>NC_021164.2:22663663-22727543 GCF_000331145.2 Cicer arietinum | reverse complement strand
AGATTATATTCATATTTATCACAATAATTCAGATTACATGCATATTTATCACAATAATTCAGATTACATGCATGGCTTATATAAAACAATTAAACATGTACATTAAGATGCCCTTCTTCTTTTCCTGGTGACATTCACATTTGTTTGTCCATTTACAATACGAAACGATGGATTAATCCAAATTCCCTCATCATGATCATCTCTAAGATATAAACCATCATCAGTTGAATCAATTTCATGTGGTTGTTGTGACATTGCAAAGAAAAGATCATTACCAACATCTTCATCATTATTGTTATCATCACTTATTTTATTGGTCGATAGGACAACATACCATTTATCATCAGCAGGATCAGTGACATAAAACACTTGTTGAGCTTGCGACGCTAAAATAAAAGGCTCATCTTTGTATCCCACCATATTAAAATCGACAAGCAAGAACCCTGACTCATCAATGTAAATGCCATTATTATTATCGACCCATTTGCAACCAAATATGGGAACACGAAACATTGTGTAGTCTAACTCACATATGCACTCGATAACCCCGAAATATGATAGATTTGCATATATTGGGTTTTTGTCTTTTGCACTTGAGATATGCATCGCTTCAGCTACGAGAGTGACACCGCTATTTTGCATAGTGGTTTGATCATCTTGTTCTTTGGTATAAAATGTGTAGCCGTTAATTACATAACCGGTGTAAGAAAAGACATGTAAACTCGGACCATTTGCTAGCCACCTCAGTCTCTGTGAAATTGATATGGGGTCTACATCAAACTTTGACTACATGTGATTTTTTAACCATGTTATAAAACTTCGATTGTGCTCTCGAGTTTTCCAATTTTGATTCCTATTCATCTTAAAACTAGATAACTGATCCATGTGCATTGTAACATACGGTTGAACCTCATCATCATTGTGCAGAACATACAAATGTGCCTGCTCCCATTATGTCCTTGATATAGTCATTAGTCTCTTTCCAATTATCCCTTCTTCTGATATTCTTCCCGAATGACGAGACATGGGAAGCCCTATGGGTTCAACATTGGATAGATATTCATAATAAAATTCAGTAGCTTCTTCGATAATGTACCGTTCAACAATACAACCTTCTGGTCGACTTCTACTTTTTACGTACCCTTTTAATATTTTCATATATCATTCTATCGGATACATCCATCTCATATAAGCTGGCCCACAAAGTTGTAAGTGGTCTGATCATCTTGTTCTTTGGTATAAAATGTGTAGCCGTTAATAACATAACCAGTGTAAGAAAAGACATGTAAGCTCGGACCATTTGCTAGCCACCTCAATCTATTTGAAATTGATCCGGGGTCTATATCAAATTTTGACATTATGTGATTTTTTAACCATGTTACAAAACTTCGATTGTGCTCTCGAGTTATCCAATTTTGATTCCTATTCATGTTCAAACGAGATAACTGATCAATGTGTATTGTAACATACGGTTGAACCTCATCATCATTGTGCAGAACATACAATTGTGCCTGCTCCCATTCTGTCCTTGATATAGTCAGTAGTCTCCTTCCAGTTATCCCTTCTCCTGATAGTCTTCCCGAATGACGAGACATGGGAAGCCCTATGGATTCAACATTGGACAGATATTCAGTACAAAATTCAGCAGCCTCTTCAACAATGTATCGTTCAGCAATACAACCTTCTGGTCGACTTCTACTTTTTACGTACCCTTTTAATATTTTCATATATCGTTCTATCGGATACATCCATCTCATATAAGCTGGCCCACAAAGTTGTATCTCCTTAACAAGATTGACAGTAAGGTGAACCATTATATCAAAAAACGAGGGTGGGAAATACATTTCAAGCTCACACAAAGTAACAACAATTTCCCTCTGCAATGTCGGTAATTTCTGAGGATCGATCACTTTACTACAAATTTCCCTAAAGAAGAAGCATAATTTAGTTATGGCTCGTCGAACTTTTTCACGTAAAATGGAACGTATACCTATTGGTAAAGAATGCTCCATTAGAGTATGAAAATCACGGGTATTCAAACCTTTTTAACTTGAGGTCTTTCATACAAACTAAATTTGTAATGTTTGAAGAGTATCCTTCTGGAACTTTAACTTCGTGTAGAAATTTACACAATTTTTTTTTCCTTTCTAGATAGAGTATGAGCGGCTGGAGGTAGATATGTGCAATTTCCTTTCTTTACGGGACCCAATTCATTTCTTATTCCCATATCGACCAAGTCCAATCTTGCATTGATGTCATCCTTAGACTTTCCTGGAACACTGAGTAACGTACCAATAACACTATCAAATACATTTTATTCAATATGCATCACATCGAGGAAATGTCTTATATACAATGACTTCCAATATGACAATTCAAAGAAAATTGATTTTTTCTTCCACCATGTTTTGACCAGCTTTCCCGCAAAAGGTTTGCCAAATTTATTGGTCAAACCTTGTACTTTTTCAAGTATTTGATATCCAGTCGGTGCTACAGGAGCTCTATCTTCCTCTGATTTTCCATTGAATGCATTTCTCCATCCACGATACTGATGAATATAAGGTAAAAATCTACGATGTCCAAAAAATGCATTCTTCTTACAATGTTTCAACTGCATCCAATTTGTACTCTCTTTACATATAGGACATGCACTCTGAATTTTAATGCTATATCCTGATAAATTACCATATGCTGGAAAATCATTAATTGTTCCGAACAACATAGCCCTCAAATTGAAACATTCTTTCTTATACCCATCATAAACTTCCACACCTGTCTCCCACATATTTTTTAAATCTTCAATTAAAGGAGTCAAGTATACGTCGATATCATTCCCCGATTGTTTGGGTCCAGAAATTAACTGAGACAACATCATAAACTTACGCTTCATACATAACCATGGAGGTAGGTTATAAATCAACAAAATCACAGGTCACGTGTTGTGTGAGATGCTTTGAAGACCCTGTGGATTCATTCCATCAATAGAAAGTGCAAGTCGTAGATTTCTTGACTCTATCCCAAATTCAGGATTCTCGTGATCAAATTTTTCCCATTGTGGAAAATCTGCAGGGTGTCGAAACTTTCCATCTCTAATTCTTTCATCTACATGCCATGACAAGTGTTTTAAATCTTCTTCACTGCGATACATGTGTCTAAATCATGGTATTATAGAAAAATACCACACGACTTTTGCTGAAGTAGATTCTTTCTTCTTATATCGAGAGACATTGCATTTCGGACACGCCTTTAGTAATTCATATTCGTTTTGAAATAAAATGCAATAGTTAGGACACGCATGAATCCTTTCGTAACTCATGCCAATAGAGCACAAAATTCGTTTAGCCTCGTAGGTTCGACTGGGAAGTTCATTATCATCTAGCAGCATATCTTTTAAGAGTGTTAATAATTCTGTGAAGCTTTTATCAAACCATCCATTACTCGCTTTTAAGTTGTACAAGTTTAATATCACCGGCAGTCTTGTGAATTTAGTACAACCATTATATAATGGTTTCTCTGCATCACTCAACAAACTCTCAAACATTTTAGGACAATCCCGAAGATCTTCTTCAACTGCTTTTGCAATCTCCTCAACTCGGTCCGGCTCATATGTATCTGTGTCGAAATCAGTTGAAGCATATGTCGAACCATTCTCAAAATTAACGTTTCCATTTATTTTCTCACCATGTCTTATCCAACATGTATAGCTTTGATCAATTCCATGCCATACTAAATGTCTTTCCAATTCATCTGCTCTAACGCGTTTTCCAAAACAACATTTTAAACAAGGACAAACGACTCTATTTGGATCTTTTGCATTCTTCACTGCAAACTCAACAAACTCCTTCACTCCATTTTCATACTCTTTTGAATATCATTTGGCAGACATCCATTTCCTGTCCATTTTATATGACCTATATAAATGCAGTTACACAAATAATAAGCTACTGATAACATTATACCAATTGATAGTACACATATATATCTAATATTGGAAATTGGAAACCAATTTCCAAGTCTGATTTCAAAACAGAACAGATCAACAAATTTCAAAAAAGAATAGATTTTACATGATTTATTATGTAACAATTTATCAGTTTTAGTGACAACAAAAAATTAATAAATACAATTCGTACCTGAAACAACGTATCCAATTTATTTTAAAGGAGGAGCAATAATGGACGCACAGTAGAGGAAATGAGGGTTCGCAGAGTAGAGGAGATGAGGGTTCGTAGGGTTGATTTTTATTTAAAGTGGTTGATGAGTTATTTATTTGAAGTGAATCATTTTTATTTAAAGCGCAAGCCTTTTACAACGCTTGTATAAAAAGCGCTCTAATAGGCCATTTAATTATATGAAATCACATGTATTTTACAACGCTTTCACAAAAAGCGCTTTAAAAGCCATGTAACATAAGGTGGGAGCGCTACATTTTACAGCACTTGTGTTTAAAGCGCTCAAAAAGCACTGTAAAAGCTATGGGAGAGCGCTTCAATTTACAACGCTTTTACAAAAAGCATTGTAAAAGGGTTGTAAGCATTATGTGCAAGCGCTATGTGACCTTATATGACCCTACAACAGAGCTTTTTCTACAGCGCTTGTCAAAAAAGCGTTGTTGTATCCTCCGTTATTTTAAAAAAATTCTACAACAGCGCTTGTATTTAATAAGCGCTGTAAAAGACGCGCTGTAAAATGTCATTTTTGGCGTAGTGTTGACTCAATTTAAACCTATGGTAATATGCAATAAAGAAGCTAGAAGATGAATTCACGAGATAAGTCTACGGCACAAAGGGTTTTGATCTATTGAGCCACCTCATAATACAATTCTTGTGATAAACAAGTGAACATGGACAAGACAAACGAATCGCTTTCGACCCAAAAGAAAAATCGACAAGACATATAGAACATGTGTGACACCCTAAACCCAAAATAATATATATAATAATTTATACTAGATTTTTATAGAACTTTTGCAGCGGATAGATAAAAACTCTTTCAAAGGGAAACAAAACTTTTACAAGTTATTTAGAATATCACATTTCTCAAAATACAATCGGAACACTTTAAATTTTTTTTTCACTATAAAATAGTGCAATCTCAATAAGCTTGACTTAAGTATAATTACTTAATTTAATTATAAAAACTTACTAGTACTAAGATTATCATATAAAAATCGTTGGTAGTTAAATAAGTAAAATACAAAGTAAAACTCTTAATTCCCGGTATCACCTATCAGAGCAGGGTTCCTCCCAAGTTTGAACTTCAAGACTCATTAACCTGCAATGACTGTGATTTCGCTAACGCATTGTCAAGCTAGTCAAACACAAACAATGAAGGAGATGAATTTTGAAATTATGTTAATAGTATAATGTAAGTAAGAATAACACGTAGCTAATCATAAATAAACCGTATCATTACACAAGCATTCTTCAACGAAAAATGTCACAGTATAAAGTCGAAACTACTCAAAAAAAAAATCAATACATTTCACTATAACATTAAATCGTCTAACAAAAATTATGATCGCACGCGATACATATTAATCACAAGAAAATACAATGTTATGGATGAGCTTAGACTCTACTTCACAATGTGGTATAGTTCTAACTCTGAAGTACTTGGTTAGGAGGCTTGATACTATGCCACCATCCCAGTGGACGGACATTCAAATTGGCCTTGTCCTCATAAAACCCATCAACTCAACCCGAGACACATATATGCAACAGTCGAGGTAAACGTGTGTTGTATGATAGCTCCCGATATTTGGAGTGCTACCTCCAAGTCACCTAGGAACTCCCCACCCGAATACCTCCAAGGTCTAACAATCTTGCCTTAAGGTTCAACAATAGACCACCACGATCAGGCTCGTTCAGTTGTACTTGCCCAGAATCACTAGGTTTGTCAAGCCCTACCTATATGATGACAAAATAATCTCCACTTCACAAATTCTCAATATTTATTTTCTTCTCCCATTGGTCTATGATACTCTATTAAGACCGTCATCTCAAACACAAATTTGAATCACAACTATTTTACCAAATATGGGGTTACTTCAATATTTTCATCACAAATTCACAACATCGCTATCATTAATCATATCTCATCACATAAACTCATCACAATTTTATAACATCACTATCATCAATCATACATCATCACATAGAATTATCATAATGCATCCATCTTTTATTATCACATCATATAAACTAATCTAATCAAACATATACATAAAATTCATTCGACACTCAATATCACAATAATATCAAATAGCACACATTAAAGAAATTAATTCAATCAACACCTTACAAATATTTCTATTCTATATTTTAATCTCACAATTTCCACATTTGCACATTAATTAATTTATCGCTCAAAGGGCTACTGTCGTACGTAGCGAGCCCCAAATGAATCGTTGAGAAATACGGTTTTCCCGTTCATCTCACAATATATTATACTGATGAATTCAAACGTTATCCCACCCTTTACCTTATTTCGATGCATTCACACATGAATGCGGTTCCACAAGAAAATAGCTTTTGTTCTTTGACTCTTTGTCCTTCAATTGATCTAACTCGACGGTTTATGGGTAAACGTCAAAATTAAATTATGCGAAGGCACTCTAAAAACCAATTTCGAAATTCGGTTAAGGAAACTTATCATAAATCAAAAAACCAATCAGTGGATAATATAGTCACTTTTCACACGGTCGTTTTTGGCATTGGTTTCACTCAAATCGGACTTACGATGAAAAAGAACGATGCAAAATAAGGAATTTTAGAAACGGAGAATTCGAAAAGTTTAGAGAGAAATTGAGATGGTTAAAAATACGAGAAAGTGGGTTTATTTGACTAACTAAGTGAGTGAAACAACAAACTGAAATTTGGACGAAAATGGAGAAAGTTTTCAATAACAGATATCGACGACTGGTGTCAATTTGTTGGTAAAGATGGTGCCGCCGGCTTATGTTGCTATCTCTTGTACGACTGCCTTCTCTCTCTCAATTTTTTGTTTTGTTTTAATTTTTTTAATTATTTAATTAGGTTTTCCTATTGCATATGGGTCGAACCTGTAAAACACATTTTAGTCGTTTATTTTATTTTATTTAAAACCAACTATTATCAATACTAATTTTTTTCAATATTTTTTTAAACACAATTTCATTAATAAAATATTACTAATATTTCATAACTAATATATGATAAATTAGAGTAATTAAAATAATTAACTTTTAAAAAAAAATGCATATTATTAACAACTCAAACTCTTATATTCAAATTAATCACTATAACTATACTTCTTTTTCAAAATACTCACGTTATAATAATATATCATTAGAGAATAGTCAAAATTATAAAATAAATAAATATAACAATATTTTTTGTTAATTACTAAATCATAATAAATATACATATAAAATCAAAATTCCAAAATAAGTATATAAAAATAAAGAAAATCAAACACAATATTACTACTATCTCAAAATAATTATTTATTAAATAATATAAACAATTAAATAGGAAGTAATTATAAATTAATTGAAATATAACTACTTATATACTTTAACATCAGTCAAATGCACAAAAAAATATTACATTAATTGGGTACACGCATATGACATAGCTAAACGTTGAGAATGTTTAAAGAGTAAGTAGCAGATGTATCTCTAAGACCATAATAGAATTGGAGCCATGGTTATCCTGTCACTTATATAGATGTCATCACTCTGTATGGTTTGCAGTTATTTTCCAATTCCTTCAAAAGGTAGCTTTGATATAGTGGTTGTACTGAAGTAGAATTTATTGAGTTTTATAGTGCTCGAGTGTCGAGATATTTTCTATTACGTATTCCTAATCAATTCTGCATTTTTTTGAGGTAGAATTCCTATATAATGTTTGATGGAATGATCAAAATCTGGTGTGTTTGTTTTGAATGAATATGTATCTGGCTATGTGCATCATGCAGACTTGACTGTTTCACTCATGTAACTTTCTCTTTTGCATTAATGTTTGAATGCGAAATTTGGTTTGCTATTGGATAATTGATTGCTTTATTTGGATAATTAAACTTGATACAGGGCTTGTTATAACTTAGCTCTAAAGGTTGGTAAATAAAACAAGAACCAACAAATGGAGATTTGTCAACTTTGTGTGTACTACTTTCATTATGTTCCAATTATTGTGTTATTTTTGCAATTTACATTCACTTGACGATAGTTTCACTGAGTTATTAGAAAAAACCCTTTGAAATTATTGAAAGCGAAAAAAAAAATAGCGTTGATAAGTTGAAGTTCCACTTTTTGCAGGTTTATCATTCTTAACCAACATTAGGCTATCTTGTCAACTGTCACCAAGTTTTAGAGTGCATAAAAGATCCAATTTCACCTCCTAAGCTTCCAAGGGTGCAAAAAAGTATTGAGTCAGAGTATATATTAGCATTAGTCTGTGTGTTGGATAAGCCATCTAATCCCTGCAATTATTTGGAAGGGACTAATGTGATCAATGATTTTCAATTTCGAGAATCAAATTCTAAAACCTTTCATTTAAAGATAGTACAGAATTGTTCAACTTCTCCTAGTAATTTTATATGTTGTAAATCGGTTCAAGTATCTAACTTGTTTACTAGCAGAATCGGTATTTATTCATGCTAACTTTTATTGAACATGGAGTTGGATAGACTTGATAGATCAATAATGCATTTTTGTATATTAAAATTTTAGAAGGACTTTATTGTATGAAAAGATCACTGGTGTATCTCTTTGTCTATATGCATTGATATTGTATAAATGGGGTCTCCTAAGAATTATAATTAGAGAGAACAATTTTAATGTTTCTATTTATTGAGAAATGAACATGTGTAGCTATTTTAAACAAAAAAATGCAATTCATATTATTTTCAAGTTGAAATATCAATTACTTGAGTTGAGTATTCTTCATTGATGTTAGAGAATTTTGTAGTTTAAGTTACGCTTTGAACTTTATCTACTATAAGCACTTTAGACAATTTTTTTATTTTACTCCAATTCGACCACCTAGACATTTAAATAAGTCCATGTACTTTCAAGAAAGTTACATAGCTCTGATTTAACGTCCTTAAAAAGAAAAGTTTATAAATCAGAATTGTTTAAATCCCAATATATGATGTAAGATCATTAAGCAACAAATTATTTAGAGAATATCCGAAATTAAGTTTTATGTTATCCATTTTTCTATATGCTACTGCAGGATTGAGTTGTTTATTGACATATATTCTACAATTGATTTCTATTCATGTTAACTCAATTTTATTAAAGCATTTTAATTTATTAGGTTATTTATTACTGAAGAAATAACATACATATTTAAAAACTTATATGTTTAGATGTACCAATAAATTTGTGTAGATTTACATAATACTTTATATGTATGTTATGTTAGTTAGAACTTGTTTTCTTGTGGATCATGATTTTTTTTTTCTAGATGATGATTGATGACTTATTATAAATCTAGATTAATAACTTTAGAGTTCAATCTCTATTTTCACAACCAAACCCTTTATATAACAACACTATTACCAAGCCACTATAACTTTAGAGCATTATGATTAGAACAAATCGTATTTATTGACAACAATTCTCTGTTAAATCGTATTTATTCACAACAATTCTCTGTTACAGTACAACACATGCTTTCAAGAAAAAGATTAGAAGTCTATAGCATTAAAACAGAAGGAATTATTACCATATGATTAAGAGATCTAAGATTGAATTGTAAAATAAGTTTCTTGGAGGTTGCTAATATAAAAAGGTAACATTGCCTGCAATAATAGACTTGCTATATTTTTTGACCTTTTACTATACTCTCTCATCATGGTAGCTAATAATATAAAAAGGTAACATTGCCTACAATAATAGACTTATTTTTTGACCTTTTACTATACTCTCTCATGGTAGCTAATGGTTCTTCTTTAGTCTTGTTCACATTTTCACCTTTATCATCAACTTTTATATAACTTAACTTTTTGTATTGAAGTAGAACCTACTGAACTCTAAAGTGCTTGATTGTCGAGATATTACCTATTATGTACTCTTGATCAAGTCTAGATTATTTATGTAGAGTTCCTATATAATGTTTGATGGAATTTCGAAATTTAAATCTCTTGTGAACGAGGTAGGAGATATCTGGTGCGTTTGTGTTGAAGTTGAATGAATAAGCATGTAGCATTACACATACTCACTACGGCAGAAATGACATTTAACAGCGCCCATTTTACAGCGCTTTCTAAACACAAGCGCTGTTGTAATTATATTTTAAAAATAACGGAACCTATTACAGCGCTTTTTATGTAAAGCGCTGTAAAACAAGCGCTGTAGTAGGTCATATAACGTTTGCGCATCACGTTATAAGGATTTTACAGCGCTTGTCAAAAAAGCGCTGTAAACGGAAGCGCTTTCGCGAATCAGTTACAGCGCTTTTTTCACAAGCGCTGTAAAACACATGCGCTTTCATTGAAATTAACTACCTATTATAGCGCTTTTTTCACAAGCGCTGTAAAATACATGCGCTTTCATTGAATTTAACTACTTATTACAGCGCTTTTTTCACAAGCGCTGTAAAACACATGCGCTTTCATTGAATTTAACTACCTATTATAGCGCTTTTTTCACAAGCGCTGTAAAATACATCTTTCAAATAATTATATACGTTGGAAACCCTCATATCCTCTACATCTTTCAAATAATTATATACGTTGCGAACCCTAATATCCTCTACGTACTGTGCGGCCATCTACGTTGTCTAAGGTATTTTTTACACATGATCTGTTCTGTTTTGAAATTGTCAAAAATTGTCAAAAACTCATACCACATGATCTGTTCTGTTTTGAAATTGTCAAAAATTGTCAAAAACTCATACCACATGATCTGTTCTGTTTTGAAATTTTTAGTTGATATTGGTTTCTTTTTGAAACTTGTTGATATGTTTTGAAAGCTTATTATTTTTGTTACTGCATTTATATAGGTGGTATAATATGGATAGGAAATGGATTTCAGCCAATCGATTGTCAAAAGAGTATGAAATTGGAGTGAAGGAGTTTGTTGAGTTTGCAGTGAAGAATGCAAAAGATCCAAATAGAGTAGTTTGTCCTTGTTTAAAATGTTGTTTTGGAAAACGTGTTAGAGAAGATGAATTAGAAGGACATCTAGTATGTAATGGAATTGATCAAAGCTACACATGTTGGATAAGACATGGTGAGAAAAAAAAAGGAAACATTAATTTTGAGAATAGTTCTACATATGCTTCAACTGATTTCGATACAGATACATATGAGCCGGACCGAGTTGATGAGATTGCAAAAGCAGTTGAAGAAGATCTTCGAGATTGTCCTAAAATGTTTGAAAGTTTGTTGAGTGATGCAGAGAAAGAATTATATAATGGTTGTACTAAATTCACAAGACTGTCAGCGATATTAAAGTTGTACAACTTAAAAGCGAGTAATGGATGGTCTGATAAAAGCTTTACAGAATTATTAACACTCATAAAAGATATGTTGCCAGATGATAATGAACTTCCCAGTCGAACCTACGAGGCTAAACGGATTTTGTGTTCTATTGGAATGAGTTACGAAAGGATTCATGCGTGTCCTAACGATTGCATTTTATTTCGAAACGAATATGAACTACTTAAGGCGTGTCCGAAATGCAATGTCTCTCGATATAAGAAGAAAGAATCTACTCCAGCAAAAGTCGTGTGGTATTTTCCTATAATACCAAGATTTAGGCGCATGTATCGCAGTGAAGAAGATTCAAAACACTTGACATGGCATGCAGATGAAAGAATTAGAGATGGAATGTTTCGACACCCTGCAGATTCCCCACAATGGGCAAAAATTGATCACGAGTATCCTGAATTCGGGATAGAGTCAAGAAATCTAAGACTTGCACTTTCTACTGATGGAATGAATCCACATGGTCTTCAAAGCATCTCACATAGCACGTGGCCTGTGATTTTGGTAATATATAACCTACCTCCATGGTTATGTATGAAGCGTAAGTTTATGATGTTGTCTCTGTTAATTTCTGGACCCAAACAACCGGGGAATGATATCGACGTATACTTGACTCCTCTAATCGAAAATTTAAAAAGTATGTGGGAGACAGGTGTGGAAGTTTATGATGGGTATAAGAAAGAATGTTTCAATTTGAGGGCTATGTTGTTCGGCACAATTAATGATTTTCCAGCATATGGTAATTTATCAGGATATAGCATTAAAGGTCAGTGTGCATGTCCTATATGTGAAGAGAGTACAAATTGGATGCGGTTGAAACATTGTAAGAAGAATGTGTTTCTTGGACATCGTAGATTTTTACCTTATAGTCATCAGTATCGTGGGTGGAGAAATGCATTCAATGGAAAATCAGAGGAAGGTAAAGCTCCTTTAGCACCGACTGGATATCAAATACTTGAAAAAGTACAAGGTTTGACCAATAAATTTGGCAAACCTTTTGCGGGAGAGCTGGTGAAAACTGGGTGGAAGAAAAAGTCAATTTTCTTTGAATTGCCATATTGGAAGTCATTGTATGTAAGACATTTCCTCGATGTGATGCATATTGAGAAAAATGTATTTGAAAGTGTTATTGGTACGTTACTCAATGTTCCAGGAAAGTCTAAAGATGGCGTCAATGCAAGATTGGACTTGGTCGATATGGGAATAAGAAATGAACTGGCTCCAGTAAAGAAAGGAAATCGCACATATCTACCTCCAGCCGCTCATACTCTATCTAGAAAGGAAAAAATTGTTTTATGTAAATTTCTACACGAAGTTAAAGTTCCAGAAGGATACTCTTCGAACATTAAAAATTTGGTTTGTATGAAAGACCTCAAGTTAAAAGGTTTGAAGACCCATGATTGTCATATTATAATGGAGCATTTGCTACCAATAGGTATACGTTCCATTTTACCTGAAAAAGTTCGACTAGCCTTAACTAGATTATGTTTCTTCTTCAGGGAAATTTGTAGTAAAGTGATCGACCCTCAGAAATTACCGACATTGCAGAGGGAAATTGTTGTTACTTTGTGTGAGCTTGAAATGTATTTCCCACCATCGTTTTTTGATATAATGGTTCACCTTACTGTTCATCTGGTTAAGGAGACACAACTTTGTGGGCCAGCTTATATGAGATGGATGTATCCGATAGAACGATATATGAAAATATTAAAAGGGTACGTAAAAAGTAGAAGTCGACCAGAAGGTTGTATTGCTGAACGATACATTGTTGAAGAGGCTGCTGAATTTTGTACTGAATATCTGTCCAATGTTGAATCCATAGGGCTTCCCATGTCTCGTCATTCGGGAAGACTATCAGGAGAAGGGATAACTGGAAGGAGACTACTGACTATATCAAGGACAGAATGGGAGCAGGCACAATTGTATGTTCTGCACAATGATGATGAGGTTCAACCGTATGTTACAATACACATTGATCAGTTATCTCGTTTGAACATGAATAGGAATCAAAATTGGATAACTCGAGAGCACAATCGAAGTTTTGTAACATGGTTAAAAAATCACATAATGTCAAAATTTGATATAGACCCCGGATCAATTTCAAATAGATTGAGGTGGCTAGCAAATGGTCCGAGCTTACATGTCTTTTCTTACACTGGTTATGTTATTAACGGCTACACATTTTATACCAAAGAACAAGATGATCAGACCACTATGCAAAATAGTGGAGTCACTCTCGTAGCTGAAGCGATGCATGTCTCAAGTGCAAAAGACAAAAACCCAATATATGCAAATCTATCATATTTTGGGGTTATCGAGCGCATATGGGAGTTAGACTACACAATGTTTCGTGTTCCCATATTTGGTTGCAAGTGGGTCGATAATAATAATGGCGTTCGGATTGATGAGTCAGGATTCTTGCTTGTCGATTTTAATAGGGTGGGATACAAAGACGAGCCTTTTATTTTAGCGTCGCAAGCTCAACAAGTGTTTTATGTCACTGATCCTTCTAATGATAAATGGTCTGTTGTCCTATCGACCAATAAAATAAGTGATGATAACAATAATGATGAAGATGTTGGTAATGATCTTTTATTTGCAACATCACAACAACCACATGAAATTGATTCAACTGATGATGGTTTATATCTTAGAGATGATCATGATGAGGGAATTTGGATTAATCCATCGTTTCGTATTGTAAATGGACAAACAAATGTGAATGTCACCAGGAAAAGAAGAAGGGCATCTTAATGTATATATATGTTTAATTGTTTTATATAAGCTATGCATGTAATCTGAACTGTGTTATTGTAAATATGCATGTAATCTGAATTGAGTGTTTTATACTAAGTTCTGATTAATTTATTTTCTGATTAATTTATTTTCTGCTTATATTTAGCTTGATTTGAGTGTTTTATACCAAGTTCATGTAACAATGAGTGTTTTATATTTAGCTTGATTTACATGAACTGAACTGAATATAAATTAGTAATTTACATGAACTGAACTGAACTGAATAGAGAGATTCTCTTTTGCTCAGTGCATATATATATATAGATTCTTCAGAATACTCATTTCTAATAATTCATCATCTCCTAAAGTATTGTGATAAAGACAATGATAACAATATTTTTAATCCAATAAACAATGATAAAAATGTTTTTAATGTCATCCCAACCCAAATAAACCAAACACAAAAATAAAATAAAGAGACATTTTACAGCGCTTATCTTAAAAAGCGCTGTAAAAGATCCTTTTAAAAATAAAATAATGAGTGTTTTATACCTTTTACAGCGCTTTTCACACAAAGCGCTGTAAACGACTCTTTTGAAAGTGAGTAAAAAAGACATTTTACAGCGCTTATTTGACAAAGCGCTGTAAAAAAGCTTTAAAAATAATATTCATCAGACACCTAATTTCTTCAAACACCTTGTACGCATCATGGGAATCCAAAAAACATCAGACACAAACCCATTTCTTCAAACACCTTGTACGCATCATGGGAATCCAAAAAACATCAGACACAAACCCATTTCTTCAAACACCTTGTACGCATCATGGGAATCCCCAAAAACACCAGACACAAACCCATTTTTCGCAACATGGCAATGATCCTGAATACCAATTAAGTTTCGATTTAAGAAGGAAAGAGAATGTAAAGAGATAAAAAGGGTGTTGAGGTGGAGATTGAATTGTGAAAGAGTAAGCTTTGATGTTTGTGAAGAAGATGCATAAAAGGAGAAGAGTTTGGTGAAGAGGAAGGGATTTTTGTGGTGACCAGTTACTACTATGTGGGTTTTGCATGCATGTTGAGCTTGTTTAAAAAATAACATAACATAACAAAACACAAAAACAATAAGGCCTTTTACAGCGCTTATTTGGAAAAAGCGCTGTAAAAGAGCCTTTTAAAATTAACATAAAGAGACATTTTAGAGCGCTTATGTGGAAAAGCGCTGTAAAAGGCTTTAAAAAACATTCATATAACATAATAACACACGGAGGTCTTTTACAGCGCTTATTTGGGAAAAGCGCTGTAAAAGAGCCTCTTAAAATTAACATAAAGAGACATTTTAGAGCGCTTATGTGTAAAAGCGCTGTAAAAGGCATTCAAATAACATAATAACACACGGAGGTCTTTTACAGCGCTTATTTGAAAAAAGCGCTGTAAAAGAGCCTTTTAAAAATTTAACTAAAGAAGCCTTTTAGAGCGCTTATGTGTGAAAGCGCTGTAAAAGGCATTCATATAACATAATAACACACGGAGGTCTTTTACAGCGCTTATTTGAAAAAAGCGCTGTAAAAGAGCCTTTTAAAAATTTAACTAAAGAAGCCTTTTAGAGCGCTTATGTGTGAAAGCGCTGTAAAAGGCATTCATATAACATAATAACACACGGAGGTCTTTTACAGCGCTTATTTGAAAAAAGCGCTGTAAAAGGCATTCAAATAACATAATAACACACGGAGGTCTTTTACAGCGCTTATTTGAAAAAAGCGCTGTAAAAGGCATTCAAATAACATAATAACACACGGAGGTCTTTTACAGCGCTTATTTGAAAAAAGCGCTGTAAAAGAGCCTTTTAAAAATTTAACTAAAGAAGCCTTTTAGAGCGCTTTACAAAATAAGCGCTGTAAAAGGCTTATAAAAAGCGCTGTAAAAGTGTTACGTATATATAACAGTTACCTCTTCAGTTTCCTCTTCATTACGTAACCTTCATCTCAACCTTCATTTCTTCTCTTCTTTTGCAAACCCTATCATCCCGTCCTTTACGAACCTTATTTCCACGATCATCTCCTTCATTTCGAACCTTATTTCCATCCAAGATCATCTCTCCCATTTCACACAATATATTTTCATTGAAATACGTAACCCTCATTACGTATTTCTTCAAACCGTATTTCTGTGAACCATATTTCTGTGAACTTTCTGCAAACCCTCTTTTCTTTGCATTTCGTCTTTCTTCGAACCATCATTATTCAGGTATTGATGTTATTAAATTTTTGTAATCATTAGAATGCATGTTGAGCTTTTTTAAGATATACTGATACATGTTGAGTTTGTTTATAATAATGCATGATCCATGTTGAGCTTGTTGATGTTATACATTTTACAGCGCTTTTTTTAAAAAGCGCTGTAAAATGTTGTTCTAAAGCGCTTTAATGGTGCACCTTCAACAGCGCTTCCGTGAGAAAGCGCTGTAATATGTACAAGAAAAGCGCTGTAAAATGCAGACCCATAATATGAAATTATGGGTAGGCATTTTACAGCGCTTTTTCGAGAAAGCGCTGTAATATGTACACCCATAACTCATATGACGGGGTGCATATTACAGCTCTTTTTCGAGAAAGCGCTGTAATATGCACCCCATAATATGAAATTATGGGTGGGCATATTACAGCGCTTTTTCGAGAAAGCGCTGTAAAATGCAGACCCATAATATGAAATTATGGGTAGGCATTTTACAGCGCTTTTTCGAGAAAGCGTTGTAATATGCACACCCATATATGAAATTATGGGTGGGCATATTACAGCGCTTTTTCGAGAAAGCGCTGTAATATGTACACCCATAACTCATATGACGGGGTGCATATTACAGCGCTTTTTCGAGAAAGCGCTGTAATATGTACGCCCATATATGAAATTATGGGTGGGCATATTACAGCGCTTTTGTGAGAAAGCGCTGTAATATGCACACCCATAACTCATATGACGGGTGCATATTACAGCGCTTTTTGTGAAGAAGCGCTGTAAAATGTGCATAACAAGCGCGCGTTGTATTTACATGTTTTATAGCGCTTTTATAAAAGCGCTGTTGTATCATTTACAGCGCTCGTTTCCATAGCGCTTATTTTTTTGAAAAAGCGCTGTAAATGGCTTAAAAAAAGCGCTGTAAAAGCCGTTTTTTCGCGTAGTGACTTCACCTTTTCACTCATGTAATTATCTCTACTGCCTTGAATTTTGTTTGAGGAATTTGGTTTATTATTTTGCCAATTGGATAATTAAAATTTCCACAAGGGCTTGTTATAGGTTAGCTCGAAGGTTGGTCAATAAAACAAGAAAAAACCAACGAAGTGGGGACTTGTCAACCTTATATGTACTACTTTCACTATGTTCCAATTCTTTTGTTATTTGTCAACTTCTCAATGTTTGTAAAATCGGTTTTGTGTCTAAAATTTGGCAATTGGCGTTCATTTGATAATAATTTAACCAAGTTATTTTAAAATGGCTCATATGAACTTATGAAAACCGAAACAAAATTAGTGTTGATAAGTTGAAATTCCTACTTTTGCAAGTGTCTCAAAGTTGTAGAGTGCATAATATATTAAATTTCAAATATGAAGACCAACTCTTACCTGCAATTCTTTATGATGTCCAGTCCATTAGTTGTTTTTGTTAACGTGGCCTGGTTCGCTTTCGCATTCGAGACTTCAGCTTCCAAGTTATCTGCTCCTAAGGTTCCAATGCTGCAAAAAAGTACTAAGTCAAAGTATATATACTTCTCTATAAGCATTGATAGAACATTATAGCTAAGTTATGCTTCATATATGTCAAAGCACTTTGTAGCTGAAGTTATGCTTCAAACTTCGCCTACTTCTTATCACTCCTTATTTACATATATTCATACCCTTTTTTCCTTATCAACCCTCACTTGGATCTCTAACAAACTTCCAAGAAAGTCTCTATCACACTCCCAAGAAAGTTACATAGCTCTTTCTTAACATCAAAATTTAGTGAAATATCATTAATATTCTTAGGTTTCTATCCATGCAGGGTGATGAATGCAGCACCATATAACCAGAGGATGCACCAATGTTGAATCAATCTACCCTGTGTTACAAGCAAGCTCAAAATAGACCAGTATGTAACTAAATCTGACAATCTATTAAAGTTACACAACATACATAGATATATACATTTAGTTTTTAAATTTTACTTTTATTCTGATATAGATTACTAATTTTTCATTTAGCTCATTCTCTTTTATATTCTTCCCCCATAATTTATTTTTTTTCGAATAAGGAGAAAAAGCTAGTTTGTGATCTTTTCAGGTTGGAAACAATTGAGGTCTAACCAATGGAATTGGCCTACAAAAAGCATGCTAAGTTTGCATATGTGGACAATACATATACATATAAACCTTTTTTGAGGTTTCTTATTAAATATCTTGTGAAAAATAAACTTTTTGTATAGAGATCATACAAATTATTTAAAAGGTTAAGTACCCAACTATAAATTATTGGCGTGTTCATACAATTATAAACTTTTTTAGTACAAGGAAGCATTAAGAAATTCCCAAATAGTTTGACAGATTTATTAAACCTAATTTTATACTACAATAATTTGTGATATCAGTAGGACAAATACGTCAAATGATCTTGATAAGATACTTGTTCATAAGCATGAAATGAACAATCACAACAGAGGACGAGCAGGCCTTAAAAATTACTCATGAAGAAAGGACTGGAGGTTGAGGATGAGGCAGTAGAGGTGCATTTCAAGTTTGCCACGACCAACTGTAAGAGTGCCACAAGCTAGGATACTTTCAAAATGAAGAACAAGAGATGTTGATGGCTCATGTAATTCACTAGTTTTTTTTTTTTTTTTTTTTTTTTTTTTTTTTATTTTCGGGAGAGGGGTAGTTTTTTTTTTTTTTTAATTATCGGAGAAGGGTTTTAATTCCTTTTTTTTTTTTTTTTTTTTTTTTTTTTTTTTTTTAATTATCGGAGAAGGGTTAAGATTGTAAACTCTGAATGTGCTGAGGTAGTTAGTAGTTTGTTTTGTTTCCTTAAGATAGTTAGTTTTCTGTTATGAAGCTAACCTTATGTTTTTTAAATATGGATGGCTTCACTAGGTTTCATTTTGAATAAATTGATAAACTAGATCATTTTGTGGAGAGGAAAAGTAGAAGATGAGCAAAATTAAATGGAGAAAGAAATTACCTAAGCATAAAGCTTGGATCCAGTTGATGAAGTCATTGAAGAGGTTATACTTGTCTATATCCAATTATCTATTATATATAGTTGAAACAAAAATATAAAAGAATAAAGGAATTGAAAATGTCAAAATTCAGTTTAGAAAAATCATTTTGTGGAGAGGAAAAAAAAAAAAGGAAATATAGAAGATGAGTAAAATTAAATGGAGAAAAGAACGACTTATGAATAAGCTTTGACTCAGTTGATGAAGTCATTGAAGAGGTTTCGCAAACCTCCCAAACCTATATAAGAAGAAGAAGAGCTAAATAAGGGAGTTAAGACTACTAGAAGACTTAAGGATTAGAAGCAAGGCTCATTGAACTTGAGGTCTTACTCTTGATTCATGATTTAGTAGGGTGTTCTAAGACTCAATGGACATTAAATTTTAAGTATAAGTATGAAACATGCATGAACTAATATGTATAAGTATAAGTATGAAACATGCATGAACTAATGGTGCTATTAGATGGAACTTTAGGATTGATTTATGGTTCTTGAATTCTAACTATAGTCTTAAAGGAGTCACTGAGATGAAATCTCCCTGTTTAATGCTTATGCGTTACATATGAACTGTCAGATAAAAGTAAAGGAAAATATGTTGAAAAAGCTTGATGTTTATTTTCGATGTACCTTGTGAAGTCCTTAATAGACTTAAGCATTGTTTGATAATGTCAATAAGCTAGCTTATAAATTATTAAACTAGCTTATACGTTTGTTGGATTAAATGGGATGTGTTTGGTAAACAAGTTTTTCTTACCAGCTTATAGTTTATTTGGA
The DNA here is from genome assembly GCF_000331145.2 of Cicer arietinum. Taxonomy (NCBI): domain Eukaryota; kingdom Viridiplantae; phylum Streptophyta; class Magnoliopsida; order Fabales; family Fabaceae; genus Cicer; species Cicer arietinum. The sequence goes on along the minus strand of NC_021164.2, from coordinate 22,707,314 downwards.
GACACTATTTCAAGTAGCGTTAGAGCTTATAACTATTTATATTTTATTCCATTTATAACCTCATTAATTTATTTTTATTTATATGTAAAATGTAATCGTCCAACTAACTTAACCACTAATTCACTCTCTCACTCTCTAGTATTTTCTTCTCCATGTTATTGTTTTTTTTTTCTCAAAGTGGTAGTACTACTTCTACATAACACATTCATTCTTTCATTACTTACCAAAAAAATTGACTTACATACATCGTAAGAATCTCTGTCAGATAACACAAAGTTGACAAAAACATGCATTACTATATTTTATTTTTAATTTTTTTTATCCTTTTAATAAATATATTTAAAATAACTATGTACTTTTTTTTATTTAAAAGATAATAATTGTGTAGTTTTATATCATTTTACAACTACAAAAGTTAAATTTACCAAACACTTTTATTTTAATCAATTAATATTTCAGCTATTAGCTAGTTTTTCAGTTATCAGCTAACTTATAGCTTACTTTCACCAATCAGAGCCTTAGTATGAATTTTAGAATTTTATATTTTGAACTAGTACAATTAAGCTTATTATTTAAGTTGTAAGTTGTTGATTTCGGCACTTGATCAAACTATCAGGTATTATCGTTTTTCTTGTATTATATTCTAGACTATAACATTGGGTGTTATACCTAGTCATATAGGAATCGATATAGGTCGGTTAAATTAGACTTTGCAAATTTTGAGTGTGACTTACTTTTAAAAGTAAAACGTTGGACTCGAGTCTAACCTACTATTTGTTTAACCAAATAGACTTTACAAAAGTTAAGAGTTTCTTTTTTATTTTGCATTAGAAATAATTATAAATTGCACAGATAATTATCAAATCGTATTGCAATTTGTTGAATATAGCAGTCAAATACAATTTCTTCTTTCTTTAAACCAGTCTGCATATAAACAATATATTAGAAGTAAATTCAGTCTCTCTGCAACAAGAAATAACATAAAATATCCTAGTTGATTTGAGAATGAGAACTTGATATCATGTTTTTGTTCTTATATATATATATATATATTGGTGAAAGTTGTATGTTGAATTGGTTGTTCAACAATCACAAGGAGGGTATTATCTCAGATTGCAACAATTAGTAGCAAGAGGATGCCTTTCACTACTAATAACTTTGCAGCTACTACAATAATCTTTATAATGTATTCCTTTTCACACTCAAAATCTTTCAGCATTTACAATCATTTTAATAAGAGAATAAATTTGATGCACTTGACCATATAATTTTTTTTCCGGTATCAATTAATTAATCACACAAACCACCATTTGCATGATTTTAAGTTGTATAATAAAGATCAAAGAGTTAATAGAATACCCTCCTAAAGCGATGCATGATCTCACATTGGAAATGTCAATTTAATGGTAAGAATTTAATTTTGTAATTTTAAGAAACATAGTTCAAATCTCACATGCAACAACTGTAAAATAGTCGTTAGGACCACCCCTATTGATAGTTGAAATACAAGGGTGACTCATTGAATATCTTTGTTTGAAGTGAAATCTAAATGAAGTCTTTTAAACCTAATCAACAACCTTATTTGAGAAGTATAATAAGCAAGAAATGAATAATATAGATAGTATTTTAGTGGTTTTTGGTATCAGTTATTAGGAACAACCTTGAGGCCTAAAGTAAAGGTTTCGTTTGGTCAAGTTTGGGTCACTTCGTAGTACTTCTTACATGATTCCATCTTATGCGTTTGTTATAATTTTTTTTTTTAAACAAAATAATAATTTTTTAAAGTCTGCATCTACTTATTACAACTTTTTCAAAAAATAAAAATCCAAAAAGTAATCTAAAAACTAATTTTTTGAATAACTTCTTAAAAAATTATTTTTTATAATTTATTTATTTATTTAAAAAAGTGATTTTCATATGAAAGACAAATCCAAAATAGTTTTTATTTTCTTAAAAATCTATAAATTATGAAATATCTTAGTAATATGTCTAATTGCACTTAAAATTAAAATGTTGTGTAATGATCATTGTTCACACTTGAGATTTTCCATTTTCCTATACTTCTAAGAAACACAAGTAAAATAGTATAATTATTGAATGTATCTTTTAACAATACTAAAGTGACATTAAAATTTGTCTGTCTGCAAAATATTTCTGCAGGTAATATATTAGGATTCTCCTGCAGATTATATTAACATAGGATGTTTCCTGCAGTCTTTGGAGATGATACGGCAGGTAAAAGTTTCGATTGCTGCGGATTTACGTGCACATATTAGTAGCAAACATCACATTTTCTTGAGGTTTGTTAGTTTCACATGTTATTTAACTTAATTTGATAATAACAAAACATATTAATTTTTAAATGTACATGTACCCCAATTTTGTACTGTCAATTAAAAACAATAATAAAAAAATTAAGTCAAAATAGTATATTTATAATCACATTCTTGCCTGCCTATGATTCTCATTACATTATGATTGCATCTGGTTCTGATTGCTTCTAATTTTAAAATAATGAATCTTATTTTTTGTTGCTTCTGATTCTGATATTATCTAGTTCTGGTAGGTTCTGATTTTAAAATACTTAACACTCATTCACATGTTATTCAATCGTCGATTTAATTTGATAGTCTGAAATATATTTTTATAATAAATTAATTCACTGATCGACCTTCACAGTTCCTCGCATGCAGTTCTCACTTTCGCTCTCAAGCTCTCGGTTCGGATCGTTGTTCTCTCACTCACGGTGTTCATTTTCATCGAAATTCGAAACCCTAGCGCCTCCAATAAGATTTGTGCGATTTCTTCACTTTTTCCATTCTTCGTTATCTCGTTTCTCCATTTTTTTTGCCATTCTTCGTCATCGCGATTCTCTTTCGCGCGGCCATTTTCCCTTTTCGTTACTTTAATCTCCATCTGCGTTCCATTTTTGCCTCCGTCTACAGCTCCACCTTCAGTGATAGTGAGAAGAGCAAGCGTGATCTGTGATTTAGGGTTTTGATTTCCCCTAACAATCATCATCTTCGTTGAAATTAATATATTAGTTTATCGTCATTTATGCGTTTTCCTTTCTTCTTCAGCGGCTCCAGAACTAGTGAGGGTTATCGCTTTCACTTTTACTTTGACCTAAATTTCAGTCCACTAAAACTTTACACGGTTTCGGGGTGCTTGGAAGTCTATTCATGGCTAAAAGAGGTTTGTAGATCGATCAATTGTTTTCAAATTACTAGGTTATTCAGATTAGATATTATAATAATGAATGCTTACTGATTTCTTTTTTTAAGTTACCTTGTTATGTTGTTATCTATGTTTCTAATATATTTTTAATCTCATTGTTTCTCATAGAAAATGCATGTGATCTAGATCAGATTTGTTAGTATCTTAAGTTGGCTTATAAATGTGCATTTTATGGCATTTTAGGTTTGAATGATTTCATAATAACAACTGAGTTGAGAGTATGTTTTTAACTTATTTTCTCAAGCTAATTTGAAAATAAATTAATCTTGAGCATATATGATAAGTTCTTTTGTATAGGCTACTGTTGAATTATTTGAATCTTGCATGAATTCTTTCCTATAAGTGTTGTAAAAGTGCTTTAAGAGGTTCTGTCCCGACAAATAAAGAAGAGGTGGGAAGTGTTCAAGAGGTTAGAGTTAGAAAATAGTGCTTCAAAGCTTGATATTTGTGAAACAATGATGAAAACTAAGAAAAACATAAGCTAGCTTAAAAGGCTAATTTCATAATTGCTTTTGATCAAAGAAGGAAAATTTCTACCTTTGTTTGCTGCTTCCAAACACCAAAACCACTTGCGATTAAAAATTACCATTGCTTGAGTTTAGAGTTCATACTCTATCTGATTGGATTTACTAATTTAGGTTTTTCATTTGAGAGGCTTCATCTGATTCTGGACTCAAGTTCGGTGCCTCCACATGCAAAGGCTCTATGAATTGCAAAGATAAAATTATGATTCGCATCTATATGGATTTGTCTTTTATCTTAATGTTAAGTTCTATTAATCTGTTTTCCATGGGATCTGTAGATATATTTTTGATTATTGGTATTGTTTTGCAAGAGCGTATCATGTAGGATTCAGCCACGGTGATTGTTTTGCAGTTTATGTGCATTCCTAATATTTTGCAGAATACTGGTGTTAAGGTTTTTACTTTGTAAATGATGGAGTGATAATATGCCTTTCTATAATTTGTGCTATATATAAATCTGTTTGACATATGGTACATGGAGAAATTATTTGCTTTATAGATCTGTTTGACAGATGTTACATGTTTTCAGGACAAGCCATTCGGACCAAATTATGATTGTTTTTAATCGTAATCATGATATGTTGATAATAGAAAAGCCTATTATTTTCCCTTTGTTTCTTAGAAGTTCATCATTTTTATTTTGAGTTATACTGTCCTGTGAGGTTTATCTCTCTTCAATCTTCAATATAAATAATTCTTATGGTTACAATATGGTGAAATAAAGGTTTTAACTGTGGGGAAGGGGCTAACTTTGGGACTCCACAATGGCTTGGCGTAGCTAAAGAAGTTGCTGTGCCTAGAGCTACAATGAATCATCTTCCCATGCTTTCCCATCAGCAACTACTTTACTTGCTGACCGTGTCTTTTATTTCAAGGTGAAAACTCTTGTAACACCATTTGTATACATAGATACTGCCATGTCTTTTTTCAATATGATGCTGTTAGATCTGTCTACCGTTAGATCTCCTGTTAAGAATTGTTATAAGAGGAAAGACTGTAAATGTCCAGCCATAACTGTCCATGACAGTTTATGTTATTTGTAAGCAGTTATTTGTGGCAGTTTTATTCGGTTTCTACTAGGAATCAATAAGGAAAAACCAGAATTAGGGAGTTATGCAGAAAATTAGAAAGGTGGTTATTGGGTGGGAGAGACCAAAGTCTCAAATTCTTGACGAAGGAACCAGTTATTGCCTTACTTCCTTTGTAATAATTCTGTTGACAATTGTATTGTGTTGCATGTAAATTCTGGTTGAGTGTTTCTTCCCAGAAACGCTATCATTAAAATGTTGTATTGTTCAAAATACATTCTGTCTCATACCAGATTGTACTTATACAATTAGTTGAAGCTTTTGTAGCAAATGATCACTTTGTTTGGACAAAAGCATGTTTGATTTGAAATTTCAATTGTTATTGCCATATATAAAAATGATATCCCAATTTAGTCCCAATTCTTTGTTACTATTCTTTGAAAATATATGTAAAGTAGCTACATCATACATGAACCTTGTTATTTTTTATTATTATTGAGTATCAGACCGTGCTTTAAATCTTTTCAGGTTTTACTATTCTGCTTCTTTGAAAGAAACAAAAGTAGATTGACATGTCATCCTCAACAACAATAAAAGACTCCTTTGAAATGTGGCTCAATTTCCATGATCAGGTAAGTATACTCTAAGAAACTAATTAATGAATTTGTGAGCATTTTAATGATTATGGTTGTTGGTTTTTAATTAAAAATCAGAAGCATTATTTACCTGATCCCATATTAGTCTGTTTTGAAATGCATGGTTTGTCTTCATAAATTAATCTTTGAAATAAGTCCCCAAGTTTGTTTTTCAAGACCATGCAAACAAAGAATTTGAGGAATAGTTAACATCTTACATTAATATGTTGACCAAGAAAGTCTAGACTTCATTCAAAGGAGATCTTTTGCAGCAAGCAAACATTGTTGGAGTTTTTTATTTTATTTTATGAGAATGATATCCTAGATAACATTCACAAAAATCTTTTCTAGTAATTGTTCAACTTAATTTATGTGTAAATAAAATTTTCATTCTAAGAAAAGTAATATATGTTGTATTCATGAATTTGTCTTTAGAGACTATTTTTTATTATAGAAATGCGTATTGAATTAATTAACATAAATTCATTATTTATTATTGTAATATGGAAAATCTATTTTTACAAGAACTTTTGGATTTATCTACAAATTTAATAATTGTGCAGACTTTTCTGTGGAATTAGGTGTGGATAAAAAATTCACTCAAATTTTCCTATAGAATTACCTACAGAATTATGTGCCGAAATTTTCGCAAGAAATGTTTATGCGAAAATAGCCTCAGGAAATACCTTTGAAGTTGTAATTTCCCACCAAAATTTTGCTGCGAATATATTTACTTTCCCCCGAAAATATACGCAGGTAAATTACCTACAGATTTAAAATCATAAGCAAATAATTATCTACCATGGTTTTAGGTGATATAATTCCGCTTGAATAATTTTCTGCGGATTTTTAGTCGAAGAAAAATCTGCATGTAATTAGTCAATTTCTTCCTTCGATTGTTTCTGCCTTGGTTTCTTATTCTGATTCTGCCTTTTATTATGTTTTTGTCACATCACCCAATAGTATGATGCGATATCTCTAAAATTAATTTATTTTTTATTTTTTATTCTACATTTTAATAATTCTTTAACTATATCTCTATATTTAAAAATAATAATAATAATATGACTCCATTACAAATTTTATTTAATTGTTAATTATTTTTTTAATTCATTGCATATAAATTTATCAGAATATTTTATTAATTAAAATGTAACAACCATAAATTACCACAAAATATATAAAAACATAATAATCACATGAAAAATTCATAATCAAAATTATGCACAAACAATTTAATGAAGCTTAAATTAAAATAAATAAAAAAATATTAAAACATAAATTTAAACTATCAAATATTTGCAAAAAAAAAAAACCAACAAATTTTTTTTTTTTAAATGTTAAATTGTACATTAAGTTTTTTGAAAGTAAAGTATTTGTCTATATAAATTGTTCATTAAAATAAAAACACTCATTTCAAAATATTAAACTTATAGATTTGATAAAGCATAAATTAGAGCATAATTTTAATTAATGAAAAAAATAATCAAAATCAAGTAGTGATTCCTTGTAATTTCCAATAATATTTCGTGTTTTTGTCGTAAAAATTAATACTTTTAGTTTATTCATTATATACGGTCTCCAAAAAGAATAATTAAATCAAAATATTTTTGTAAGAAATACATGACATAACACCTTTAATCAAGAATTAGTTATCGAAAGTTTAGGTGAAAATAAGACATAAAATATAAAATATAAGAAATAATAGTTCATTTAATTAGTCAAAAAAAAAAAAAAGAATAAATAGTACTCAAGATAAAATAGTAAAACAAAAATAAAAATAACGATCATATAAAAATCAATGCTTATAAATATAGCTCAAATCAATGATTGCAAAATATATATTGTATTTTTTATAGGAAGAAAATATTCTATAATGATGGAATGTTTAAATAAAAAGTATACAAACAATCACTCATCTTATTTTAATAATATTTTTATAGTAAAAATTATTCATTTTATTTAAATATGTTTTATAAGTATACAAACACTAACTTATCTTTTTTTTATCATATTTTTTAGAGTGAAAGTCACTCATTTTATTATAAACTTTTTAATTGTTTTTATTTTATTTATTCTTTTATTATACAACCATTATTCTTATAAATTAAAAAACTTATAAATTTAAAATATTTTTTTTCCGATTAGATTGATACATTTATACACTATAAATATTATCTTCAAACTTAAAAAAAAAAAAAATTATACTTTAAAAATATTTTACAAATTACACCAGCTCAATGTGCGGTTATATTCTATTTAAATTTGTTTAAAAAAGGTCTTTTAAATTAAATTACAGTTACTTATATTTTAAAGGCTAAATTGATATCAATTTAACACATTACAATAATAAATTAATGGCTTTATATATATATATATATGTATATATAAAAACTAATGTACAACACTTGTTATAAATTAATGTTCAATATTTTTTATCTGTTGATGCATACCATTTTTCTTGTGATTCTAATATATTATATTTTCACTTTATTTTGAATAGATTGTTTAATTCAATCAAAATAAAGTCTAAAAGAATAAAATGTCAAACTGGCGATGCATGTTATTAATTTTTGTAACTATAAACACTCGTAAAAGAACATCAAAGTTTTTTGTAATTCAAAAATAATTTTGAAATTTATAAACGAGTGTTTTGACAAGTTACAAGCGATTAAGCACAAATTATAAATAAAATAAATTCAAACTTTAAAAAAAATTATATTTATAAAATATTTTACAAATTACATCTGCCTAACGTGCGGGTTATAATCTAATTAAATTTGTTTAAAAAGAGTCTTTTAAATTAAATTACAGTTACTTAAATTTTAAAAGCTAAATTGATATCAATTTAACACATTACAATAATAAATTAATGGCTTTATATATATATATATATGTATATATAAAAACTAATGTACAACACTTGTTATCTCTTGATGCATACCATTGTTCTTGTGATTCTAATAAATTATATTTTCACTTTATTTTGAATAGATTATTTAATTCATGGGTATAACCATTAAAATAAAGTCTAAAAAAATAAAATGTCAAAATGTCGATGCATGTTTTTAATTTTTGTAACCATAAACATTCGTAAAAGAACATCAAAGTTTTTTTTTTGTAATTTAAAAATAAATTTGAAATTGATAAACGCGTGTTTTGACAAGTTACAAGCGATTACGTACAAATTATAAGCAAAATAAAACTAAAAATAAAAGAATAAGTTTCAATTTCTATCAAGTTGCGTCAAGTAACAACACAACAAATCTATTTTTTGTTGATAAAAGACTACAAATAAACAGGAGAGACATCTAAAGAAGTTTTTCATTTTTGGTGAGGGATCTTCTCACACTGATCGCAAAACACAAATTACCCGTTTCAAAATGACGAAACATCCACACCGTGGCACAATCTGCTACTTGCAATTTGTGTACTTCAAAGAAATTATTCCATCCTCTCATGAGAACATAATATTTTTGAGCCCAAATCTTGAATGTCATGGAGAACATAGTACCTTGCATATCATAGACAATGACATCTATTCCTTTTTTAATGTCTTCACCTTCCCTCAACAAAGGCAAAAAATATGTTTCCACATGTTTTTTGCTCAAAAACAATCTATTCTGACTCTTCTCCAAATCACTTTTTTGAAGGCTCTTCTCAAAAGGCACACTACATCTAATAATATTATCAATTGATAGGCCTTGAATTGACGGTATATTTGGAGGGTGATATTCATTTTCCGTAGCAACATTGTAGTTATCTTGAAGGTGTATAGATCCCTGAATTATCGGTATATCTGGACGGTGGTATTCATTTTCCATAATAATATTGTTGTTATTTGGAAGGTGTATGGATCTTCTAATACAATTTCTTAATGCTGCAAAAGATCCAATTCCTATATCTGGAGAGTGAAAATTATTTTCCATAATAACATTGTTGTTGTTATCTAGAGGGTGTACAGATACCCTGCTATCACCATATGATGCAATAACGGTAGAGGATCCAATTGCTTTATCTGAAGGGTGTATGGATTCCTTACTATAGTTACACAATGCAACAGATTTAGATAATTTAATTCTTTTGTATTGAGGGCTTATGGTTTTTCTACTATAGCCGCACGATGCATTATATGTAGATAATCCGATTCTTATATCTGGAGGGCAGTATTCATCTTTCATAGCAACATGAGAATTGGTTTTTGATGAACAAACTTCGTTACTATATGTTTCTTCAAATATCTTTTTGTCATTTAAAACTATTTTCATAGTCTTCTCCTTTTGGAATGACGTTTGCATTAAAAGAAGAGCTTCGGCCACTTCATATTCTTCACTAGTGAAGTCATTGACTTCTATTTTCATCTTGGAGATATAATAACTGCTTTGTTTCATGTTTGAGAATACAATGTTATTTAATGTTGTAATTATATAGAGTAGTCGTAATACCTAATAGCACAATAAAGATAGAATTATAAAACTACTAAATTTTAGTTTGAGTTTAAATTTGCAACAAGATTCGATAAAAAAGATTTACTAAAAGATAGCTTTTGGAAAAAAAAAAGTCGGACTAAAAAAATAAAATTATAGAATTACTATAATCTAGTTTGAAGATAAACCCTCAACAAATGAATATATGATCTCTTGTATAAAAATAAGATAATTGTAACAAATCTTAAAAGATTTCCATAACAAAAGAAAAGATTTAATTTAAAATATTTTTAAAAAATAGATAATTCGAAAGATTTATTTATTGTTAATATATATAGTACACTATTAATTAATGCTAAATATATCAGTTTGTTGAAAGAATATAATTAGTTGAGTAATCCCATATCATATCAAAAGAGTGTCAATCATGTAAAAAAAATAGTATATGTATTTTATGATTTTTTTTTGAAAGAATATTTGAAATTAAATTATAGTTATTTTTATTATAAAAAATAAATTGATGTCAATTTAATAATTTAATAGATTACAATAATTTATATAAAAAATATATTACAATAATTAATGTACGATTTTGTAAAAGATAATCATGTACGATCAATTACTTAAAATTTAAATACAATTTTTAGCTAATCTTCTTATTGATTTATATACTTCAAAAAGGACTTCACTATTATTTAATAAGTTTAGTTTTTTTTTTACAATAATTTAATAAGGTTAGTTGATAGGTCAAGACTTCTAATAATAGAATTACATTTAATATTTAAAAATTAAATTCATATTTTTCATTTTCTATATAAAAAATTTATTTTTAAATAATCTTGACCAACTAGTTTTTTAGTTTATAAAATCATATATATTTTTAAAGATTAATTATTGATATTTTATTTTTGATTTAATATCAAATTCTTTTTTATTTATATTTATTTTATATTTATAATTTTTTCAAATTTAAATTTTTATATTTTAAATTATATTTTAAAGTGTAAAATTGAATTATTTTTATCCTATTCTATTTGTTTCTAACCTAACCCATGAAGGTGCAAATACGATAAGATGGTTGAATTGTGTTTGTCAAAGTTGATAATTTTTTAATAATTCATAAATAAATAAAAAATTAGTTTGGTTTTGGTGACTTACTTGGAATAGAAGCAATTGGATTCAGAGATAGCAAACATAAATAATTTGACATGTAGATTTATCTTTGTTCACCACTAATTTGGCTACATCCAGTCCCCTCATTCAAAAGACTTTAATCCACTAATCCAAAGACCTTGAATTACCAAACATCTGACTCTCCAAGTCAGCATTCCCAAACAGTCTAACAACCATAGACTTTTGAGGAACTAACCACCTTGATCATACAAGTCAAATCTTCTACTAACAACCTGACAACCCTCGATTGAAGAAGGACTAAACCACTATCGGGTTGGATACAAAAGGTTGGAACTTGAATAGTTGCTTCTAACAAAGTTGATAATAATAATAATAACTATCACACTCTAAAAAAAGAACACTCAGAAAATATTTATAACTTGAACAAGTGTTTCTCTCTTTGAACTGTAAAAAGAATTAAGAACTTTGAGCTTGAGTTACTCTTTTATGTTTTTCGATGTTTTTCTCCTTCAACTTTGAGTGTCTATTTATAGTGAAAATTTGGACTTCAATTTAGTCTTTGTTTAAGTCTGAATTGTATCTTGTTTAGATTGAGTTTGTAAATTATTCAGATTGATTATGTTCCTATTTTGTGTAGATTGAGTATTTAAATTTTTCATATTGATTCTATTCCTTTTTTGTGTAGATCGAATTTGTAAATTCTTCAAATAAAATCTTCTTCAAATGTTAATCAAATATTCTTTAAATCTTGAATATATTTTCTTTTCAATTTGGTCAATGATTTTCTTCAATTATAATTTTGAATCAAATCTTATTTTAGATTTTCATCAATTATAATTTTAAATTAAATCTTATTTTAGATTTTTTTTTTCAATTATAAATTTGAATCAAATCTTATTTTAGATTTTTTTTAAAAACATCAATCTTCTTTCATACTATTTGAAGTCAAGTATATTGTTGTCATAAAATATTTTTGTTAACATCAAAACTCTAAAGGTAAAACCAACTTGGTTCCAACAACTCACATTAAAGACAACTTTTTTTATTACAGATACAAATATATGATAATCTTCTAAATTAATTTAACATGTCATGTTAAAATATTAAAAAAACAAAAAATTGTTATTTTCAATCGATTATCAATTTTGAAAAGTAATTACACTGCCAACCTTAGTAATTTAAACCAAATAGATTTTATATTCCACGAATATGACTGTTAATAAAATAATATATTTTTATTAATTAATTTTTATTTATTTCAAATATATTGTTAATTATCAAAATCTTTTCATTTTAAGTGATAATTATAACAAACTAGCAGAAATTCAAGATATATATATATATATATATATATCATCTATTTGCCATAACTTTGTTTGGATGATAAAAAATTTAAAAAATTGTTAAAATGATAAACTATTTTGATAAATTCTTCATAAAAATTAATTTTGAGAAATAGTGTTTCAAAAAAGTATGATATGTATCATGTTAAAATCTTTAACGGTGAAAATTTAAGTTACTTATTGTTAATATTACTTTTTTTAATAGGTAAAAGATGTGTTTGAAATTATATACACTATATTTAAATAAATTTTCATAAAATTTAAAAATACAAAATTATTTTTTAAATATCTAAAACAAAAGAGTTCAAAAAGAAAGATACTAGGTGATCTCATGATGAATTACCTTTGTACAAATGACATGTTATAATCAAGAACCGGAAAGAAAGAAGCGTTATTTGGATCCGTTTGTTATAGGTTTTTAAAAGCGATTTATACAGTATTTTATTTTATTTTTTTATATATAATTTAAGAAAAAATAATTTTAAAATTAAAACGTTAAATGAAAAATTAGTTTAAAATAGTTTATTATAAAATATTATTTTAAGTATTTCATTTTTTTGTCATATCTTTTTTTATTTCAAAATAATAATTAAAATTAGAAGTTATTTTGAAAAACTCTTCATAAAAATTATTTTCGATAATTATATATATAATTTTTTGAATATAATTTTTATAATTTTAAAATATTTAATAATGAATACTTATGTTATTGAAGGTTGAATAAAAAAAAGTTATTAAAGATTAGAATTCTTATAAAAATTTAGTCCTTGTAAAATTTTTCTTTTAATATAACATACTTTATATCAAAATAATTTAATAGATTTATTTGTTTGTGATATATAATATTAATTAATGCTAAATTGATATTAATTTTTTGAATTTATGTTCTCTAAAACACTTTTTTGTTCTTCTCAAATGACTTACTACATCTATTAATATTATCGATTGTTCGGCCTAAAAAAAAAATCAAACCACATATATTAAGAATTAAATTTTTTTTTGAAAGATTTATTTAAATTAAATTACACAATTACTTATATTTTAAAAGGTATATTGATATCAATTTAACACATTACAATAATAAATTAATGGATATATATATAAATCAGATAATTATTGCAAATCTTAAAATTTTTGTAAAAAAAGAAAAGATTTAATTTTAAAATTTTTCTAAAAAAAAAAAGATAATTTGAAAGATTTATTTATTGTTGATACATATAGTACAATATTAATTACTGCTAAATTTATTTCACTTTGTTGAAAGATTATAATAGTTGAATAATACAATTAGTTGAATAGTCCCATATCATATAAAAAGTATGTCAATCGTGTAAAAAAAATAGTAAATGTATTTTAGGATGTTTTTTCTTTGAAAGAAGATTTGGAATTAAATTACAGTTATTTTTATTTTAAAATATAAATTAATATCAATTTAATAATCTAATAGATTATAATAATTTATATAAAAAAAATAGATTACAATAATTAATGTATGATTTTATAAAAAATAATACAGTACGATCAATTACTTAAAATTTGAATACAATTTTTGAGTTAATCTTCTTTCTCTTAAAAGAGACAATATGAAAGAGTAAAATCAGCAATTAAAAATAAAATTATCGTATTTTCTTATTGATTTATATACTTAAAAAGGACTCATTTAATAGGTTTAGTTTTTTTTTTTTTACAATAATTTAACAAGTTTAGTTGATAGCACAAGACTTCTAATAATAAAATTAGATTTAATGTTTAAAAATTAAATTGATATTTTGTATTTTTTAATAAAAAATTTATTTTTAAATATTCTTGATCAACTAGTTTTTTACATTTAAAGATTACATATATTAAAAAAAAATTACCTTGTGATAAAATCATACATATTTTTAAAGATTAATTATTGATATTTTAATTCTAATTTAATATCAATATCATTTTTTTTAATTTATATTTATATTTTGATTAGAGAGACAATATGTGATAAACTTCTGAATCAACTTATCATATCTTGTTATTTCATCAAACACTAGATTGAGAGACTATATGATACAGTTATCTTATTTTGTCTTTGATCATGTGCACCATTATCTTATATGACACACATGAATTTTTGACACACGTGAATTATCTTATATGATACAGTTATCTTATATGACACACGTGAATTTTTGGGTTGCCTCCATTATCAATAACAAGTTTTGAAGATTTGACAATTTAGTTTTTAGCTCAGTTTGCTGCAAACTTCGAAAACTTGTTCTTGGTAGCAGACCTATTAGATGTTCAACTCTAGGACTACCAAGTCATTGAATAGTTATTTCACACGATTTAACAATGCTACATTGTCGTGGTCGAGCCAAATGGGAACATTTTTGTGATGACTTTCGACAAAGGATTGAGAACTTTTAGTGAAGCCCTCATCGTTCTAAAGATGAGAACAACGAACAAAATCAGAACTAGGGCATAAAAACACATTGAAGTAGAAGAGGTGGCGCGATAGATAGGAACATATGATGCTTGAGATAGGGAGAGACCTCAAGAAGGACAACATTGAAGTGGAAATAATAGTTATAAGAAATTGGGTTTGAATTGTGACTCTTTTAAAAATTTGTACTAAAGATAAAATGTTCTCAGGATAAACTTGGATGATGTATAATAGTTAGTAGGTAAAGCTTTATGAGGTTCAGAACCTACTAAAGTATTAAGTGCTAAGTGTGTGTAATATTGAGAATTAATTATTAAAGTTAAGATAAGGGATATAGATAGTAACACAAAAGAAGTATTCTTGTTCATCCAACGTGAGCTACTTCCGTCTTCACATTTGTAAGATTTTCACTATGATGCTTTACAACATCGTAAACTGATACACATTTAACTTCTTAGTCACTTGGACTATACAACATGTATTCTCTTAGCTTTAATAGACTTACAATACTATTTTTTGAAACTTAATATACTTGAAACAAATTACAATCATTTAATCTTTCTGTACTCTTTAAAGAAGGTCAATAATGTTTACAATTGTATGTTTTGTTTTATTTGACATGATGAGACTTATTTGCATGAGACCCACTCAATGAAGGTTGATCCTAGAATCTAATAAGGAACTTGTGACTGTTTAGAAATTAAAGAGTTATTTGATGAATGAACACTTAGAAAAGTGAATTACGATTCAATGCAAACTCTTAATCTTCATTGTTCTAAAGTCTCTTATAATTATAATAGTGTGAGGACTTCAATTTTCTGTTATAAGAAATAAATGACTATTTGACACGTTCCCTAATGCAAGACAATCATTTGAACTTTATCGACTTTAGAATGTTATAAACTGCTTTTGTTTATGTGTATGAGAGAGAATGTGTATAGTTACGTACTTTAAGACTTTCTTAGCAATTTGAAAGTGTATGTCAGTGTACGTTACACTATACTTCATTTTTATCCATTAGTGGGAACATTATGAACTATCAGAACTTATGATCTTTCTGAAGATTGATATTTTGATTTTTTTAAGGATGCTATGAAAACTCCTTGTTTGTCTTGAGCAAATTTGAACAATGTAAAATATCGGCAAACCATTTGCTTTGACATTTAATAAAAGTCATTCTTAATGAGACATTATAATTTTCCTTTAAAATTTATTTCAACAATCTTATGATGTTTGACAAAGAATATATTGATTGATTTGAATAAAATCATTCATTTTCATAATATTCATAAATAAATGTGAAAGTGTATTATTTTTTCATATGGGAATTCAGTACTTAATTTTTATTGATCAAGATTTGATATGAAACCATAGACATACATCTCATGATTATGACAATACTTGCCATATTTTATTTTACTAAAAAATACATTAGATAACAATATGATTCAAAATCTTATTTGTTTTCATAGTTAATCCAAATGTTTCACATGCAAAAATTAACAATTTTTTTTTGTTGACATATCAATACTAATAATTAGTTGTTAATTTTTGTTAAACACAGAAGTTGAATTCCTACGTTCTCACTCCAACATCTGTAAACCGCCAAATTACCTTATTACTCCTCTAGCTAATACCACCACTTAAAATTTTATTTTTTATTATAATCAATCAAAATAAAGTCTAAATTAATAAAATGTTAATATTGTCCATGTAGCTACCTTTCTAGTTTTTGTATCCACTAATACACATATAAGAACATTAAGTATATTCTGTCCAAAAAAAAAGAACCCTAAAGTTTTAAGCGGTTTAAAAATAAATTTTAAATTTTTAAGTGTGTTATGATAAGTTATAAGCGATTATCCCAAAAAAATAAAAAGTTACAAGTGATTATAAAATAAAATCCAAGTTATAACCATAATAAAAGCCATAGAAGAAAAATAATTAGTTTCAATTTCCATCAAGTAACAAAACTAAAACTCCTTTTTTATTTTGATAAAAGATTAAGGAGCAAAAACCGCAAAAGGGGTTTTTAATTTTTGGTAAACGATTTACTGACACTACCTGCAAAACACTTATCCATTTCTAATGAAACATCCGAACTATAATATTATTTGTAACCATTTGCAATTAATTTATGTGTTTTAAAGAAATTCTTTCATCATTCTACGTGAACATTATATTTAACATTATATTTTTTAGTTTAAAATTTAAATGTCACGAAGAACGTAGTACTTTTTATATCATAGAGAATTATGAGTGCGTTTGTTTGAACTTAAATAAAAATGATTTTGTTTTAAATAATTTAGAGGTTATTTTTTAGTCATTTTTAAATATTGGTATAGGTACAGTCTTCCAAAATACAGTAAATACATCCACAAAAGAGAGACCTCTAGTCTCTATGCAACCGTCTAATCTGATCATACTACAAAAAACTATACAACTCGGGTTATCTCTACGGGCACTGCAAGATCCTCCTGACCAGTGGGAAGTCAGGTGTGTTCAACCTACCTTCCCATCTACAGGGTACTAACCAGTGGAAAGATCCTGGTTCTCATCTGAGGGCAAAGCCCAGATTTCCACAATAGTTGTAAAGGGTCACCAACCGAAATTAACAAATAACACATAACATTTAAATTTCAAATGCATAAAATGACCTTTCAACTTAGCATGCACCTTGAAAGGGTTTCCATATGTTAAACATGCATAATCAAAGTTGAAAAATGAAGTTTAAAACAAAATTGCACTGTCGTATTCGAATACAACATCTTTGTATTCGAAAACAGCGTTGTTTCAGAAATCAGTAGCAAAAACAGGATGCTTGTATTCGACTACAAGCTCAGTGTATTCGACTACACAACTGTTTCATAAGTCAGTAGCTAAATTAGAACATCTGTATTCGACTACAAGCCTCTTGTATTCGAATACACATCAGAAAACAGTACAAAATAGCAAAAATCAGCATTTAAAGAGGTTTCGCAATCCATCAACACTTCCACACAAACAATCAAACTTAGCAATTATGGCATAATCACAACAACAACTTGAGTTTATACACGCAATCATAACATTAAATCAAACATGACTCGTGTGCCAAGTACCCTAATGCAATGCGTATATGCCAAAAATGCAATGACTCGGAATTCCAAACCAAACCCTCCTCGAAGGGGCGTAAATCATAATTGTACCGCTCATCATAGGCCAAAGTACTAAATTACCGAGGTGCCACCTATCACGGGTAAGTACGATTTACTAAAAATGTAAATCGTAAATGTACCGCCTATCACAGGCCAGAAGTACTATTTACCGAGGGGCCACCTATCATGGGTCAGCACGATTTACAAAAATGTGCAGTCTATCGCGGACCTTACACGGCGCAACAATCCTCGCAAGGATAAGATGAACCAACAAATCACATGGCCCATCCAGTCACGACTATCACCATGGCCCATCCAATCGCCATGTATTATGAAATGCATGAGCATACTCTGACCCTTTCCACGACAATCATTAAGTAAATGCAGATATTAAAAGATTCCTCATTTTTAATACTCATTTAACACTAGTGATTTTCAAATTCCACACAGAGCATACTCGAACATTTATTTTCCACCACACCTATCAATCCACAATTTACATTAAATTCGATCAATTCAAAACCACAAAATCCACACCAAGTTCAATCATCAATCACCACAAATTTCCACAAAACTCAAACATAACTCATGCCAAACTAATTTTCACAAACCACAACTCAAACACATGCAAATTTCATTTCCTCAACAACACACATAAATAAATGAAATTCATTTTCCCCAAATCTACACTTCAAACCCAACAAATTTATTTTCCACAATCTGACATATAAGGTCCTAAATGTAAACTAAAATTTTGAAAGGAGCCCTTACCTTAACGATAGCTTTAACGAGCGATTACAACACCACGATTAATTTCGGTAAAATTCCCGCTCGCATCGTCGCTTCCAAAGTTGGTTCACTAGCACCGTAGCGTGGAGGTGAACAACTTTCCCTTCTACCACTTCTCGAAACGAAGCTTAGATCTAGAAGACAAATGGAGTTTTGAGTTTGGGTGAATTGGGTTTTACGCTAACAGAGGTGAAGAAGAAGAATCGCGAGAAGGAGGAAAATGTTGTGTTTTCTTTCAGTTTTCCTTTTCTTCCTTTTCCTTCCTTTCTATTTCCTTTTCTCTCTTTTTCTTTTCCTTCCCTTTTCTTTCATATATATATATATATATATATATAAAATATCTCAAAATATCTAGATATTTAAAAAAATTATCAAAATATCCATCACTTCTCAAACCACTTTTTCTGAAAAATATATTCTCTCGCTGCAATTCAATTGGCAAATGAATTTTTCTGAAAAACGCTGCATCTTAGAAAATTTTCTTTTCGACAAAAGATTAATCGTAAATCAATAAAATTGTTCCTCGACGAATAAATTTAATCGGGGCTCCAAAAAAGATATTTTTGGCATTAAACTCACAAAATATTAATAACTTGGCTAAAAAGCCTTAGAGTTCAACATAAAAACACACCAAAATACATAAATTAGAATTTAAAACTATGGGTCTTACAGTCGTGAAAAGAGAAAAAAAAATGGCCACTGCTGAAGGAAAAAACACAATTAATGAATTAATTAAACTGATAGATAAAAAACTTATTAAAAACTAACGGAGGGCAATTTGGGATTTTCAAAATAAGGTAAGGGTAATTGTATCATTTTATTCGTTAATATTTTTCAATTGTGTTTCGTTTTTTCTCTCTCATCTATCGCGATAAGCAAATGCTTTTAGCTTGTCATTTTTAGCCAAAAAATAAAAAATATAAAGCAAACACCCTCCAAACTCTATACAATGATTTTTTACTTGAAAAAATAGATTTTTTCATAAAAAAGTTTGAAACAAACACACCATATATCTATTCCTTAAAAACTATTTTCACTTTTGTCTTCTCCTCTTTTTGTAATGACATTTGTAATAAAAGAAAAGATTCAGCTACTTCGTACTCACTCCTTCTGAAAATGAGTGTTATTTTAGCATAAAAAGAATTGTCTCAAAATGAAATGTCATTTATAATTTTCAATGCAACTTTAATTATTATTTTTCCTATACTACCCTTCAACATTTATTATATCAACAACTTCTAAAATATTATTATAACTTGAATTGATAACAGTAAAAAAAAAACCACCAATAGTTGAGATAAGTAATTTGATAACATGACTTCTATTTTTATATATATATATATAAATCTTAAACGATATTTAATATAAAACAAATGAAATACATTTTTCAAGCAGTAAAGTAATTGATGAAAGTATAATAATTTATTTGTTTCATGTTGCAATGATTGAATATGTTTTATTTTTATTTTTATATATATTAAGAATGTCGTGTTATTTAATATTGTTATTATATTGAATAGTCATAAAGCTTATTAATATAAAAAAACATAGTTATAGAACTAATAGGATTTAGGTTGAATTTTAATTCTCAACAAGACAATATTTATATCTGATTTTTGCATAAAAATCGAGATAATTGTAACAACAGTTATTAACTATAACAAGACACAAAAAAGTTATTATTGACTGAAAATAATACTTTTTTTCTTTTCTTAGTCCTTTTTTTTTCTCTAGAGTTCATTGTGAGTGTTATTTATCTTCTACGACATGATTTTTTTTTATCTAACGGGGATTTTCCTCCTCGATTCTACGAAATAAGTCATAAATAATTATATATAATTAATTTTTTTTAATTAAGCATAAACTATTAATTAAATTAAATTATATTTAACTCAATTAATTTTTTAATCCTCGTTTATTTAATCAAATCATACTCAATTAAATAAATTATAAATATATTATTATATTAAATCATATTTAATATTATTAACATCTAATTAAATCAAATCTTATTTATTTTAATTATTTGTTCCACTTTTAGTATTTTATGCATGACCTTTATAGGTTCTCACTTAAATGGTAATCATTTTAAATGTTACATATAGTTTAAATAATATAAAATATTATAATCAATTATTGATATCAAACAATGCATCATAACTATCCAGATCTCAAAAAATTGGTGATACGATTTAAACTTTAATGTGACAACTATTTATCGTATAATAATTGTCTCTTTATTTAAATGTTTAATTGAGCGCAAGTCACAATGTGTTTCATACTTACAAAGTCTAATTATTTATTCATCAATCCAAAGTAGACTCGGAAATATTATTACATATTAGTTCATTCTAGCATGATCATGTATTTCTACGGTCTCACTCAATCGATAGGTACACGATATAACTCCTATTATGTAAGAGGAATGAATCATATCTACATCATTCATACTCGTCTACATGATTATTGCAGGTCCAATAACCACCTTATGATTGTCTATTTAGAGACAATGTTTAATGGTCTTAAACCCTATAACTCCTCATGAAGGGATAATAGTGACTTAAAGTTGAAGGACTACTTACTATGGTCGCATGAGAATCACTAATGACACTTACACAACAATTATATACCATTCTCATGGAAAATCAATAAAGTATAAGTATTATTCCTAATATTTATACCTATCGTTATACTCCAATTTTATCCGACCAATAAAAAATAGTTTTCTAATTGTAGCTTTCGTTTCTACTACTGCTTCGCCTTTGATTATATTTCTGCCTCTGTTGTTTTTAGTAGTGTGAGCAAATGAATCACTGAATTTACTATTAACGTGACTTGAGAATTATAAAATTTAAGATACATTAAAAAAAAAAAAACTACAAACTATTAATATTTACATAAAGAATCAAACAATTGGTTTTTATTGATGCTATTTCTTGAGTCTAAAACCATCAATTAATTCATTTCTATGCATCATTACACCATCAAACAAATGATCCACTCCTTGCTTATATCATCAAATAGCTTCTCTAACTCACACAACTTTCTCTGCAATTCTTTAGCTGCATCAATTCTTACTTCTTCAGCAACAACAACTTCAGCAACACCGTCATTTATTTATTTGATCTCGCGAAAGCTCGACTTTTTCTTCACTAACTTTTCACTGATTTTGATATCAAGTGTTGCAACTAGAGAGCTTTCAAACTCACCAACAATTTTTCTTAGTTCCATGTATGGCTTAATATCACCATATACACAAGGTAAGAAAACTCCACATTACCCAAAATCCAATACTTTGATTTCCATAACACCCTCATGAAAGATCCACTCTTTACCATACAAAAGACGTGCTTTATGATCTTGTGTGTGAAAATGTTTACTAAAGTTGGTGATAAAACACCCTAATGGTTGAATTGATTTCAAATACTTTTTAGCTAAATAATGTGATTTCTCCTTCTCCACCAAAGTTAAATTCAAACCATGAGCTAGAGAAAGCCTTAGGCAAAGATGAGAAAGAGAAGAAGAAATGGAATTCAAAAGCTCTAACAAATTCATAGTATAGTTGAGATACCCTTCAATGGAATCCACTTTCCATTGACTCATTGGATAATCAATGTCCATAACAAGTTTTGCAAAAGCTTTGTTGATGATTGGCAAGAGGCCAAAACATCTTTGAAACCATGATAAGGACACTGTTTTTGACTCATGTTTCAATTCCAATGCTAATTGAGAAATTTGTTTGGAAACATGAGAGTGAAAAGCATGAAGTGGCGATGAAGAAGACGATGAGTTTTCATTAGGTTGAGTGTTATACTTGTGGCGATTCTCCAGCTTGAAGTAGTGTTTTGCAAATTTGTCTACCAAGTGTACTATCATAATTTGAAATTTGAACACAATGCTATAATTTTTTTTTAAAGTATGAAGTTTCTAATTTGAAATTCGGTCAAAAGATAAATAAATTAACCTTATAATTTCTAAAGATTTCAAAGAGGTGTTGAAAACTAAAATTCAAAAGAGAAGGTTTGGTTTATTTGGCTAAGGTAACTTACCAAGTTTGTGTTGTGTTGTTTTTGTATGTATGACTTGGATGTAGATTACGTTTGTTTTTGTGAGTATTGATTAATTGATCCTAAGAGGAAGAGGAGAAGAGGGTTGGCTTATATAGGTATGTTCATGTATAAAACAAAAAAACAACCGAAATTTCACATTGAAAACATGACAAAAACATGTGATATTAATTTGGGAGGATTTTTACTATAGATGTGTCAATTCAATGTATACGAATATAATTAGTGTTTAAATTAATAGTTAAATGAGTTATTTTTTAACATATTTTTTTAATATCATTTGAAAATTATAATAATTAAATAATATTTATCAAAAATGTATATGAAATAATATTTAAAATTTCTTAAATTTGTTATTATTTAAAACGTTTAAATAAATTTTTAATTCTTATAAATTTTAAAATATAATTTTTAGTTTTTATAAATAAATAAAATATTAATTTTTTTAGTCTTTAATTTTTTTATTTCACTTTTAGTCTATATTTTGATTGTTTTTTCAAATTAATATTTTTAATTCTTATAAAATCAAAATAAAGACTAAAAATGAATAACTTTATTTAAAAACTAAACCTAAAATATAATGATTTTGTAATAATTAAAAATATATTTACCCTATTAATAATAGTAAATGTTGTTTTTTTTTAAATATAATAAATTAGTATAATACTTAATAAAAAGTGAAATGGTATATTTTCCTATAAAATAGTTTTTTATAAGTATAAATAATCGTACTCGGTTGTGTTTGTTTGGAATAAAAACACGCTGCACGCAAAATTGGGTCCACTTGGACTTGCCTTCAAGTACAAGGTAGCTCTCATTCTCGATGGATACACCTTATCAAATGATAGTAGTATACAGTCTAGTCTATAATAAATAAATTCATGTCAGATTTGATTTTTATAAATAAACGATGTCAAAATTTTTTTTAGAAGTGTATTTAAATTGAATATGAATAATATTTTTTTATTATTTATATTTATTGAGTTAGGATCGGTTGACACTAAATTAGAAACACTGATTTCATTTAATTTAAAGTACACGATTATTTGTTAAAATTGTTACGATGAAGACATATATCTGAAATCAGTCTCACTGGTAAACTTTTGTGATTCGGTTTTTTTTATAAATTTGTTTATACTTTAGTTATTTTGGGACTACATTTTAATCAATAGACTTTTTCTGCAGATTTATATCACCAATTTTAAAACATTCCTGCGGAATTACACAAAGAAACAAACAAATGTACCTGCAAAAATAGTCGCAGAAAAATGCCATTAAATTACATAAAATTCTGCAAATAACCTGTGTTTTGTAATGCCTTAAAACATAAAATTCCACAAATAACCTGTGTTTTGTGGATTTTCAATTCAAATTCGCAGGTAAAAAACTTATTTCTAATAATAATAAATATATTCTACTTGGATTTTTTATTTTTAAAATTAATATTTGAAAAAAATTACAAATACCTAATACATTTAGAGATATTTATGTTCTAAAGAACGTTTATAATTAGAGATAGAAAAAATCTTCCCAAACATTTTTCTTTGGCTTATTTCATCAAACAAGTTGGAGGGGTAAAAGAACCCACTTAAAAATAAATCATGGTTCATAT
This sequence comes from Cicer arietinum, assembly GCF_000331145.2. NCBI lineage: Eukaryota > Viridiplantae > Streptophyta > Magnoliopsida > Fabales > Fabaceae > Cicer > Cicer arietinum. The sequence goes on along the minus strand of NC_021164.2, from coordinate 22,682,962 downwards.
ATAAATGTACGAGAAAATTCTATTACGCATAGTAAGAATTGTCTTAAACAATTTGGGGCTCCAACTTTTGAGAATTGATCTCGTGATTTCCGTCATGAAATCGTAATAGACCATTTACATAACATTTAATAATTTATAAATATTAACAATAGTTTATTCATTTAATTTTTTATTTTTTATTTTAATATGTAGCGTCGGAGGGGCCGACGCTAGATTATTTTTAAATTTTTTAATATTATTTGTAAAATCAGATTGTAAAATTAAAAAGTTTGCGTTTTGAAATAACCCTTCTTTGAATCCCTACGTTTTGAGTTCTTCTCTGAATCCCTAAGTGTTGAACCCTTCATACATACATTGAACCCTTCTCTCACACTTGAATCCTACATTTAGAATCCATCACCGATTCTCATTCCTCTCAATGTCGTGAGTATGGCCGCCGAACATGTGACCTCTCGAACCCGTCACCTTCACTCTCAGAGTCGGTCACCGTCCCCCCTCTCGAGCTCCGTCACCGTCAATCTCAGAGTCGCTGTTCAGTGTCCCCGTCGCGTTGTCATCTGTGGTCGATTCTCAAGGTAAGTGTCGCTGTCTCACTCTCAGTGTAGACGTTTATGTTTTATTGCATTTCAGTTGTGTATTCTTGTTTAGGTTTTATTGCATTTCAGTGTTGTATTGTTGTTTGGCCAAATCAATTTGTATTATTCGCCCTAGCATTTTCTGTGCCCCGACATTCTTCGCCCTGACATTCTTGTGTATTTGTTAAAGAGGATTCAAATTAGATAAAATCACATCTAACATTAAAACAATAGATCAAAGTATCAATTGAAGGTAAGAGTAACTTGTCCAACTAGAAGTCAGTTGCATATGCTATAAAGCAGTTAAGAAAACGATTATCATTGACATTGGTACCTCTTAAGTCACCCCCAAATTCACTCACAAACAAAGGCCACCATTGGTTCACTAAGTAACCAGACATTCTCTTCATATTTCCAAACACTTGTCCACATACTTGATTTGGGTTCCTTGATTCCCAAGCTTGACCATCAGTGAAACCATACCAGTGTGCTTCAAATACTAGTTTCTCAGTGAATGTTAGGTTCACTGCTCTTTTGGCAATGAATGACAAGTCTTTGTCAAAATTTAATCAAGATAATATGACAAGAATATATGGATTTGCTGCATTAACTGCTTCAGCTCCTTGCACCATATACCTTCAATTCATAATAACAAACTACAACTTATCATCAATGTAAGATTTGGTTTTTTTTTTTCTTTCTTTATTTTTTTAAGTCTTAAATTTGATTTTAGTCATCCAAAAATAAAAACAAGGTAAAAGAACATCTCGAAATCATTTAAGTTATATGAAATTAACAAATTAGTCATGTATCTCTTTTTTATAACAATTTAGTCATTTATCTTTCTTTTAGTTTCAAGTTCGTCATTTATGTTTGTAAACATTTACATCAACGATTCTAATTTTTACAGTGACAAGCATTATAGGATTAGTCAATTGAAACCTAAAAATAAGAACAAACCTAAACAAGATATGAATTTAATTTAGATGATTTTGTGCTGTAAGTGTAGCTATGAAGTGTAAATGGCAGTGAATTTGATGGCAGGTTTAACAGTGAGGTTTAACAGTGACAAGCATAATAATATTTAGAAATGCAAATGGCAGTGATTTTGATATACAAGTTTTGAAGTGTAGCTTTTTGAATGATGATTTTGTAGTCTCACAAAAAATTCAAGCATGCAGTTTGTGAATTATGTGTTATAAAGTCTGACTCTGATTCAAGCATGCAGTTTGTAAAATTCAAGAATGCAGTTGTAAAATTCAAGCATGCAGTTTTGTAAATTTTGTGATTTTGTTAGTCTCACAAAAACTTCAAGCATGCAGTTTGCGAAGTTTGTGAATTATGTGTTATAAAGTTTGACTCTGATTCAAGCATGTAGTTTGTGAAAATTCAAGCATGCAGTTTGTGAAAATTCAAGCATGCAGTTTGTGAAAATTCAAGCATGCAGTTTGTGAAATTCAAGCATGCAGTTTGTGAAGTTTGTGAATTATGTGTTAGTCTGACTCTGATTCAAGCATACAGTTTGTGAAATTCAAGCATATACAGTTTGTTAAGTTTGTGATTTTGTCAGTCTCACAAAAATTTCAAGCATGTCAGTCTGACTCTGTTTCTTTTTCTTCCGAATTATGTGTAGTTTGTGAAGTGTTTTGACTGGACTACTTTAATTGCCAATGTGATCCCCTCGACGCAGCGTTGAAGATCATATGGATGACTGAAGTAGTTGAAGGTAACGCTAGGGTTTTCATCCACATTGGTGCTGTTCAACTTGAGCTCACCTACTGACCAAGCACTTGCAACTTTTGACAAGACAAAGTCTCCCTTGAATGCTTCGACCGGTACATCTCGCTTGTTCTTCACATAATCTTTAATAGCTTATATTGATCTTTGCTTAGGAGGAATTGTGGAAAGTTGTCCAATCTGATTTATATCATGTAAAAATGAAAATTTACTTCTGATGGTAGCACTTCTTGATAGTTGCTAATCTTCTATGCACAATTCCTGATCATGTTTTCATCATCCGCTTATTGTTCTAGGAGCCATATTATGTTTGAATTTTCAAATCAAAATTTTCGGTATATTTTTTTATATACTATATTTCTCTGTTTTCATTTTTCTGTTTCTTGATTTTAATATACTTTGTAAATTCATTGAAATATTGCATACCTCAGCTGACATGATATCATGATGACAGTGAATGCTGCTATTAGACTGACTAAACCCTTCTTAGTGATACCAACAATTTCAATGAGTGAATGATAAACGGGCCTATTAGAAGGAACAAAAACCGTGTTCATTGAATTATCTACCATTCCTTTCCCAACAAAAGGGTTGTCAAGGACCACTGAGATGTTCAATTTCTAGAGTTCATCTTTAGGTCCAATACCACTTAGCAATAGCATTTGAGGAGTCCCAATTGCCCCACTAGACAATATCAATTTACTATGCCTATCATTTTCCAGCATTGCCTCATGCTGTTTCCTATTTTCATCCTTAAAAATCACCCCTATAGCTTTTGGTGTTTTACCTGCAACACCATCCTTAAAAATTCTGTTTTTGGATTTTAGGTTTTTTATGCTCAATTCTGTCAATTCTGTTAGGTTTTTCATAATTCTGTTTTCATGCTCACTTATGTCAATTCTGTTTTTGCTTCATAATTCACTTTTACATTTATTAATTTACTAAAGGGATATATGAAATCATAAAATGTTAATAAATTCGTCTCTCTATCTTGTGGTTGTCAAATGCATTCTTGTTAGTATTCGCACAGTTTGTTAGTATTCGCACAATAACTTTGCTGTTTATTTATCTCTATAATTTTATAACTTATAGGTTCATGAGTTTATTTATCTATATAACTTTTCAAACTTATAGGTTCATGAGTTTATTTAGGTTCAGTTGTTTTTCAAACTTATTTAGTGATTGACAAGTTAAGTTTTGGTCTTATAGTAAATGGATCGTACTTGGATTTACAATAGGGTACATGAAAATAGACGCGGATTGAAAGAGGAGTATGTTAGTGGTGTTAACGATTTTGTGAAGAGGGCTTTGAAACAACCGATTTGTATATCCGAGGGAGGGATAAGGTGTCCGTGTATAAAATGCAAGTATATAAAGATATCTGCAGTTAGATTTCACTTGTACTGGGATGGATTTCAACTAGATTATTGGATTTGGACTGAACACGGAGAAGTGAAGCCAATGGTTGAAACAAGGGGAGGTTCGACTAGTAATAGGATTGTGCATCACGACGACCAATTTAATACAATAGATGAAATGGTGTTTGATGCTTTTAGGCCTTATCGAGATGTCCTTGATGTGAACACTAACATGGGAAATGACACATTTGCTGAGGATGAGTTGCCTAATGAAGATGCAAAATGACAGATTATTGGATTTGGACTGAACACGGAGAAGTGAAGCCAATGGTTGAAACAAGGGGAGGTTCGACTAGTAATAGGATTGTGCATCACGACGACCAATTTAATACAATAGATGAAATGGTGTTTGATGCTTTTAGGCCTTATCGAGATGTCCTTGATGTGAACACTAACATGGGAAATGACACATTTGCTGAGGATGAGTTGCCTAATGAAGATGCAAAATGATTTTATGACAAATTGATATCCACCAACAAGCCCATCTACGAGGGGGCTACCCAATCAATGTTATCAATATGTGTTCAACTTCTAGCAATTAGGTCTAATTGGCATGTTCCACAAAAAGGTATAGATGTTGTTACAAAAATGCTTAAAAGTGTATGTCCAGTGGAAACATGCTTGCCCGATAACTATTACCAAGCAACACAATTGGTGTCAAAGTTAGGGTTGAAGGTTGAGAAGATTGACTGTTGTAAGAAAGGATGTATGTTATATTACAAGGATGATAACAAGTTATCTGAGTGCAAAATTTGTGATTCTCCTAGGTTCGTTCCACGTAGGACTGATATGGGAAAATACAAAGATGTTCCAGCAAAAAGAATGTTTTATTTCCCTATCATTCCTAGGTTACAAAGATTGTATGCATCAACTAAGTCTGCAGCTGAAATGAGATGGCATCACGAGAATAAAAAGAGTTCAAACGTCATTCGCCATCCGTCTGATGGAAAAGCGTGGAAACGTTTTGGTGATGTTTATCCTGACTTTGCTAGTGACCCCAGAAATGTAAGCTTGGGTCTATGTTCAGATGAATTTACTCCTTATATTCAAGCGTCTGCTTCTCCATACTCTTGTTGGCCAGTTATACTCACTCCATACAATCTTCCCCCTGAAATGTGCATGACCAAACCATACTTATTTTTGACTTGTCTCATACCTGGACCTTCTAATCCCAAACAAAATATAGATGTCTACTTGCAACCATTGATTGATGATTTGCAACGATTGTGGTCCAACGGCATTTTGACTTATGATGTATCCACAAAACAAAACTTCATCATGAAAGCATGCTTGATGTGGACAACTAATGATTTTCCCGCCTATGGTATGTTATCTAGATGGGGAACACAAGGTAAGTTGGCATGTCCTCATTGTATGGAAGACACAAAAGCTTTCACTTTGAAATATGGTGGTAAGAATTATTGGTTTGATTGTCATCGTCGATTCTTGCCAGCTAATCACTCTTTCAGAAGAAGTAAAATAAGTTTTACAAAAAATAGGGATGAGAAAGACGATCAACCTTACATTTACACAGGGCAAGAGATATCGGAGGTGGTGAGTAATTTTCCAAAAGTGACTGAAATTGGTTGGAAAAAGAAATTGAACGGGTATGGAGTGGGTCATAATTGGAAAAAACGAAGTATTTTTTAGGATCTTCCATATTGGAAGGATAACTTGTTAAGGCACAACCTCGATGTGATGCATATAGAGAAAAATGTCTTCGATAATATATTTAACATTGTTATGAAAGTTAAAGGTAAAACAAAGGATAATGAAAAGCCGAGAAAAGACTTGTCTTTATTATGCTTTCGGGGGGACTTGGAGATGCAAGTCTTATCTAACAGAAAGATGGGTGAACCAAAAGCAAATTACACTTTAACATCATCAGATGCCAAGTTGGTTTGTAAATGGCTTAAGCAATTTTGAATGCCTTATGGCTATGCTTCAAACCTTGCTAGGTGTGTCAATGTTGAGAAGGGTACGATACATGGGATGAAGAGCCATAAGTGTCATGGTTTCATGGAATGTTTACTCCCAATTGCATTTCATTCCTTGCTAGAATTTGTTTGGAAACCATTAACTGAGCTAAGTCGATTCTTCAAGGATCTTTGTTGCAATACATTGAGGTTGAACGACTTAGTTAAGTTAAATGATAACATTCCAATGATCATATGCAAGTTAGAAAGGATTTTTCCACCAGGTTTCTTCGACTCAATAGAGCATCTTCCAATACATCTTGCCTATGAAGCAATTTTTGGTGGTCCAGTATATTATCGGTGGATGTATCCATTTGAAAGGTAACTTTTGTGGTTGACTTTTTAACAGATTACATGTTTATTATAACTTAATAGACATTTAATGATTAAATGAGCAGATGTATGGGAGTCTCAAAGCGGGTAGTGACAAATAAGGATAGGGTTGAAGGCTCCATATGCGCCGACTATATACAACGCGAGACAACTTATTTTTGTTCTCATTATTTTAAGTCATTCAATTTTTTGCCGATCACAAATTTAAGTAATAATCGTCATTTAGAATGTGATGATCTCCAACCTTCACTATCCATCTTGCTAAACGACGTCGACCTAGTGGGAAGTCTAGAACACATTATCTAACAGATAACGAATGGAAATTTGCTCAAGTACACATGTTGATTAATTGTGATGAAATTAAACCATATCTTGAGTAAGTGTTCATCATAATGTGTGGAAAAGTATATTGATGCAAACCACAAAACGTATTTACTTACGAATTATGTGATTGTTGACAGCTTATTCTTGGAGAATCACTCAATCAATGAAGAAGACACATCTAGACGTATACATGCAGAGTTTCCCATATGGATGAAAGCATATGTAAATAACGAGGCAAATGAAGTGACCAACAAAGACATAATAGCACTATCTCGTAGTCCTTCATCAATGGAAATATCTTGGAACATTTACTTTGTTAACGGGTACACGTTTCACACTAAGGCCTACAACATTAATAAAAAGACAATCAATAGTGGGGTGCATTTACTATGATTATTGTGAATGGTTGGACCCAACAAAAAATAAGGGTACAAAGATTCATCCACAATATCAAATTATTGATATTAAGATGGATAAACGTTATCGTCTTTATGATCCTTTCATCCTGGTGCAAAAAGCAAGACAAATGTATTATGTCCCCTATCCAGAAATGTGTAGAGATAAGCGTTGATGGTGTGTGGCAATTACCACAAACCAAGGGGTCACGTGGAGATTGACAACACAGAGGATGAAATGCCTTATCAGTCTGATGGTATGTCACATGTTCTACCAATTGCAAAAATAGAATCAATATCTTGTTTACATGACAACTCACAAGTAGATGTGTTTGAAGAGATTTTTGATTGAAGATTGTAGTGAAGGGAGAAAGGATAATGATCGAACATATTACAATAGTATTTTGTATTGCACAATATTAGAGTTTATTTTATGTATTTTGTATTACACTGTGTACTTTGTACTTAAGCAACTTGCTAATTCTGATAAATTGTTTATGCATTATGTATTTTGTGATCGAACATATTACAACTTGCTGATTTTGTATTATGTATTTTGATAAATTGTCTACTTAAGCAACTTGTATTTTGATAAATTGTATTATGTATTTTGTATTGCACTGTTCATTTTGTACTTACGTGGCATTTTTTATTTACTCTTTTTACTTTATGACAACAGATGACTAACAAAGGTGGCGGTGATAAAGGAAAGGCCCATCCTACTAGGGGTAAACCAAAGATGTTGTGACCGGGTAAACTTAATGAGCAGCGGGATGTCATACGTCGCAAGTTGTCTACTACTAGGCCACTTCATTGTTCGTCTCCAGCCCCGTCTCAGCCTCCAACATCAACTAAGATTGTAGCACTTGCTGATACTATAACACCACCATCCCACCCGACACCATCTCCCATCCATGCCTCAACCCCTGAGGTATTTGTCTTTATGCCGACTCTAGGTTTAAGTATTCATACGATGGGTGCGTCTTCACAACATTCCCCACATGAGGCTTTGGTAGAGAGGAATGTGGAACAAACTTCCGATGGTCATGAGGATAGGGTGGAAATTGGGGACCACAACCAAGATGAGGAGGAGGTGGGTCAAGGGAACGTACCTCCTATCGTGCCTGTGAGAGATGATAATGGAAAAGTCATTATACGACCTTATGGTAAAGGGTAAATTACAACAATTGTTTATTTTCTTAATATTAGAAGCCTAAGTATAGACACATATTATTTACTTAATACTTTATTTCTTCAATACATTAATGCAGATTCACTCCTAGCAACGCAGTTGCAGATGCCATTAGGTATGCCATACAAAACAATTTCGTGAGCCTATCTATGGTTGAAGTGCAACCACTAACATAATTAGACAAGATTGGTTTGAAAAGTTTGCGGTAAGCCTTTGAATATAATTATATGTTCAACTCATTTTTCTAGCATATATAGGGAGAATTGTGTAATCTGTTTTGTTGATAGTAGTTCACAACAAGAAAACATGGATTTTGTGAGGGCCAAAAGCCCTCACAAAGGGGGAAAAAACAGCCACAAAGTAGGCATTTGTGGCGGCCTTAGGCAGCCACAAATAAGGTGGTCACAAACCTTTGTGGCGGCCAAAACGGCCACAAAGTGTGAAAATTTCGTTGTCCTTTGTGAGGCCAAAGGCCGTCACAAACGCCTGCTTTTGTGAGGGCATAGGCCACCACAAATGCCTCACTTTGTGAGGGCTTAGGCTGCCACAAAGGATAAGCTGATTTTAAAAAGTTAAGCTTTTGTGGGGGCCCAGGCTGCCACAAATGCTTCCCTTTGTGAGGGTTTAGCCCGCCACAAAGGATGTTCCAGATTGAAAAATAAATATTTTGTGAGGGCTAAGGCCGCCACAAAATATTAACTTTATTAAAAAATTATTTTTTAAATTCAAAATTAATACTAAAATATAATATTATATATAATAAATTAATATGAATATAAATTTAAAATTTAAAATTTAAATTAAATTTATAATATTATAATTAAATTAAAATCAAAATTAAATTTAAAATATAATATTTAAATTTAATATGTTATATATAATAAACTAATATCAATATAAATTAAAAATTTAAATTAAAAATATAATATTACAATTTAATTATCATTTAAATTAAATTTAAAATATAATATTTAAATTTAATATGTTATATATAATAAACTAATATCAATATAAATTAAAAATTTAAATTAAAAATATAATATTACAATTTAATTATCATTTAAATTAAATTTAAAATATAATATTTAAATTATAACTATAATTAAAGATTAATTTAAATTAAAATTAAAATAAAATTAAAATAAAAATTAAATTTAAAAATTAAAATAACTATGATATAAAAAAAAATATAATATTAATAATAATTAAAGTAATTACTACAAAACCAAATAAAACATTCCAAAATTAATAAATAATGTCTTACAAACCAATAATTAAACACACAATAATTAACTAGGACAAGATAAATATGTGTTCATACGAACCAAAAATAAAATTATGAAATTATTCAAATACATCAATCCTCATAATAATTCCTCTGATCAGCTCCACTCCCACCATCATTATTTCCTGCAATGTTACCCGACAACAGAAGTCCCTCAAAAGTGTTATTAATTTGTGTTGGAGGAGACATCATGCTTTGAAAATGGATTACATCTTCAATTACACCACCACTAGTCGAAAGAGGAGCCATAACTGGTTGAGGTTGATTTAAATCTGGTCTGATCAAGCCAGCTTTTGGCATAGTTGGTCGGTATGGAGTTTGATCTAGTTGAGGTTGAGGAAGTTGATGTGAATATAATAAATTATTATCAAGAATATAATTATATAAACCAAAATAAAATTTTAAAAAGCATTATATATAAATTTTGACATACTTTATATGTCAATTAGGGGAGCATTTGCAAACAATATAATAAATTATTATCAAGACTATAATTATATAAACCAAAATAAAATTTTAAAAAGCATTATATATAAATTTTGACATACTTTATATGTCAATTAGGGGAGCATTTGCAAACAATATAATAAATTATTATCAAGACTATAATTATATAAACCAAAATAAAATTTTAAATGATGTTTAATGAAATTTTTCATAAAATAACTCCTTATATATAAAAAAAATAGAGACTGTTAAAGTATATAAATTTTTTGTATGAATTCAACTACAACTCTTTTTAATAACTAACAACAAATATTAATATCATCAATTTTAATAATGTGCGCGACTATCAACCCAAGCGCCATTTTTCCTCTTGTGGGTTGTCAAAAATAACTCATCTGGAAGTAAATCTCTTTGAAGGTTATTGCTCTACAAATAAAATCAAGATTATTGGATCACAACTCAAAATTAGATATCATAACATAAAATTGTATTAATTTTAAGTAAATGTAAATTTAATACATACGAGCTCAATCGCAACATCAATATGAGCCTTGCAGCTTGAGGTGTGGACAGCCCCGCCTCTTGTTGAAGCTCGATTGGTCTTATTTTGGTTGGAGATGTTCTTGAATGATGTACCTTCCCAATATGCTTGAAGACTAGTCCAAGCTTCCTCACCTATCCAACTAGGTCGAGTCCCTTTTTTCCTCACCTTCGTAAGCATATCTGATAGTTTTTTAGCGGCCTTTTGTTCAAATAGACGTTTCACAATATCATTATGACAAGGATCCCACGATACCTTCTCTTGGGAATAACAAAAAATATATATGTACTAACCACTACAAGAATACACTCATTTTGTGGCCAACTTTACAAATATTTTGTGGCCGAAAAAAACCCTCACAAATTAGTGGCCGAAAAAGCCCTCACAAATACAAAAATTCAAAATTGTCTTTATTTGTGGCTGAAAAAGCCCTCACAAAGGACTCCAATTTCAGCTGAATTTTGTGGCGGCCTAAACCCTCACAAAATGACAACGTTGTGATTTTGTGAGGGCTTAGGCAGCCACAAAATCCAGCTAAAATTGTAGTCATTTGTGAGGGCTTTTTCAGCCACAAATAAAGACAATTTTGAATTTTTGTATTTGTGAGGGCTTTTTCGGCCACTAATTTGTGAGGGTTTTTTTCGGCCACAAAATATTTGTAAAGTTGGCCACAAAATGAGTGTATTCTTGTAGTGGTTAGTACATATATATTTTTTGTTATTCCCAAGAGAAGGTATCGTGGGATCCTTGTCATAATGATATTGTGAAACGTCTATTTGAACAAAAGGCCGCTAAAAAACTATCAGATATGCTTACGAAGGTGAGGAAAAAAGGGACTCGACCTAGTTGGATAGGTGAGGAAGCTTGGACTAGTCTTCAAGCATATTGGGAAGGTACATCATTCAAGAACATCTCCAACCAAAATAAGACCAATCGAGCTTCAACAAGAGGCGGGGCTGTCCACACCTCAGGCCGCAAGGCTCATATTGATGTTGCGATTGAGCTCGTATGTATTAAATTTACATTTACTTAAAATTAATACAATTTTATGTTATGATATCTAATTTTGAGTTGTGATCCAATAATCTTGATTTTATTTGTAGAGCAATAACCTTCAAAGAGATTTACTTCCAGATGAGTTATTTTTGACAACCCACAAGAGGAAAAATGGCGCTTGGGTTGATAGTCGCGCAAAATCTACCTATGTATGCTCTTTATTTATGTAAATTCTTTATGCAAATTCTTTATATTACAAATCAACCAAAAAATAATATGATCTCATTTATACCAAGAGTCCTAGAAGAGCAATCCCTTTATTATACACTTGTTTGTTTAATTTATTTTAGAAATTTGATCATATATTACGTTATTAATTTATTCCATTTATCAGGGAACATTTAAAAAAAATTGGAGGAAGTACAAACACAAATTGGCGAAACAAGTGAAGAAAGTGCTAAAGAGGTAGATGGAGGGACAATACTTAAGTTATGGACTGGATCTGAAGGGGGTCGCACTCGTGGTCGAGTTTATGGTACGGGAGACTTGTCCATTAACGTCCGACAGGGGTGTGTATCGCTTACACAACATTCCCAGAATCCTTCTAATTCTATGACTGGGGCTTATTTAGAAGCGGAGAGGGTAGCTAGAATTAGAGCTGAACAAATTGCTTAGGATGTAGTGGCCCAAACTCAAGTGGCTACCAAGGTCGCCGAAGAGGCTAGAGAGCGTTCAAAGAAGTTAGAGAATGATTTTGATGTATTAAAGCAATTTTTTGGAGATAAAATTGACGCTTTGCACCGTCAATCAGCTGGTGGATCATCTACTGCGAGTCATTCTCCTTCGCAACCTCATTACGATCATAATTTGGGCGACGTGTCACTGGACGAGCCTTAATGTCATAGTTATGCTTACTTTTTGTAGTAATTGGTTGACAATTATGTATTAAGTAACTTTGTTACAGTTGTTATTCGATACTATTTGCTATTTTGTAGTTTCAGAACACATGATACTTTGTTATGTTATTTAATACTCTGGTGCGTTTGTTATGTTGTCAATGAATGACTTTTAATGTTTATTAGCAATCAATTATATTATTAAAAAAATGAAATTAAGCAGGGGCTATAAAATTAAAAATTAAATAAATTTGAACTTAGCGTCAGCCAGTCCGACGCTATTTTATAAATACAGTTGACTTTTATTTTGACTTTAGCGTCGATCAGTCAACACTACAAATTTTGTTAACTATTGTTTGTTGACGTTAGCATCGGCCGTCCGACGCAACTATTTTTCCTCCAACTAACGTGGCAACTGACATTTTTAGTGTTGGATGTTTCAATTTTATACACAGCGTCGGTGTAGCATCGATTGGACCGACGCTAATATAGCGTCAGATGGTATTTGGCCGACGCTAATAATTAGCTTCGATCGTTTTAGTGTATGCCCGACACCGACGCTAAATTGTCATTAGCGTCGGCTTTTGCCCTATTAGCGTCGACTTTTGGCCAACGCTAAATCCTATTTTTCTAGTAGTGCCTGTTTATGGTACTAAATAATTGCATGATATGCTTTTATAATAACGTACTGAGTAACAATATAGCTCATGTAGTTAGAGAGTTTGGTTAGGCTAATGCTGGCGTGGCACATTTATAAATACACTCTTGTGATACCAATTCAGTAATGAAATGTTTTTCACCATTTTTCATCATTGTGATTGTAATGTGTTCTTTGATTCTCAACTTTTCTATAATTTTACAATACGTATAATACTAACGAATTGCAGAGAAGGAAAAGAAGGACGCATCGGAGAAAGAATGCGGTGGAGAGATGAGATGGTTGTGGAGAAAATACGATACAAAGAGTAAGAGAGATGGCGAGAACGCGACTGGCGAAGGCGGCAATGCGACATCGAGGGAGGGAGGGAGAGACGTCAAAGAGGAAAGTGATAGAGAGAAGAGTATAGGTTGTAAGTCATATAATTTATAAGAATATTAACTTTTGAAGAGTATCTTAAGTTAAAACACAATTCAAATTTCTAAAATTAAATTTACAAAAATGCTACTTACACCCCTCAGTTTACTACCCACACGCCTCTTTTTTTTTTTTTATAAAACAAATTACCCAAAATACCATTACCTATTTATTGAATTTTTAACTCTAACCTCATTCATACATCTTCATCTTCAAAACTCTAACTTCATTCATACATCTTCATCTTCAAAACTCTAACCTCTCTCAATCTTCATCTTCATCGTCGTCCTCATCTTCATCTTCATCTTCATCTTCATCTTCATTTTCATCTTCATCTTCATCTTCATCTTCATCTTCATCTTCATCTTCATCTTCATCTTCATCTTCATCTTCATCTTCATCTTCATCTTCATCTTCATCTTCATCTTCATCTTCATCTTCATCTTCATCTTCATCTTCATCTTCATCTTCATCTTCATCTTCATCTTCATCTTCATCTTCATCTTCATCTTCATCTTCATCTTCATCTTCATCTTCATCTTCATCTTCATCTTCATCTTCATCTTCATCTTCATCTTCATCTTCATCTTCATCTTCATCTTCATCTTCATCTTCATCTTCATCTTCATCTTCATCTTCATCTTCATCTTCATCTTCATCTTCATCTTCATCTTCATCTTCATCTTCATCTTCATCTTCATCTTCATCTTCATCTTCATCTTCATCTTCATCTTCATCTTCATCTTCATCTTCATCTTCATCTTCATCTTCATCTTCATCTTCATCTTCATCTTCATCTTCATCTTCATCTTCATCTTCATCTTCATCTTCATCTTCATCTTCATCTTCATCTTCATCTTCATCTTCATCTTCATCTTCATCTTCATCTTCATCTTCATCTTCATCTTCATCTTCAAAACTCTAACCTTCATCTTCATTAACATCTTCATCTTCAAAACTCTAACATTCATCTTCATCAACATCTTCATCTTCATTAGTTCAAGTACGTTTACGTGAACTCAGTTCACATGCTACTTGAGATTTTTACAATTTTACAATGTACGTTAGCTCAATTCAAGTACGTTTACGTGAACTCAGTTCAAGTACGTGTACATGAACTCAGTTCACGTACTACCTGAGATTTTTACAATTTTACAATGTACGTGAACTCAGTTCAAGTACGTTTACGTGAACTCAGTTCAAGTACGTTTACGTGAACTCAGTTCACGCACTACATAAGATTCTTACAATTTTACAATGTACATGAACTCAGTTCAAGTTGCTTACGTGAACTCAGTTCACATACTACTTGAGATTCTTACAATTTTACGATGTACGTGAACTTAGTTCAAGTACGTTTACGTGAACTTAGTTCACGTATTACTGGGGATTTTTACAAATTAACAATGTACGTGAACTCAGTTCAAGTACGTTTACGTGAACTCAGTTCAAGTACGTTTACATGAACTCAGTTCACTTACCACCAATGAGTCTCAAACTCCATTAACTACACACTCTTAAATCACATACGTTTACGTGAATTTAATTCACGTACTACCTAAGATATTTACAATTTTATAATGTACGTTAATTCAGTTCATGTAATGTTACAACATATGTGAACCGAGTTCACGTAAAATCCCCAGATTTTGAAAAAATTTACGAACTCAAAAACAAAACAAGAAACATACCTTCTTGGGTCACTTTAACCACAATGTGAAGAGAGAACTGATGGGGTGCAAGTTATGAGTGAGCGATGTAAGTTTTGAATGATTATGAGTTATGATGAGTGAGTTATGGCGATTTTGTGATATGTGATATGTGAGTTTTGAGTGGTTAAGAATGGTGATGAAGGGATAAATGAAATTCAAAAATATTATAAATATTCAAGGGCATGTTGAATATTTTGTTTCTTTTAAAAAAATGAGGGGTGTAGGTAACAAATTTGCTAAATTTATAGCATACTCCAACTAAAGGCCATGACATTCCTTACGAGTAAAGGCCTCAACAAATTTTTACAAAAACTAACCACAATACAATTTACATTAATAAACAAATATAATTCTTTTTTAATGATTAGTTCCTTCTATTATAAAATATTGGTGATTATCATCCATTTTTCTATTTTAATTACTTTCTTAAAAAATTAAATGTCATAAATTTGCTCTTGAGATTATAATTTAGTGGTAAGAATTTAACATTATAACTTTAAAGATAGAGTTCAATTCTCGCATAGTATAATTGTAAAATAGTTATAAGTATCATTGTTATTAATAATAATTTCCACCTCCCCAATTTTGTTTTAAAAAGTCATGAATTTATTTGATGAGAATACTAATTATGATTCATCTTTTTAAACAAAGAATGTTCAAGTATAATAAAGCAAAATTATCTATCAATCTTTTTTGAATAAAAGAGCTAAACTAAAAAAAGAAACTAGAAATCTCTAGGAAACATGGTACAAGTGGCATTAGCCAATAATGCATTAGAGATAAAAGGAGGATAAAATTCAAAAATCCTAAAAATATTGTCCAAACTCAGCCCATATTTTGCTAGGCCATCTGCAACCTGGTTGGCTTCCATGTAGACATGGGCCCACTAAATAGTTTATGAATTATCATAGATTTTATGGATATTCTCCAGAAGTGTTCTATGAATGTGGGTGTTCCCGTACTTTGTAATGTTCAATTTAGGGATCAATTGGACACCACAATTATATTTTTTTCCGCAAAATTTCATTCCACATATCCTTTGGTTGAGTGAAGAAACGCCAACTTGCACTCCTCATTTTTCTCAACCCTAACCCACCTGCTTTTATGTTTACACATTTTATCCCAAACAATAAAATGCGAATTACTAGAATTATCCTAATCTCTCCGTATGAAGTTCCTACACTTTTGATGAATATCGTCGCATATAGATTTAGGAACAAGCACAATTTGCATTACGTGTGAAGGTAATGCTTGTACTGTTGATTTAGCCAACATCATTCTCCCAACAAACGACAAAGTTTTGACCTTCTAATCACTAAGTCTTAGATTCACCTTGTTAACAATGATAAACATAGAATGGAGGAAGAAGAGAAGGAATCCACTAGCGTTTCAGAAATCAAATGAATAAAAGCTTAGTGTAATAGAGTTACAATATGTATATATAAAAGAGAATGGAAAAATCTAAAATACCTTTACTATTAATACATAATAATATTATCTAACATCTCTCAAACTCACGATACATTAACATGGAGCATCGAGAGTTTGTCAACCAAAAAACGAAAACGTTTAATAGAATGCATCATTGTGAATAAATCAACAATCTGTAAGAAAGATGACACAAACGGTAGAATAATTGTTCCATGTTGAAGATGATGACGAGTAAAATGACAATCAATCTTAATGTATTTGTGTGTTCATGAAAAACCGAGTTATAAACAATTTGAATAACACTTTTGTTATCGCAGTGCATCAAATTTGGCTCAAAAAGAGAGACACCCATATCAAATAAAAGCTAACACAACCAAATTATTTTACCAGCAGTGGATGTCATAACACGATACTCAGCTTATGTTGAAGAACGAGAGACACTGTCTTGTTTCTTACTCTTCCAAGAAATAAAATAGTCTCCAAGAAAGATACAAAATTATGTGGTGGACTTATGATCTATGGTGCTACCAGCTCAATCAGCATTAGAATAAGCATGTAACTCCAATGAGGACGACGATGGAAAAAGAAGACTTTAAAATTGAGTTTCTTGAAGATTAGGAAGTATACGAAGAACCACTGTCCAATGTACTGTAGTGAGAGAGACAACAAGCTGACTGACAACATGAACAACATAAGCAATATCAAGTCTGGTAATTGTAAGATACACCAAGCTGCCAACCAAAGTACGATACAAAGTGAGATTTGGTAAAGAAACACCATACGAGGGAGCATATTGCACATTCAACTCAAGAGGAGTTTTTGTTGATCTAGTATCAAAAAGACCAGCCTGTCCAAGAATGTTGACAATGTACTTCGATTGAGAGAGAAGGTAGCCTCTAAGAGAGTAGACAACTACAATCCCCAAGAAATAGCGAAGAATTTCCAAGTCCTTCATCTTAAACTGTATGGATAACTGCAATTTCAACTCATTGATGCCACTAACATCATCACTGTAACACCCCGTTTTTCAAAGCGAGGGTATATTTTTTTTTTTCTAAAAGTAATTAAAAACGAACAAAGAAATAAATCAGGAAATGCTTTTGGATAAATAATTGAGTCATTATAATTTACGCAGCGGAAAAGTTTCTTCAATTATAAATCCAAAACATTTTTACATAACATCAAATGGTACATGGGACCCATCCAAAGATGATATCAAACTGATAATATTTGTATAAGTACAGTTTTCCAAAACTAAAATATTCCAAACCAAAAAGAAGGACCCCTAGTCCCTATACATCATCCTAATCTGATCATCCTACCAAAAAGCTATACACCCTGAGTAATCTCCACGCGCCCCGTGAGATCCTCCTAACGTGACAGCAGTCAAGCGTTCCCATCTTCATCCCTGTTCGTAGGGTACGAACCAGTAGGGCCGTCCTGTCTCTCATCTGAGGGCAGAGCCCAGATTTCCACAATAGTGTAAAGGGTCACCAACCAGAAAATAACAGTTAACACATAGCAATTAAGTTTTTGAATGCTCAAAACAACTTTTTAACTAAGCATGCACCTTAACAGGATTTTCAATATGCGAAAAGTTCATACAGTACATTGCCAATGAAAATGAAGGTAAAATGCAGTTCTCGATCTCCTAATTAACACATGATAAAACAAGACATGGATAGATTCATGAACAATTAATCATACAACTAAAAATGAGGATTTTCACTGAGCCAATCGATTGGGCAATCGATTGGGGTGAAGATTTTTAATGAAAATAGAATCCTGGGCTGAATCAATCGATTTGCCAATCGATTAACAGGATAACGGAGCCCCTGACTTATTACCAATCGATTTCCAAATCGATTTCCTGAAAGTTTTTAGTGAAATTTTGAACTCTAGCTTGATTCAATCGATTGAGATTGACAGGATAGCTGAGCCCCTGACTTAATGGCCAATCGATTGGGCAATCGATTTCGTAAGGGATTTTTCGAAAACTGATTACAAAATCGATTGGCTAATCGATTTTGTTCATTTGGCCAAGCCCCTGACTTCCATCCAATCGATTGGGAAATCGATTTCCCTGATCATTTTTCCAAAAATTCATGAATTAACCTAAGTCATTCCTAATCAAGTTCACCACTTAACACTTAGCAATTTCTACGCGATTACCACGGCAATTGGGATCTCGATAACCATCTTACTTACACACAATAATCAACACATAACACTTAGCATTTTCAACGCAATTAACACGATAAATCAAATTCAAATCACTCAATCATAAAACTCAATCAAACACGACTCGTGTGCCAAGCACCCTAATGCAATGCGTATATGCCACAAACGCAATTCCCGCAGGAACGTAAGTCGTAAACGTTCTACCTATCACGGGTTCGTACTGTTTACCGAGGTGCCACCTATCCCGGGTCAGCACAACTTACCAAAACATACACGAGTAAACGAGACATTAAGAGATTCCCCATTCTTAATTCTCGTCTAACTTAAACCAGGGCGTAGTCTCTCACGGACAAACCCCTGCGCAGTCTCTCACGGACAGACGCAATTCCCGCAGGAACGTAAGTCGTAAACGTACTACCTATCACGGGTCCGTACCGTTTACCGAGGTGCCACCTATCCCGGGTCAGCACAACTTACCAAAACATACACGAGTAAACGAGACATTAAGAGATTCCCCATTCTTAATTCTCATCTAACTTAAACCAGGGCGTAGTCTCTCACGGACAAACCCCTACGCAGTCTCTCACGGACAAACGCAATTCCCGCAGGAACGTAAGTCGTAAACGTACTACCTATCACGGGTCCGTACCGTTTACCGAGGTGCCACCTATCCCGGGTCAGCACAACTTACCAAAACATACACGAGTAAACAAGACATTAAGAGATTCCCCATTCTTAATTCTCATCTAACTTAAACCAGGGCGTAGTCTCTCACAGACAAACCC
>NC_021164.2:22634560-22663588 GCF_000331145.2 Cicer arietinum | reverse complement strand
AAAAACCGTATTTCTTCGTTTTCGAATCAAAGAGGAAGAGTGGAGTTGCAAAAACCTTGATCTAACTCTCCCCCAACCTTGGGTTACTAGTTTTGAAGAAAAGAAAGCGACGAAAACGAAAATGGGAGAAAGGAGAAAAATGGGTCACGGTTAGAGGAAGAAGATGAAGTTTTGAAATTTTCCTTCCTTTCTTTTTCTTTCCTTTGTTTTTCCTTTCTTCCTTTTTCCTTCCTTCCTTTATATACTATTTTCTTTTCCTTTTCCTTCCTTCTAGTTTTCCTTTCTTTTTCCCTCCAAGCAAACATATATATATAAAATAAATATAACTTAACAAATATCTCAAAATCTAGATATTTATTAAATTACCTTTTCACCCGAAACGCCTTAAATTAACCGTAAAGTATTTTCCGCAGTTAAATTCAATTTATTTATCGACGAGAAATTCTAATTGGCATCGAAATATCTTTTTGATTATAAAACTCCAAAATATTATTAACTTTGGCTTAAAAGCCTCCGAGCCAAAATCCAAAATATACCAAAAATACATAAAAGGGTACTTTAAAATTATGGGTCTTACATTACTCCCCCCCTAAAATTAGTTTCGTCCTCGAAACTATGCATCGATAAATAACTCTGGGTGTTGTTCCCTCATCTTGCTCTCCAGTTCCCAAGTCGCATCTCCAGTAATTGGGTTCCAGATCACCTTGACCAACGAAACATCCTTGGTCCTCAACCGCTTAATCTTCCTGTCATCAATTCTCACGGGTGGTACTTCGAACGACAGGTTATCCTTTAGCTGGATTGTGTCTGGTTCGATCACGTGAGATGGATCTGCGAGATATTTCCTCAACTGCGACACATGAAACACGTCATGGATATTGGACAGTATCGGAGGTAATGCAATCCGATAAGCAACCGGCCCAATTCGTGCAGAAATCTGATATGGTCCAATGAATTTCGGAGTCAACTTCTTCGATTTCAAGGCTCTACCTACTCCAGTAGTAGGTGTGACTCTCAGAAATACATGGTCACCCTGTTCGAATTCCAAAAGTCTGCGACGCTTGTCCGCGTAACTCTTCTGGCGATCTTGTGAAGTCTTCATTTTCTCCTTGATCTTCCTTACTTTAGCTGTGGTCTGTTGCACCATCTCTGGTCCGACAATCATATTCTCACCGTCTTTATACCAACACAAGGGCGTTTGACACTTGCGCCCATATAAAGCCTCATATGGTGCCATTCCAATACTTGCGTGGAAACTATTGTTGTAAGTGAACTCAATCAACGGAAGTACATCATCCCAACTTCCTCTATCATCTAAAACACATGCTCTCAACAGATCTTCCAAGGACTGATTTGTCCTTTCAGTCTGTCCGTCCGTTTGTGGATGGTAAGCTGAACTCAATCGTAGCTTCGTTCCCAACGCTTCGTGCAATGCTCCCCAAAAATGCGATGTGAACTTCGGATCACGGTCTGATACAATGCTCGATGGTACCCCGTGTAACCTCACAATTTCAGCAATGTAGATCTCCGTTAGCTGATCTACCTTATAGGTGGTCCTTACCGGTAAAAAGTGAGCAGATTTAGTCAGTCGGTCCACTATCACCCATATAGAATCATTCTTCCTCCTTGTCTTTGGTAATCCGGTTATAAAATCCATGGAAATGCTGTCCCACTTCCATTCAGGTATATCTAAAGGTTGCAACATTCCAGCAGGTCGCTGATGTTCCACCTTCGCTTTCTGACAAGTTAGACAAGTGGATACATATTCCGCCACATGTTTCTTCATTCCTGGCCACCAATAATTCTGCCTCAAATCCTGATACATCTTTGTTGCCCCAGGATGAATACTCAGCTTACTCTTATGCGCCTCTTCTAAAATCGTTTTCCGCATATCTGTAATTTCTGGTACACAAATCCTACCATTACACCGCAAAACATTATCAGCCCCAATCTTGAACTCAGTCGTCTTCCCTTGTACTATTAGATTCCTCTTCTCTTGAATTAAGACGTCATCCTGAGAATTCGCAATGTCTTCAAGTAATCCACTCGAGATCTTAATCATTCCGAATTTCAAAATTCCCGGTGCAAACTCTACGTTCAAGTGCAAGTCTCTAAAAGCTTCCCACAACTCTTGTTGTCTAGCCATAATTAGTGAAGACACCGATACACTTCTTCTGCTCAACGCATCCGCCACTACATTGGCCTTCCCAGGGTGGTACTGCAGTGTGAAATCA
Source organism: Cicer arietinum (assembly GCF_000331145.2). Taxonomy (NCBI): domain Eukaryota; kingdom Viridiplantae; phylum Streptophyta; class Magnoliopsida; order Fabales; family Fabaceae; genus Cicer; species Cicer arietinum. Next base: position 22,661,354 of record NC_021164.2, on the reverse strand, counting down.
AAATCCTTGAGAGTCTCCATCCATCGTCTCTGGCGCATGTTCAACTCCTTCTGATCAAACAAATATTTCAAGCTCTTATGGTCGCTGAACACGGTGAACGTGCACCCATATAAATAATGCCTCCAGATCTTTAATGCAAAAACAACCGCGGCAAGCTCCAAATCATGAGTAGGATAGTTCCTTTCGTGAATCTTCAATTGTCTCGAGGCATAAGCCACAGCTTTCTTGTGTTGCATCAGAACACATCCTAACCCCTGGTGGGATGCATCACAATAAACTTCATAGGGTTCTTCTGATTGCGGTAACACCAATACAGGTGAGGTCGTCAATTTCCTCTTCAGTAACTGGAAGTTTTCTTCACACTTCTCCGTCCATGCGAACGGTTGATCTTTTCTGGTAAGTTGTGTCAGTGGAGCCACAATCTTAGCAAAACCTTCGATAAACCTCCTGTAGTACCCTGCCAGTCCCACAAAACTTCGTATGTCAGTGACAGTCTGAGGCTGTTTCCAAGCAAGAACCGCCTCAATCTTAGCCGGATCTACAGCGATTCCTTCCTTGGTTATCACATGTCCCAAGAAATTCACTTTCTCTAGCCAAAATTCACACTTCGACAGATTGGCATACAATCGCTTCTCGCGTAAAATCTCAAGAACTTGTCGCAAATGTTCTCCATGCTCTTCTTCGGTCCTTGAATAAATCAATATATCATCAATGAATACCACCACGAATTTATCAAGGAACGAATTAAAGATCCTGTTCATGTAGTCCATGAAAATTGCCGGTGCATTGGTAACTCCGAACGGCATAACCAGGTATTCATAATGTCCGTAGCGGGTTCTGAAAGCTGTTTTCTGAATGTCTCCTTCCCTTACTCGGATCTGATGGTAACCCGACTTCAAGTCAATCTTCGAAAATATCGCGGCCCCTCTCAATTGATCCATCAAATCATCGATTCGTGGCAAAGGATAACGATTCTTGATAGTTGCCTTGTTGAGCTGTCTATAATCCACACATAGGCGCGAGCTTCCGTCCTTCTTCTTAACTAGCAAAACTGGAGCACCCCATGGTGATACACTTGGTCTGATGAATTTCTTCTCCAACAAGTCTTCAATTTGGCCTTTGAGCTCATTTAATTCCAATGGCGACATTCGATAAGGTGCCATTGAAATGGGTCCCGTTCCTGGGTGCAAATCAATGAAGAATTCCACTTCTCTTACCGGTGGCAATCCTGGAATTTCCGTTGGAAATACATCCCGATACTCGTTGACAAGTATCACATCTTCTATTTCCACATTTATCTTTGCCTCTACATTTGCTAGAGACAAAAACTCATGAGTCCCTTCACTTAGCGACACTCGGAGTTTGTTAGCAGCTAAATACTTAACAACTCCTGGTTCGGGGAAAAGAACCAATTTCCGAGCACAATCCAAGATCACATAGTGATAAGACATCCAATCCATACCGAGGATGACCTCGAGTGATTGTAGCGGTAAACAAATTAGATTAACCAAGAAATCCCTATTCTGAATAGTCATTCGACAATGTAAACATGCTGAATTTACGGTTAAGGTCTTAGCAGGCGTGGAAACAACCAAATCAAAAGGTAAAGCAGACACAGATAACTTCAAGCGATTCACACAGTCCATAGCAATGAAGGAATGGGTTGCCCCCGAATCAAAGAGTGCAGTTAGAGTGTTACCTGCAATCTCACAATCACGCTGAATCAGATTACCAGATGGATTTCCCTCTTCAGCATTCACACAATAAATGCGTCCTCTAGCAGTAGGACGGGTAGCCCTAGCTACATTCACCACTGGTTCCACCTTTGGAGCCGTGCACTCCCTTGCCATGTGCCCCGACTTCTGACAATTGTGACAGATGGGGATGTTAGTGGTACAAGCACTAGCATAGTGTCCTTCTTTCCCACATCGGAAACATCGAAGCACTTGCCCCATTTGCCTTCCGAAATTCTGGTTCCCTGGGCGACTCGGTCCACCGTTGTTATTCTGGGGGCGATTATAAGGTTTAGCCACTTGTTTTCCCCTATTCTGATAAGTCGCCCGACTAGGGCCTCCCGAATTAAAATTCCCAACTCGGCTAGCCCTCTTGTTCTTCATATCTTCCACTTCTCTACATTTCTCTACCAGCGCTTGGAAACGTTGAATTCCCAAAGGTAAGACGGAATCTTGAATCTCATACTTCAATCCGTCTTGGAAACGATGACACATGAACGGTTCATCAATTTCTTCACGGAAGAACCTGAAATGCCTCGATAGTGATTCAAATTTAGCAGCATACTCGCCCACAGTCAGGCTCCCCTGGTGAAGTTTCAGAAAGTCGTCACCCAACTTAGTCCTGGTACTCATCGGAAAGTATTTGTCTAAAAACTTTCTTTTGAACGATTCCCAGTTCACCTCCTCGTGGGCTGCTCCCATCAACAACCTTGCACTCCTCCACCAGTATTCAGCATCCCCTAGCAACATATACGTGGCATAGCTGACCTTCACTCCAGCCTGGCAGTTAATCATATCAAAGATTTTCTCCACTTCTTGGATCCATTGATCCGCCTTCTCTGAACCCTCATCCCCCTTGAACTTAGGAGGATTGTAACGACGGAAGTCTTCCAACCCTCTTGATTCTGCAGCACGGATCTCTCTTCCCCTCTTTTCAAGATCCCGTTGAGTCTTGGCAGCGGTCTGTGCAGCGACAGAAGCAGCCATGTTGTTCATAGCCTCCGCCATTTGGTCATTCCTAGCGTTGGCTCTCGGAGCGTCATTCCTTCTGGGCGGCATGGTTTCCTATAAGAACCATCATCAAGTAGAGTTTTAACACTACTTCAAATAATTCTAAACTAACGTCCGACTAACAACACACAATTAAATTGGACTTGACAACTCAAGTCACCTAAACCGACACATGATCAGATAACAACTCCTAACTTATAGGTCGACCTACAATCTATAACCAAGGTTCCACAGCTCCCAAAGAAAACTAAACCTATGCTCTGATACCACAATGTAACACCCCGTTTTTCAAAGCGAGGGTATATTTTTTTTTTTCTAAAAGTAATTAAAACGAACAAAGAATAAATCAGGAAATGCTTTTGGATAAATAATTGAGTCATTATAATTTACAAGCAGCGGAAAAGTTTCTCCAATTACAAATCCAAAACATTTCTACATAAACATCAAATGGTACATGGGACCCATTCAAAGATGATATAAAACTGATAATATTTGTATAAGTACAGTTTTCCAAAACTAAAATACTCCAAACCAAAAAGAAGGACCCCTAGTCCCTATACATCATCCTAATCTGATCATCCTACCAAAAACTATACACCCTGAGTAATCTCCACGCGCCCCGTGAGATCCTCCTAACACAACCGCAGTCAAGCATTCCCATCTCCATCCCTGTCCGTAGGGTACGAACCAGTAGGGCCGTCCTGACTCTCATCTGAGGGCAAAGCCCAGATTTCCACAATAGTGTAAAGGGTCACCAACCAGAAAATAACAGTTAACACATAGCAATTAAGTTTTTGAATGCTCAAAACAACTTTTTAACTAAGCATGCACCTTAACAGGATTTTCAATGTGCGAAAAGTTCATACATTACATTGCCAATGAAAATGAAGGTAAAATGCAGTTCTCGATCTCCTAATTAACACATGATAAAACAAAACATGGATAGATTCATGAGCAATTAATCATACAACTAAAAATGAGGATTTTCACTGAGCCAATCGATTGGGCAATCGATTGGGGTGAAGATTTTTAATGAAAACAGAATCCTGGGCTGAATTCAATCGATTGGTAAATCGATTGATTGGTTCCTGAGCCCCTGGTTTCGAGCCAATCGATTTCCTAATCGATTTGGTGAGGGATTCTTAATGAAAACAGAATCCTGGGCTGAATTCAATCGATTGGTAAATCGATTGATTGGTTCCTGAGCCCCTGACTTAAGGCCTAATCGATTGGGCAATCGATTTCTTAACTGATTCCTTTGAAAATTGTTTTCGAAATCGATTGGCTAATCGATTTTGTGAATTGGCCAAGTCCCTGTTTACCCATCCAATCGATTGGGAAATCGATTTCCCTGATCAGTTTTCCAAAAATTCATGAATTAACCTAAGTCATTCCTAATCAAGTTCACCACTTAACACTTAGCAATTTCTACGCGATTACTACGACACACAAAGGTTCGATAACCATCATACTCACACACAATACACAACACATAGCACTTAACACCTTCATCTCAGTTATCACGATAAATCAAAATTCGAATCACTCAATCATAAACTCAAATCAAACATGACTCGCGTGCCAGGCACCCTAATGCAATGCGTATATGCCAAAATGCATGGACTCGGAATTCCAAACCAAAACCCTCCTCGAAGGGCCGTAAATCATAATTGTACCGCCTATCGCAGGCCAAAGTACCAATTACCGAGGTGCCACCTATCACGGGTCAGCACGATTTACTAAAATGCGTAAATCATAAACGTACCACCTATCACGGGTCAGTACAGTTTACCGAGGTGTCACCTATCACGGGTCAACACGATTTACTAAAAGAAAAAGCGGGAATCGTAAATGTACCACCTATCACGGGTCAGTACAGTTACCATGGTGTCACCTATCACGGGTCAACACGATTTACTAAAAGAAAAAGCGGGAATCGTAAACGTACCGCCTATCACAGACCAGTACTGTTTACCTAGGTGCCACCTATCACGGGTCAGCACAATTCACCAAAAATGTAAATCGTAAATGTACCACCTATCACGGGTCAGTACAGTTACCATGGTGTCACCTATCACGGGTCAACACGATTTACTAAAATGTAAATCGCAAACGTACAACCTATCACGGGTCCGTACAGTTTACCAAGGTGTCACCTATCACGGGTCGACACAATTTACCAAATGAAATGCATGAGCATACACAGACTCCATTCACAACAATCGTTAAGCAAATGCAGATATTAAAAGATTCCCCATTTTTAATACCCATTTAACTTAAACGACTTTCAAACAACATTAATTAAATAAGTCATTAAGAGATTCCCCGTTCTTAATACCGATTTAACTTAATGATTTTCAAAACAAAACGTTAAGCAAACAGTCATATTAAGAGATTCCCCATTCTTAATATACTTTTGACTTAAACGGTTTTCTCGCAAAACATTCAGTAAACGAGTCATTAAGAGATTCCCCATTCTTAATACTCATTTACCGAAACGATTTTCAAAAACGATAGTTAAGTAACCGAGACATTAAGAGATTCCCCATTCTCAACGCCCAGTTAACTTAAACATTTTCCTCAAATACACATTAAGTAAACCGAGGTATTAAAAGATTCCCCATTTTTAATACTCGTTTAACTCTAATGGTTTTCAAATTCCACAGAAACAAATTCAAACATACTTTCACATTCAAACCATAATTCACAACAACCACACCAATTAACAAACATCAAGTTTCATTTACCCATAATCATACACAATGACATTCAAATTCATTTACCACGAAACATTCATCACTATAAACAAAACCTAACTCTTAGGGTTTTACCCATAACGCACTAGTTTGGTTTTTCCCCAAATCGATACATTTAACCCTAACAAATTCCTTCCCACACAACTACAGATAAGTCCCTAATGCAAGCTAGAAGTTTGGAAGGAGCCCTTACCTCAAAGTTAGCTTTATCGAGTGTTTCCGGTTCCGCGAGAAATTCCGGTAAAATCTCCGCTCGCAACGCCGCTTCCAAGTTAGTGCACTAGCACCGTAGCACGGAGGTGAGCAACTTTCCCTTCTATCTCTTCGAGAAATGAGGTTTGGATCTAGAAGAAACGGAGGGGTTTGTGTTTGGATCTCAAAAACCGTATTTCTTCGTTTTCGAATCAAAGAGGAAGAGTGGAGTTACGAAAACCTTGGTCTAACCCTCACCCAACCTTGGGTCACTAGCTTTGAAGAAAAGGAAGCAACGAAAACGAAAAATGGAGGAAGGATGGATTTTGGGTTTATGCTCACGTGAGTTCAGAGGAAGGAGATGGAAATTCTGAGTTTTCCTTCCTTTCTATTTCTTTCCTTTGCTTTTCCTTTCTTCCTTTTTCCTTCCTTCCTTTATATACTATTTTCTTTTCATTTTCCTTCCTTCTAGTTTTCCTTTCTTTTTCCCTCCAAGCAAACATATATATATATAATAAATATAACTTAACAAATATCTCAAAATCTAGATATTTATTAAATTACCGTTTCACCCGAAACGCCTTAAATTCTCCGTAAAGTATTTACCGCAGTTAAATTCAACTTATTTATCGACGAGAAATTCTAATTGGCATCGAAATATCATTTTGATTATAAAATTCCAAAATATTATTAACTTTGGCCTAAAAGCCTCCGATCCAAAAATCCAAAATATACCAAAAATACATAAAAGGGTACTTTAAAATTATGGGTCTTACAATCACCTGTAAGAATCATATCATCGACATACAACGAAAGTATAATGCGACCATAAGTTGTAGACCTTATAAACAATGCATAATCATATTCACTAGAGTGGAAACTAAGAGAAGTGATCACTGTAGAGAATTTCTCATACCAAACTCGATGAGTCTGTTTAAGACCATATAAAGCAATTTTTAACTTGCACACTTTCTCCTGATTATGAGAATCTCCTAGTGGAGGGACCATATAGACTTCTTCATGAAGCTCACCATTTAAAAAGGTATTTTTGACATCCATTTGGGAAATATGCCATTGACGAATAAATGAAACTGCAATAAGAGTACGGATAATGGTCATCTTGACTACAAGAGCAAAAGTTTCTTCATAATCCATATCATATTGTTGTGAGAATCCGTTAGCAACAAGACATATTTGATAGCGTTTAACAGACCCATCAGACTTAGTTTTGATATGGTATACCCAACGAGACCCAATAGCTTGCTTTCCAAGAAGAAGATGTACTAATTCCCAAGTATCTATTTTGTGCAAAGCATACAGTTCTTTTGCCATAGCTTGTTGACAAAGAAGAACAAAAATAACCTCTTTATAGGAAAGAGGCGCAAACAAATTGTGAATAGAGGTTAAGAAAGAAGCAAATGAAGTTGAGTAAGTGGAATAAACAAAATCGGGTAATTAAGTAGACTTACAATGACGATAGGGGGAACGAGAAGGCGAAGACAGAGGATCATCAATCGTCAGAGGTGGTTGGACAACAAAGGGGAGAAAAAGGATGTCATCATGTGGAGTAGTAGTATTTGTCATGCAAACAGATCAATATGAGTTAGTTTTGAACTCTTAGTAATATGAGAATTAGAGGAAACAAAGTAAAATGAGATGTGCTCAAGAAAAACAATATTACGAGAAACATATAGTTTTCTTGCACGAGGATCATAACAATGATAACCCTTGTGACCATCCCCATAACCAAGAAAAACACACATGGCAGAACGAGAAGACTTTCAAAGCATAGTAATCAGGGATATAAGCATACAATTTTTCAAAGGGAGACAAACCTGATTTGATAGACGATGGAGTTATATCAATAACATAAACAACAGTAAGAGTAGTATTAGTACAAGATGTCTTGTGGAGGGGACCATCATAAGCAAGTAATTCAGAGAATTTATTAGAGGTATATTCACCACCTAAATCACAACGAAAACATTTTATAACATTAATATTATCTAACACACCTTATCCAACACAAATTGGAAAGTATGCTTGGTGACTTTCTTGTGCAGAATCGGCACACCAAGATATTCCACATGTCCTTAGTGGATTGAATCCCTAAAGTACCACTCAAATTTTGTTTTTTATGCCACCCAACATTATTAGAGAGAAAATATCTAGATTTCTCTTTACCAACTATTTGACATGAGCTTTTGCAAAAGACGTCAAGAATAGAGGAAATAAATTCCAATTGGTCCATAATGGCGTCACCGAACAAAATTAGATAATTAGTGATGGAAAAATGAGAAATCAAATGACCACTTTAGAAATCTTGACCAGCTTCCACATAAGCTGATCAACCAAAAGAAAAACCAATGGAATAACCTCTCAATACATAAAATAAATAAATACGGATGTGAGCAAATTATTCAAGAGCTTCGCCATTCTGAAGGACTTTCATTTTGGATGACAAAATATATTAGATAATACTTAGTCCCTTATTTTGAGTTAGTCTTTAATCAAAAATTTGTTAGGTTATTGGGGAATTATTAGGACTTAGTTATTTTTCTATTTTCACAATTAGTTAGATTGGTATACCTACACCATCTATATAACTCAGATTCTACTTTTGTAAACAATTGAATTTTCAATAACAATAATAATAATACTGAGGTTATTCATTAATTCTTGTTTTTTTCTCTAATATGGTATCAATTGATATTTTCATAATTTCTCTCCCACCTTCTACATCCAAAATTTCCTAATTTCCTCTCAACCCTAAAACTTCATTTCTCTTCTCTATTCATCCATGGCCACAAACTATGAGTCTGATCACAAGTCCACCATTCGTTTTTCCAATGAAACAAAAGATGAAAAAGATGCAACCAAAAATACTCATAGCCTTTATTATCGTCACCCTAATGAGAATTCGGACGTCGTTCTTTTTGCCCCACCTCTGAGCGAAACCAACTACTACAATTAGAGCAAATCGAAGAAACACACTATCTCTTCCAAAAACAAACTCGCTTTCATCAATGGCGTTTACGACAACCACCGTCAATGGATTCATATTTCGAGTTGTGGGATCGGTGTAATAACATGGTTATTTCTTGGATCACCAGGATCTTGTCGCCTCACATTACTCATAGCAAGATTTGCTTCCATAGTGCACGAGAATTTTGGTCTGATCTTGAAAGTTGCTTCACAAAAGGTAATCCCTTTCGTTTTTCTTATTTACTCAAAGATTTTCACTTGATCAAATAGAAATCATGATACGGTATAAGTTATAATATAACTATGAAAAAATGTTTTCTTTAATAGAAATGAAATGAATGATTATTTGTCAAGGAGTAGATGACTTACATGTTTGGACTCACCTTATGATATTTGATTATGAGAAATTTTTATGATCATGTTTTGTTAGCTTGTGGCAATATATATTTAATGCATTCAATGTATTATATCTTCAACTTGAATATATTAAAAAGAGAATTATAATTTTAAATTGAGATGCTTATTAAATATAGTAAAAGGTAGAATGACATAAAGGTTTGTGTATGTGATAATTGAGATGCTTATTAACTGTATGTGATATAATGTTAAGAGATTAAAGGGCAATAATGTCATGGTTTGGTGATAGTTGATCAATATTATTAAGAATATAAAAAGAATTAGATGTTTGATGTAAGTCATGACTTGTATCATACCTAATATAACATATGTTGTTATATTTTTGACTCGGTATACAAGCAATCCAAGTAAAGAACATTATCATGCTATTAATAAAGTATTAAAATATTTGAAACAATCAATTAGCTATAATTTAATCTATAGTCGATATCCTTCAGTTTTAGAAGGATATACAGATGTCAATTGGTTAAGTCATCTTGAGGATCATGCTTCCACAAGTGGATGAATCTTCAATCTTGGTGGAGGTGAAATTTCTTGGGGTTCAAAGAAATAAATTTGCATTACTAACACCACTATGGCTACAAATTTATTGCTCTAGCTGCAAATAGTAAAGAAGTTGAATGACTAAGAAATTTGTTGTATGAGATACCAATTTGGCCAAAGCCAATGGCACCAATATCCATATATTGTGATAGTCAATCCACACTATCAAAAGCATATAGAAAATTATATAATAAAAAATATAGACATATTGATTTAAGACATAGCTATGTAAATGATTGAATGGAGTGATATCCATAGTGTTTGTAAGAACAAAAAAGAACCTTGCAGATCCTTTGGTGAAAGGTCTGACAGAGGACATATTGTTGAAGACATCATTAGGGATGTGATACAATCTCATATCTAAATAATCACGAATGGTGGAAACGATCAACTCACACTTGAGTAACATCAAGTTTTCAGTTCAATGATGAAAGTACACTATTAGAGTAATTAAAGTACTTGACAATAGATATATTCCAAAGAGTAAAAATACTAGGACCATAAAATAAAAGTGGTAGAATGAGGTATCCTCTTATTGAACATATAGCATATATTTGCTGCAATATATAATTATGGGTGTATTTCTGATATAGACCACCTATATGAGAATAAAGTGGGCCGCTTTATAGAGTTCAAGGGTTTGACTCTTAAATTCTCATGAAAAAGATATGAGACATAAGGCTTTATCAAATGTGTCATCTTTATAATTCGATCAATGATACCGAAATTTCATGTGTGAGTTATGCACATTTGTTCTAATGAACGATTGGTTCATAGCTTGTCTACCAATTCATTCGGGGTGAGTGAAAACATAATTTACTTAGTAATGGTTCAAATCATAAGATACCTTTATCTGAAACTATGAGATTTCTAGAATAACAAATTTAGATATATTTTGAAAATGTTGCGGGGTTGTGAGTGGAATTTCCAAAATGTATTTGGAGTTCTCTAATAGCTATACTAATGTAGCAAAATTAAATAACTTAATGTATCACTTGGTCAAGTGGTTGTAATGCTTGGGTTTAATGATTCTTTGAGATATTTATAGCACTGGTATGTCACATCTTAGGGGGATTCCTTCGAGATCAAGTCCATAATCACATAAATGTTGCATGAGCCATAGAATTTTTGCATAGCAACTGTCTGCTAATATGTATTTTGCTTCAGTAGTGCTTAGAGCCACACATGCTTGCTTTTTACAGGATCATGATACTAATGTGTTACCTAAGATATGGCAAGTACCACTTGTGCTTTTTAGATCTGTTTTACATCCTGCATAGTCAGAATCAGAATAACCAAGTAGATTACATATACTGTCTTTTGGATCCCATAAGCCAACATTGGTTGTTCCTTTCAAATATTTCATTATTCGCTTTATTGCTACAAGATGTGATTCCTTAGGATCTGCGTGAAACCTTGCACATAAACAGACACTGAACATAATATATGGTCGGTTGGCCGTTAAATATAAAAGAGAACCAATCATACCTCGATATTTTGATATATCTATTGATTTACTAGTTTCATCTTTATCTACATAAGTTTTGGATCCCATAGGAGTTGTACTTTCTTTACAGTTGTCCATTTCAAATCTCTTTAACAGTTCCTTATAGTACTTTTCTTGATTGATGAAAATGCCATTTTTGAGTTGCTTGATGTGAAGTCCAAGGAAATAATTTAACTTACCCATCATAAACATTTCAAATTCTCCTTGCATAATTAATGAGAACTCTTCACATATTTTATTATTGGTTGATCCAAATATGATATCGTCAATGTATATTTGAACAAGTAAAATGTGATCCTTAGTCCTTTTAATGAATAATGTCTTATCAACTTTACCCTTTTCAAATCCCCGTTCACATAGAAAGTTACTTAGCCTATCATATCAAGCTCTTGGAACTTGTTTCAGACCATAAAGGGCTTTCTTTAATTTGAATACATGTGAAGGATTCTTGAAGTCTTCAAAGCCGGATCGAGAAAAGGAACTTGTTTCAGACCATACACTTCCTCATTAATGTAGCCATTGAGAAAAGCACTCTTGACATCATATGAAATAATTCAAAATCCATAGAGCAAGCATAAGCAAGTAATAATCGGATTGCTTCTAACCTTGCTATTGGAGCAAATGTTTCTTCAAAGTCGATCAATTCTTCTTGGTTGTATCCTTGAGCAACCAATCTTGCATTGTTTTGAACAACTATACCATTTTCATCTAGTTTATTCTTAAACACGCATTTGGTACCAATGATGTGTTTATTGCCATGATTTGGAACAAATTCCCACACGTTGTTTCTTTCAAACCGGTTTAGTTCTTCTTGCATGGCAAGTATCCATTGATCGTCCTTAAGTACTTCACCTATCTTAGAAGGTTCTATTTGATAGACAAATACCATATTCAAACAAGCATCTTGGAGTTTGGGCATTGTAGTAACTCCTTTGTTGATATCACCTATGATGTTGTCAATGAGGTGATCTCAATGAGTTTTCCATTCTTGAGGGAGATCATTATGTTGATTTTGCTGCTCAATATTGACTTCATTCTTTTGAATTTTATTGATCAACTTGATTGTCTTTGCTTATATCGTTACTTATAAAATCCTCATCATCACAAGAGACATTTTTATCATCTTTCAAGGGGTTAGATTCATCAAATGATACATGCTTAGATTCTTCTACTAACAAAGTTCTTTTATTAAAAATTCTAAAAGTTTTACTAGATAAGGAATAACCAATAAAGATACCTTCATCGGCTTTCTCATCGAGTTTTCCAAGATTTTCCTTACCATTATTTAGCACAAAGCATTTACACCCAAATATGTGAAAGTGAGAGATGTTTGACTTTCTACCATTATGGAGTTCATATGGAGTCTTCTTTAGGATTGGTCGAATTATTACCCAGTTGGATACATAACAAGATGTACTTACAACATCTGCCCAAAGTTATTTTGGTAAACTTAAGTCACTTAGCATGGTTCTTGCAAGTTCCACCAATGATTTATTCTTTCTCTCAACAACTCCATTTTGTTGAGGTGTTCTTGGTGTAGAAAAGTTATGGAAGATTCCATTTTCTTCACAATACTCTACAAAAAAAGCATTTTGAAATTCTCCTCCATAATCACTTCTTATTGATACAATTTTGGTTGCTTGTTCATTTTGGACTAGTTTGGCATAATTTTTAAATTCTTTAAAAGCTTCATTTTAATTTGCCAAAAATAAGGTCCAAGTGAACCTTGAGAAATCTTCAACAATTACTAGTCCATATGAATTTCCACCAACAATAAGAGCATGTAGGAATAGATTTACTTCTATATTTAGGCATATGAGACTTCTTTTGAACAAAATTGTTCTTAGAATAATGATGATCATTTTGCACAATTATAACTTTCTTTTTGTTGAATTGATCACTTGCCTTAACAAAGATGGTTTTACTAATACTTCGTTTATCAAATTTTGAATTACCAAGACCACTCTTGTCATTGGAATATCTTTTCATATTAAGAATATTTTCTAATCCAACTTGTCCCTTTTCATATATTTCAATGACACTTTTAGTTGGAAAATTTAAAAAAAAAAAAGAGAATCACAGTTATTACATGTAAAATTTTGCTTTAATTTTTCAAAGTCTTTTTCCATAGTATCAATTTTTTCTTTAAGAGATGAAATTTGTTTCTTTTGAGTTGACATTGTTTTGCACATAATTTTACATTCCATAAGTAATTCTTTTTTGCTTCTTGAGCATCATTATAGTCAATAAGTATTTCATTATTAGCATCATTATTATGAGAAGAATCTTTGTTACTAAGCTCTTCTTCTTCATCGGATTGGTGTGATGCCATCAAAGCAACATTTACATATTCGTCAGTTTCTGAATCTGTGGATGAACTGACTTCATTGTTCTTTCATGCTATATAGGCCTTTTTGAATTATTTCCTCTTGAGAGAACTTTTCTTGAAAATATTTGGACACTCCGCTTTTATGTGACCTTGATTGCCACACTCAAAACAAGTGAAGTTTTGATTTGTGGTGGAGACATCCTTCTTCCTGAAAGTTTTCCTTTCTTAAAATTTTTATCGTTCTGAAGGAACTTACCAAATTTCTTTACTAAAAAGGTGATGTTCTTATCTCCATATGAATTCTCATCATTGATTTGCTCTTTTGACTCTGTTTTTAAGGAAATGTTCTTTGGTTTCTTTTCTTGAATTTCATTCTTTTCTAGCCTTCCAAGTTCAATTTCATGTTCTTGAAGTTTTCCGAAAAGTGCAGAAAAAGACATCTTTGATAGACTTTTCTTTTCAGAAATTGTCGTTACTTTAGGTTGTCAAGCCCTTTTTAATGATAATAGAACAAAAAGGTTCAATTCATCATTAGTGAAGATCTTGCCAAGCGCCGTCAAGTGGTTGGTCAGATGAGAAAATCTTTTCTGCATGTCCAGAATAGATTCTTTGGGATGCATTCAAAACAATTCATATTCTTGAGATAATGTATTAAGTTTAGAACGTTTTACCTCAACAGTTTCTTCATGAGTTACTTCAAGAGTATCCTAGATTTCTTTGGCAGTTTTTCAATGAGACACGTGGAAGAATTCGTCCATTCCAAGTGTCGATTGTAACATGTTTTTGGCCTTTTTGTCAAACAACACTTTCTTTTTGTCATAATTTGTCCATGAGTCTTTTATCTTTGTTTCCTCTTTATTGTCGATGACTGTTTTCGGACATAGAGGGTCATTTTCTACTGCATCCCAAATATCATCTCTTTGTGCCTCAAGATATGCTTGCATATCTTACAGAAGTCATAGTATTCTCCAATGAAGAAAGGTGGTTTATTGCTACTACCACCATCTCTAAAAACTGGTTGTGTTGAAGCCATGAATAAAGATTGAAAAGCCAATTTCTAGAACCTGCTCTGGTACCAATTTTTAGTACAGAGGCGCACATAAGAGATGGTGAAGTAGGTGTTTAGAAATTTTCTGGTTTTTAGAGACTTTAGTGGATTATTTTTCTGAGTAGGACTAGTGTATGAAAAATGCAAATGACAGAAAAAATAAAGAACACAACGATTTATTCTGGTTCCCATTTCAAACCAAGGGTATATCCAGTCCTCTTGCACACCACAAGGGATTTTCCACTATTGTTAGAATAAGTACAAGTCTAACTCTAAGACTTTTGTTACAAACTTCTAACAATCTGCCTAAGATAGCACACCACTATCCTAGTTTACAATAGTTGAAAAAAGTACACGACTTTCCACAATTTACACAATAACTTGAATGGTTTTACAACAATGATTTTGACTAAAATCAAGAGGGTATAACAATTGAGTACAATGGTAACAATCTAATATAATTTCAAGTACAATAGAGAATATTTCTCAATGATATGACAATGTAAAGTATGTACTTGAAATATAAAAGTAAGACTTTGAACAATTAAAATATTTTAGAAAGTTTGATCAAAGTTATTCTAGGATTCTTGTCAAGATTGTTAACTTAAATCTGAAACTAAGAAGTATTTATACTCCTTAGACATCATTGCAGATCAGTGACAATCATTCATAGAGGTTTGATGAACATATGCCATGATCCAGATTGAATCTGAACTGAAAAATTGCATTGATTCGCAGTTGTATTCGGCTATAGCTTGAGTGTAGTCGAATACACCTCTGTAACGTTCAGATTTATTCAAAATTTCAAGCTTATTTTCGAATACAAATCCTTGTAGTTGAATACAGATGACTGACTTTTGCCACTAACTTGATTTTGTATTCGGCTACATCATGTTGTAGTCAAATACAAAAGTGCAGTTTTAGCTACTGACTTGGTATTTGAATTCGGCTATAACATCTTGTAGTCGAATACAGATATGCAGTTTTTGCTACTAACTTGGGTTTGTATTTGACTACATCATGTTGTAGTCGAATACAAATGTGCAGTTTTTGCTACTGACTTCATATGTATTCGGCTATACATATATGTAGTCGAATACAACCTTGACTTTTATAAAAAACTTGATTTTCAAACATTTTTCATGCAATTTGACATTTTGAAAATTCTTTTGATGCATATGCTAAAATAAAATGTTCTAATGTGCATTTGAAATATAACAATATTAGATTGCATCATGTACCTTAAATTATGAGTCTTCTAGCATATTGATAATAGTTGACTTGATTGTTGACTACACTTTGAACTTGCAACTTGATCATTTTCCTTGGTCTTTGTCTTCATAAAAAACATAAGTATTTTTCAAGTATGATACACACACTTTGGAATTTATTTGTGCAATAATCATTATCATCATTTTCATTTTCTTCTTGTTCATGAATTGTAACATACCCTCAACAAAAGAGTCATCATATTCAAAAGTTACCAATTACTACTATATGAGATTTCCACTAGCCTTATTCATACTAGTGTTGATAAACACAGACGAATACTTTTGTGTTCATCTATTAGTTTTCTAGTACGCTAATATATATTATCCACAGTGTAAAAAAAATATTGTTCATAAACCATAATATGTTTGTAATCTTTATTTTTTTTTAAATATCATTTATTATTATTAGTATAGAAGAATATATACCATTAATTACTCAAAGCCACGTGGGGTGTATGATTGGTGGACCAAGTCAAACAATACAGGCTCACTAATGAAGCACGAGATGAGTTTTATAAGTTGGAATTCGAGGTCTGGTTAATTTGAGGGTAGTTTTTCAGTTAAAATATCAAGTTCGGTACCACAAATTGAATGCTATATTTCTGTTTTTTCTTATTATGTTATGCAATTTTAATTCGATCAAATAAAATCGAGGAAAATTATTGGCAGATCATTATGTTTTTCTGCAGATTGTTCAAAAAATTGATGAACTGTTAATCAATTTTGGTAACAACTTGTTCAATAAGCCATTTTCTCAAAGCTAAATATTATAGCCACTCTTATATACTCTTCTTGTTTGAAGTGAACAGTAGAATTGTTAAAATGAGTTAGAGTAGAACTGGTAAAATGAGTTAGAGTAGCACTGGTAAAATGAGTTAGGTTAAATGGACCGATTTATTTGGCCTACATTAAAAATAGAATTGAGTTTGGACCAGATCATTAGACTACAAGTTAACTCACTATAACTAAAAAAATATATTTTTTTTTTTTTGTAAAAAAGTATTATGAAATAATTTAAGATGATTCAAATAATAATTTTTTTATTGTTGTTGTTGTTATTTTTGAATTGACTTTAAATAATAGTTTTTTTGAGTTGGTTTTTAAAACCAAATCGATAGTGTTGTTAATGTATCTATTTTATCTACGTATGTATCTAAATATTTTTTATATTATATATATATATATATATATATATATATATATATATATTTAATTTTAATTTTTCATATTTTAAAATATATAATAAAATATTGATTCCAACTTCACTCTTCTACATTGAATATTAAATACAATTGAGTTTTTTTGCGGTAATTATGTGTGTATTATAATTTTATTTTATTATTTCTATTGTAATAAATAATTGAGAATGTTTTTACGTTTTAATTTTATTTTATTTTATTAATTAAAATAAAAAATATTACAAAAAGAAGTTTATTGAATCTACCGACATTGATGCTAGTGAGTTGTTGTACTCACAAGTGATGGGATAAAGATGGAAGAAGCATAGTATTGTGTGTACTTATTATATTCCTCAAGCTGTCAAGTTGGACTAACTAATTGAACATTGGGCCACGGTCTTATCCTCTTCCAAAAAATATTATAGCGGTAAATATCAGAAGATATTTAATTTTGTTAATTTTCACTTTTTATATTTCAAATTACATTGTAATATTAATCATAAATATATTTAGTAATTTGAAAACAGATTTATATTTAAAGTTAGAGGAAGTAAATACAAGTTTACCTTTCATAAGTGAATAGACATTTGAATTTTTTCTTTGTATTAAAATATTATGGTCATTTTTTATAAAAACATGAAATTATATTGCAAAAATCTTAAAACTTATTTAAAATATAATAATTTTTTTAATTTTGATAATGAAATTATATTTTAACAATTGAATCAAAATCATAATGTTATACATATTTAGAATTTTTGTTTTTTGAAATTGAAATTGTTAAATTTTATTTACGATTTACAATATTGTAAAATAAATTAAATACTCTTGTGTTGATTTCATAACAACTTAAAAAATTAGTCTGCATTGCATATGTGATGAAAAATATCATAACAATTTGAAAAATTGGTCCTCCAATGTTTCCAAAGGGAGAGTATGGAGTAAGATTTAATCCAAACACCCCTGACACCTTGCCCTCTTGGCTCACATAAGCTGATTTTGCTTATTTTGTCTCCAAATTTGAGAAAACAGGCTTCACTGGAGAATTGAACTACTATAGAAACTTGAATTTTGTATTGCAAAATTTATGTAGACAATTTTATTGCACAATTTATGTTAGCAATTGTAATTAAATTTTGAAATTAATATTCCTTTAACTATGAGATTTCTGAGTTTTGTACTGCATTACACAAGATTGTTCAAACTAACACTAAGTGATTGAACATAAAATTGCCTCCTAGCAAAAGATTAATGTATAGAATATACCTCCTAAAAAAAGTTCCATAAAAATGGTTTAAAAGAAATTGTGAAGTCTTAATGTGACAACTTGACTTAATTGTGTTATTTGAGTTGTAGTTTGATGTTGAATTCCATTGTCAACTTGGCTTGATTGGCTTGATTGTGTCATTTGAGTTGTAGTTTGATGTTGAATTCCATTATCAACTTGACTTGATTGTGTCATTTGAGTTGTTGCTTGATGTTGAATTCTAGTGTCAACTTCACTTAAAAATTGGCTCTTATCTAGTGGTTGATGCACATTATAAGAGAAGTTAGATAAAGAATATAGTTAAAAAAATTGTATACATTGATGAAAAACTTACCGGTAACAACTGCAATAATTTTTCTTGCGATTCTTTTTTGTTGTTGTGAGTATCTATTTCTCTTCCTAGCTAATTTCGCAACCCAAGACTTAGGTCATTTTTTATTCTCATGTGAACAATTTCGCTTCTTTATGCCCTTTTCACAACCAATAACGTCCACGTCGTTGCCAATTTCATCATTTGCAATTGATATGGATACATGAATCATTCTACTTGTTTCCTCATTCATATAAATTTTTACCAACATATTATCAATTATTTTAGTGGACTCATCATAAACTTTGGACAAAAATATGTAAGTTTCATGAGATTTTGAAGCTCTGTTGGTCAATTTAATCATTTGAGGACATAATTCATTGGATCACTTCATGAAATGGGCTTTTATCTCTAATTCAACATGTTTCACTTTCCAATCTTGGTTACTTCCCAACCTTGCATCTCTTGTCCATCGTTTTAATATAGAATGTTGGAGAATTAACTTAATATTCATTGCATCTAAAACTTTCAAAGCATGATTGCATAAGATGCCATGTGTCTCAAATTTACGACAATCACAAGCAACTTTTTGATCCATAGGATTTCCCATTACTATCCTCTCTTTTGTGTTATCATAATTTGTAACAACATACAAACCTTCTTTCAAATCATTTATGCAAGTGTATTGATATTCCTCATATTCCTCTTGAAATTCCTCAAAACGTTTTGGAGTGTAAACATTTCCGACTTGTACAAGCATTCGAGCCTTCATCATTTTCAATCTAGGTAGTTTATGTCTTGACTCAAAATCAGCTTCTGACTCATTGTTTCGTTTTCCATTTACAACCCTTTTAAAGTGTGTAAATATTTGTACTAAATTTAAATCTGATTTCAAATGGTTTTTCAAGTCAACATTAAAGCTCTCACTTAATTGAATATATCTCATACCTGTAGTGAATGTTTTCCGAACATAAGCTCATGCCCATTTTTCCTTCAATTGAAAAATCATATGTAGCCACGAATCTTTCGAAACATTATGCTCAACAAGTAACGAATTCCATGCATTAAAAAATTCTAGCCTATTCTTCGTGTAGATCTAGATATAGATGATTTACATGTCTTAGAGCATTTTGTCTTATATGCCAAGTGCACAATCCATAAAATGTTTCTGGCACAACTAAAGAAATAGCCTTAGCCATTGCAGCATCTTGATCTGTTAGAATGGTTTTTGGCTTTTCTCCACCCATTGCTTTGAGAAAAGTTTCAAATAGCCACTGAAAATAAGGAATCATTTCATCATAAAGCAATTCAGCCCCAAAAATGATTGTTTGCTTGTGATTATAAAGTCCAACAAAAACTCTCAATGGTTGATAGTCCTTATTTGTCTTGTATGTAGTGTCAAAAGTGATGACATCTCCAAAGTACCCATAATCATTTATCATTTGTGCATCTGCCCATAATATATTTGTTATTTGTTCATCAACATTCATTTGAAATTCACAAAAGAATGAAGGATTTTCACTTTCTTGTTTGAAATATATCAATAATGCACCCACGTCACTGTAGTACCCCAATTTTGTTCAGCCAGTTAATTTATACTCATAATATATTAATTTTTATGTTGTCTTTATTTTATTTATATTTATGAAATCTTAAAAAAAAAATACATATATACACATTTATGCATTCATAATTATTAACACAAAAAAAATTAAAATTTTAAACATTAAGTCAGATCAAATTACAATATTAAGCCAAATCAAATTACAATTTTAAAAATTAAGCCAAATCAAATTACAATTTTAAAAATTAAGCCAAATCAAATTACAATTTTAAACAAGCCAACCGCTCTAGCCTGCTTCTGTTTTGTTCTCTATTGTTGCCCTTGTCTTGCTAATGCAATATGCACTAGCCTTGCTTTGTAACTCGTTAGAGAAAAATATAATTATATAAGTTAGAGTGTTGTAACTAATTTGTTGTAACTCATTAGAAAAATGATAATTTTATAACTAAATGTTTGATACAAAATATGGAAAAAATGGTATGTAGTGAATTAATTAATGAAAAAGCAATTTCCTTTGCCCCCTTAGCCATTATCCACATGATACAAAGCAAAGAGACAAAATTCTGAGTTTGAAACAGAAAATACTAAAAGACAAATGTGGTTGGATCATGTACAAAAATTAACCAAATCTGCAAATAAAAAATGTTCTTTAACCCAACAAACCAGCTATGTCCAATAGATGAACATAATCAGATAAAAACAAATAGGCTAAAATCATGAATGGATCAAATGTGTGAAATAACTCAGATTATGAGCAAATAAATTAAGCATCAAACATGAAATTGATGGAGAAGGACAAAGGCAAGCAAGAAAGCAACCAGAAAAGTTAAAAAACTCTATAAATACATCTTCATTTATCTTTTAAAAGGGATAAAAAAAGATTAACTCTGTTTAAAAAAACACATACAAAGAAGGAGAATAGGAAGAAATCAGAGGGAGTATGAGTAACAAAAACAAACAGAAAACGCAAAGGTATTTCTCCTATATAATAACTTTGTTTATTTTTTTATTTTCACCATGTAATTATAAGACCAAAAATTCGAACATGTGACCGCCATCGCCACTGAAACGATAATATGAGAGATTAGGTTCTCTCTGAAAGTGGAAACTACGATGGCTAAGAGAGAAAACATGTTTGTTGTGATGTGCATGAGAACGAGTGTATGAGTGGGTCGCTGGGTGTTGTGCTCCAGACCAGGCCTGTTAGTTACTAGCGTCCCAAACTTTGTTCACATATATCCACAATCGATGTCTTCAATGGTGTGTTTGGTACGTGCGATTTATAGACGAGAGAGACCAGAGTGAGAGAAAGAGCGACAAAATACAACACTTCTCTTGTTTGGTGCACGCGAGAAAGGGCGAGAGAGTGTCAATGGTGATTCTATGAAATCAAATGTAACAAGAGTATAGTCGCCTCCCTTGTAACTAGGGTTTGTCTTTTTGATGCATTCTACAACCGCCTCGCTTGTAACTACTAGAATTTGTGTTTTTATGTTTTGACCTCTTTTTTGTTAAGTTAAGTTGGGTTTGGATTTTAAGCAAAAAAACAAAAACCTGCTCATGTAAGCTCAACCCATTAAAAAACTATTTATTTTAAAAAAAAAAGGATTAATTTGCTTCATAATTTAAATATCAATTTTCATAAATAAAAAAAACACAAACAAATATTTCATTAAAGATTAACTAAATGTGATATTTTTTTAATCTTTGAGTTATTAGAACATAAGTTGCGACAACTTGGCGGTTCTAAATCTCATCTTCACATATAAATTAATAAATTAAAACTCGTAAACAAATTAGAAATAAAAATTATTATTAAAGGTTAACTAGAAATTACATCTTTTAATCTATGAGTAGCAAAATACAATTTATACAACCTGATAATTCTAAAACTTATTTTTATAAATAAATAAGTATAAAATCAACTTTTTAAATTTGATTAATTAGATGTGATCTTTTTTTAATCTTTGAGTTGTTAAGACACAAGTTGTACTACTTGGTGGTTTTGAAACTCAATTTTAAAATCGAAAATAATATAAAATATTCTTAAAAGGATTAACTAGATGAGACATCTTTTTATTCTGAGTTTTTGAGACACGAATTGTACAACTTGATAGTCCTAAAACTCACATTTCAAAATAATTTTCAAGTCAAACAAACTCATTTTCTTTTCTTGTCAAAACATTTTTTTATAACAAAGCAAATTTTCTTAAAAAAAAAAAATCAACGCATCCGCATTTTCTACCCAAGAACTACATAGTTATGATTTCTCCATCGCACCGGGAGATACGTAAGAGCAGGATCACATTCTTGTGAAGCACATTGATAAAAATTTCTTTTTTTGTCCTTTATTTCTTAAGCATATATTTATTCCAAAATCATATTAAAAAAATTAATAATAATTGTTATTCATATTTAATAATAAGGAGAACTAAATATACTTAAGTTAATATTAATCCTACATAATGAATTATAGGTAACCGTATTTTAATGGATGTTGTAGGGTGCTAATATCTTCCCTACGAATAATCGACTCCCGAACTCAAAATTTGGTTTCAAAGACCATTTTTTATATTTTTATCCTATTTTTAAGGATTTCCCAATATTTTCCCTATTTGAAAATAAATTTTGGTGGCGGCTCCATTGAATTCGAGAAACACTCGAAATTTTAAGCTGCGATAGTCACCATACTTTAGTGATTGCTTCCTTTTGGTTCGAAGATAATTCTTAAGGTCTTGTCTTGTAAAACCAACAATCTCTATTCCACCGACTTGCATGGACATATATTCATGAAAATATTTTGGCCTCAATCCAGACTCATCTTCCAATACGATTTGTGATGTTTGTGCCTCAGATATATGTTGATGAGAATGAATCATATGAACATACTCTGGCGGCTGAAGTAGGTGGTTATGTTGAGCTACAAAGTCAACAACTTTATATTTCTCAATCTTCTGATCAAGTGAAATAACCATATGTGCTTTACATCCTGTTCTAGTTTCTGCTCTATGCTCCCCTATTGGGTGACCTCATTTATCAACACTTCGAATACCCTCTTTGAAGCATGTGAATCTTCTTGAAGTCAAAATCCCGTCTTTTTTTGTTTTAGTTGCATATTCTCGATGAATACCAAATCCAATTCTTTTACTGTATTCATTATAAAATTCGTAAATCATCGCCTCATATTCAAACTTCATTTCTATGTGTGGTTGACTATTGTCATTACTTTCTGGCACAACGGTGCGACGATGATGTAGCAGTGCAGCGTGTTGCAGAGGTGCGACAATATTGCACTGAGCAGCGGTGCGGTGGTGCTGTAGTGGAGCGACGACAGCGCGACAAAGAGACATAGAGGCGAGCAACACGGGGACGAAAGGTGAACATGTGATGCAAGGAGCGGTGAAAGGAGGATGGAAAAGGAGTTTTGTTTTTCTACGTGTTTTATTTTTTTTAATTAATTAAAACTGATTTTTAGTATTTAATTAAATTTCAACCATTAAAATTTTAGTTGCCATAAGTCGTTTATCTAAAAAAACGAACTTGACAAGAAATGGACGCTGAAAAATGGAAGACATCTTAACTCATATTGGTGCAAAAAGGAGAGAGAAAAAGCAAGTGACCGAAATATTTCTCAAGCAATTTTCTAAAACTACTAATCAGCATTTTCTTATAAAATTAAATTAAATTTGCAAGTACATTTTTTTCGCAAGTGCCACCCATCATATCATATAAGATAACAATGTAATGTTTCATCGATTTGTGCAAGAGAATCTGACCATGATTTGATAATGAATTATTTATCTATGATATATATTTTTATCAATAAAGGAATTTTGGTCCATTAAAATACTTTAATGAAATACACGGGTCACACCCGTTCTTCCCTGTTATATCCTCGTGCTAATTAAGCGCCTCTTGTTTTATAAATATTCTATGTGTTAGACCATCTAAATATTCTAAATGGATCACGCTATAACTTTTTTTTTTTTTTTTTATTCTTGTCACACTAAAACTTAAGTATCTAGAATAAACTATAAAAAAAAAGTATTTCGAAGTTGATATATATTTTATTTTAATTTTTAATTAAACTAATTAATTTTTTTAAATATTATTTATATTTCATTTAAGAAGACGTTTTTAATTTGATATAATATTTTTAGTATAATTAAAAATAATATCTATGGAATAAATATTGGATATATAAGAGATGTGACCTATATAGTCACAGAGTTAAACTTCAAGGAATTCAACCATATTTTAGTTCTGTTTTTGAGTGAGTAAGAAAAATACCTTAATCTAAAACAATCATCAGGAACTTGAGCCATTTTCACATTGCTAAAAACCTCCACAAACTGTTTAAGATGCAAACGGGGGTCTTCAGTTGCGTTCCATTGGTTTGAATTCAAATTGGGCCAATTCAATATTAGGCATCAAAATGTTTGTACCAAAAGTTTGGGGATCAAAGACAACATATTCCCAAAATCATGCAGCCCTGCCATTAGCTGTAACACCCCGTTTTTCAAAGCGAGGGTGTATTTTTTTTTCAAAAGAAATTAAAATAAAACAGAGAAATAAATAAGGTAACACCTTTGGATAAGTAATTAAGTCATTATAATTTTCAAGCAGCGGAAAAGCTCTCAAACCATGAATTCAAAATATTAACATAACAAAAGTAGTACAGTCTTCCAGTTTAAAAATAAACGCAACACAAAGGAAAGACATTCGTTCCCTCTTTGTCAACCTAGTCTGATCATTTTACAAAACAACTAAACACCCTGGGTGATCTCCACGCGCCCCGTGAGATCCTCCTAACGTAGCTGCAGTCAAGCGTTCCCATCTCCATTCCCGTCCGTAGGGTACGAACCGGTAGGATCGTCCTGGCTCTCATCTGAGGGCAAAGCCCAGATTTCCACAATAGTTATAAAGGGTCACCAACCGAAAATAATAGTTAACACATAACATTTAAGTTTTTGAATGCACAAAACAATCTTTCAACTTAGCATGCACCTTAAAAGGGTTTCCATATGCCAAACATTCATAAACAAGGTTGAAAAATGAAGTTTTTAACAAAACAACACTGTTGTATTCGAATACAGCATCTCTGTATTCGAATACAAGGCTGTTTCAGCATTCAGCGGCAAAAACAACATGTTTGTATTCGAATACAACAGTTTGTATTCGACTACACTGTAAGTCAGTAGCAAAACAACATGTCTGTATTCGAATACAACAGTCTGTATTCGACTACACAGCAAGTCAGTAGCAAAATGTATTCGAATACAGCAGTCTGTATTCGACTACACAGTAAGTCAGTGGCAAAAACAGCATGTCTGTATTCGAATACAACAGCCTGTATTCGACTACACAGCAAGTCAGTAGCAAAATGTATTCGAATACAGCAGTCTGTATTCGACTACACAGTAAGTCAGTGGCAAAAACAGCATGTCTGTATTCGAATACAACAGCCTGTATTCGACTACACAGCAAGTCAGTAGCAAAATGTATTCGAATACAACAGTCTGTATTCGACTACACAGCAAGTCAGTAGCAAAATGTATTCGAATACAGCAGTCTGTATTCGACTACACAGTAAGTCAGTGGCAAAAACAGCATGTCTGTATTCGAATACAACAGTCTGTATTCGACTACACAGCAAGTCAGTAGCAAAATGTATTCGAATACAGCAGTCTGTATTCGACTACACAGTAAGTCAGTGGCAAAAACAGCATGTCTGTATTCGAATACAACAGTCTGTATTCGACTACACAGCAAGTCAGTAGCAAAATGTATTCGAATACAGCAGTCTGTATTCGACTACACAGTAGGAAAACAACAAAAATCAGCTTTTTAAAGGGTTTCGAAACCAATCAACACTTACACACAAATCCAAACAATCACACTTAGCAATTATAGAGCAATCACCACGACATCTTGAGTTTCGAAATAGTTTTGCAATCAATCACACTTACGAACAATTCCAAAACATCCACACTTGGCAATTATAACCCAATCACCACGACAACATAAGTTTCGAAATGGTATTGCAATCAAACATGTTAGCACCAAATTCCAAAACATACACTTAACACTTATAACACAATACTACGCAGACAAAATGAACCAACAATTCACAATTTAACAGGGTGTAGTCTCTCACGGACAAACACCTGTGCAGTCTCTCACGGACAAACACAATTCACCAAGAAACGTAAGTCGTAAACGTACTACCTATCACGGGTCCGTACTGTTTACCGAGGTGCCACCTATCACGGGTCTGCACGATTTACCAAAATACACATAAGAAAACAAGACATTAAGAGATTCCCCATTCTTAATTCTCATTTAACTTAAACCAGGGCGTAGTCTCTCACGGACAAACCCATGTGCAGTCTCTCACGGACAAACACAATCCACCAAGGAACGTAAGTGCAATAGATTAAGTTTGGGGTTGTGATGACTCTTCATCATATGCATATTTTCCCACTGTTTTAGTCTTATTTATCCTCAATCATCAGTTAAATTAAGGATTTATTTAATACATTTTGTTGATTTTTGTTCTTTGAGTTAATAAAATGTTTTTTGTTTTTATTTCGTTGATTAAGTAGGAATTTGTCGTAATTTTACATTGCGTTTTGTTTTAGTGCAGTGCTGAATTTTGGTGAAAAATCAACATGACATATGTG
>NC_021164.2:22629520-22633670 GCF_000331145.2 Cicer arietinum | reverse complement strand
CTTGTTTTTACTTAATTATTTATTTTTCTTTATTTTAAACTCTTCATTACTCACAATCTGTCTAACCTTGTATGCAAGGCCAGTCCTCAGCTGAACTTATCTTTGATCCAGAAATTGAAAAAACAGCGAAAGCACATAGGAAGGCAGCTCGAGAAAGGAGACAAAGGGAAAGACATTTAGTTGTGGAAGAAGCGGTTTTGGGTGATTGTGTCATATTTACTGAAATGGTCGACCCACCACCACCAGAACGTACTCTCGGAGAATATGGGAATCGAATTAGAAATCGTGCTCGATTACCCATTCATCACCAACCGGTTACAGTCAATAAGTTTGAAATAAGTCCTGCTCTATACCGAGAGTTGAGGGAAATTCATTTTGCCGGTAGACATAACGAAGACGCTAATAGACACCTCACAAATTTCTTTGAGTTATGTGAAACAGTGAAGGTGGATGGTTTATCTGAGGAAACCAAGAAATTGAAGCTATTTCCATTCTCTTTGATAGATGATGCTAAGGAGTGGTTTCTTTCATTCCCCGCCGACAGCATCACCACATGGGATGATCTTGAGGATAAGTTCTTGGAACAATATTTCCCCCCAGCCATGTTCGTGAGAAAGAGGCAAGAAATTACCGGTTACAAACAGAAAGAGGGGGAATCTCTTCGTGACACTTACAGGAGATTCAGAAACTTACTAGCCGGATGTCCTAATCATGCTTATGACGACACTGCCCAAATGCAAATATTATGTAATGGCTTGAGGCTGAGCACTAGAATTATGTTGGATGCCACAGCTGGTGGTTCTTTGAATTACAAAACCGCAGCAGAAGCACGAAAGATTATTGAGATCATGGCATCAAATGAACAGATGATGTTGTATGACAGAAGTGGTGGTTCAACAAGTGGTGTAATGGAATTGAATGTTATGGATGGGTTAGCTCCAGGCAGGCTACTATCGAAGATGGAAGAGGTTATCGCCACTGAGATAAAGAAGGGAATGGCAGCTCTAAATATACAACCACAAGTGGCCCCCGTCAAATTACTAAAGCAGACTAGTTGTATCCTTTGTGGAGGAGCACATAAAACTGGAGTCTGTGAAGCACTGGATGATAATGAGGTAGAAGAACTAGAACGGGTGAATTTTGTGAGTAATAACAACAGGCAGAATAACCCCAACTCTAATACGTACAATTCTGGTTGGAGAAATCATCCGAATTTTTCTTGGAGAGATCAACAAGGTAGATCTCAGGGTCAACAAGAAGCTCAACCAAACCAATTCCCACCCAGAAAGGCTGCTTGGGAGAGCGCTATAGAAAAACTAGTTACAAGCACAAGTTCGTTCATTGAGGAGTCAAGAGCCGTCCAGAAAAATCACTCTGCATCAATAAAAAATCTTGAGACTCAAATGGGTCAACTTGCTCAACAAATGGCACAAAGAACGTCTGGAAATCTGCCTAGTGACACAGTGCTGAACCCAAGAAACAATGTTAATGCAGTGACCACGAGGAGTGGCAAGGTGAGAGAACAAGTACCACCTGAAGCCGAACAGAGTAGAAGTACCTTGACTCCAACTCACCGGGAGGAAATGGTCACACCAATATCGGTTGAAGAGCGCATCGCTATTGAAAAGGAGGAAGAACCCGTGGTACAAAAAGGGGAACCACTGCCAAAACCAGAAATTCGACTTCCATTCCCTCAAAGATTAAGGAGGGAAGAAACTGAAAAGCAATTTGGTAAGTTTCTTGATGTTTTTAAAAAATTACATATTAACATCCCTTTTGCAGAAGCACTGGAGCAGATGCCGACATATGCTAAGTTCATGAAGGATATTCTGTCGAAAAAAAGAAAAATCGGCGGTGAAACAGTGATGCTAACCGAAGAATGTAGTGCTATACTACAGAGAAAACTACCGCCGAAGCTCAAGGACCCTGGAAGCTTCTCAATCCCGTGCGCTATTGGAAATAGAACTTTTGGGAAGGCTTTGTGCGATCTTGGGGCTAGTGTAAGTCTTATGCCCCTTTCAATATACAAAAAATTGGGCATTGGAAAAGTCAAGGACACACAGCTGATGTTACAGTTTGCGGACCGCTCGATGAAACATCCCTATGGAGTGGTGGAAGATGTGTTGGTTAAAGTGGACAAGTTCATTTTTCCAGTAGATTTTGTGGTACTAGATATGGAGGAAGACAACGACATTCCTTTGATTTTGGGGAGGCCGTTCTTGGCAACAGGGAGAGCTATGATTGATGTAGCAGATGGCACCTTAACCTTGAAGGTAAATGAAGAAACCGTCACTTTTAACATTCTAAAAGCCATGGAACACTCAAAAGAAAGAGAAGGGTGCAATCGAATCGAGATTTTAGATGAGATAGTCAATGAAGAAATAAAGCATCACACACCCAGCCTGCCATTAGAAAGAGTTTTATGTCTACCCCAAGATGTCGTTCAAGAAAGTGAAGACCCAAAGATGAAGGAGGTGTGGGCCATGTTAGAAGCATCGCCATCCTACTCCCCCTGTTTTCCTACTAGGTGGGAGGACTTGAAAGGGAATGAAGACAAATCTGCTGAGAAAAAGACACCACTGATTGAACTCAAGCAGCTGCCTCTTCATTTGAAATATGTATTCCTGGGTGAAGAAGAAAAAAATCCAGCCATAATCAGTGCAAGCTTAAGCGAGTTACAAGAAGATAAGTTGTTGAGAATTCTGCGGAAGCACAAGGGTGCTATCGGTTGGTCCATTGATGACTTGAAGGGAATAAGTCCGACTTTTTGTATGCATAAAATCCTCATGGAAGACAATCACAAATCGGTAGTACAACCCCAAAGGAGATTGAATCCGGTAATGAAAGAAGTAATCAGGAAAGAGGTGGTAAAGCTACTAGAAGCCGGACTCATATACCCAATTTCAGATAGCTCTTGGGTGAGTCCCGTCCAAGTGGTACCAAAAAAGGGCGGAACGACCGTCATCACAAATGAAAAGAACGAGTTAATTCCTACTCGGACGGTTACAGGCTGGAGAGTGTGTATTGATTACAGGAGATTGAACAGTGCCACGAGGAAGGATCATTTCCCGCTCCCTTTCATTGATCAGATGCTTGAGCGGTTAGCCGGACATGAGTATTACTGCTTCCTAGACGGCTATTCAGGGTACAATCAGATAGCTGTAGCACCCGGGGATCAAGAGAAAACTGCATTTACATGTCCGTATGGGGTATTTGCTTATCGAAGAATGCCATTTGGATTGTGTAATGCGCCAGCCACATTTCAAAGGTGCATGATGTCCAAATTTTCTGATATGATTGAGAAACATATTGAGGTATTCATGGATGACTTTTCTGTATTTGGCTCATCCTTTGATAACTGTTTGATTAATCCATCTCTTGTATTAGAAAGGTGTGAAAAATCTAACTTGGTCCTAAATTGGGAGAAATGTCATTTTATGGTAAGGGAGGGAATTGTTTTAGGCCACCGAATCTCCCACAATGGGATCGAGGTAGACAAGGCCAAAGTTGAAGTGATTGAAAAACTTCCCCCTACCAACGAGAAAGGCATTAGAAGCTTTTTAGGCCATGCTGGATTTCATAGAAGGTTTATAAAAGACTTTTCAAAAATTGCAAAACCACTTACAAACTTACTTGCGAAAGACACACCTTACAAATTCAATGAAGATTGTTTGCATGCTTTTAACAATTTGAAAAACCAGCTGATAACTGCCCCCATCATCACTGCACCTGACTGGTCACTACCTTTTGAAATCATGTGTGATGCAAGTGACAGTGCTATTGGGGCAGTTCTGGGACAAAGAAAAGACAAGATGTTGCATGTGATCTACTATGCTAGTCATGTTTTAAATCAGGCACAACACAATTATGCTACAACTGAAAAAGAATTATTAGCTGTAGTCTATGCTTTTGATAAATTTCGGTCTTATTTATTAGGATCGAAAGTTATTGTTTACACTGATCATGCTGCCTTGAGGTATTTGTTTACTAAGCAGGAATCAAAACCACGGTTGCTTAGATGGATCCTATTACTACAAGAATTTGACATTGAGATCCGGGATAAAAAGGGGTCAGAGAACACTGTGGCTGACCACCTATCTCGATTGGAGAAGGTTGAGGAGAATGAGGACATTATACCGATTCGAGATCA
>NC_021164.2:22628761-22629483 GCF_000331145.2 Cicer arietinum | reverse complement strand
AGACCGATTCGAGATCAATTTGCTGATGAGCACATCTTTGCCATTACCACGGTACCTTGGTTTGCCGACTTTGCTAATTTCAAGGTGGGGGGGTACAATCCCATCTGATTTCACTTACCAACAACGAAAGAAGTTTATCCACGATGCCAAATTCTATGTATGGGATGAACCCTTTCTGTACAAAAGAGGAGTGGATGGGCTGTTGCGAAGATGTGTGCCCGAGGAGGAACAAGAAAAGGTAATGTGGCACTGCCACGACTCCGAGTATGGAGGTCATTTCAGTGGTGACCGAACTGCAGCAAGAGTTCTACAATCGGGGTTGTTCTGGCCTTCATTATTCAAAGATACATTCAACTATGTGAAGAAATGCGATCGATGCCAGCGCACCGGTAACATCTCAAAACGGGATGAAATGCCGCAAAATCCTGTATTAGAAGTAGAAGTGTTCGATGTGTGGGGTATTGATTTCATGGGCCCATTCCCATCGTCATATAACAAAGTTTATATTTTGGTGGCGGTGGATTATGTCTCAAAATGGGTTGAAGCAATAGCTACTCCAACAAATGATTCGAAACAGGTTATCACCTTTCTCAAGAAGAACATATTCGCTCGCTTCGGCGTGCCTCGAGCCTTGATTAGTGACGAAGGCACCCATTTTCTAAACCGGAATATGGAATACCTCCTAAAAAAGTATAATGTGCGTCATAGAGTGGCAACCCCAT
>NC_021164.2:22626075-22627197 GCF_000331145.2 Cicer arietinum | reverse complement strand
GCGCGCCTGGGGCGCTTGAAGCGCATTTCCCAGATCCCAATTCTGCCAACGCGCGCCTGGGGCGCTTGAAGCGCATTTCCCAGATTCCTCTACTGCCAACGCGCGCCTGGAGCGCGCCTGGGGCGCTTGAAGCGCATTTCTATTATGCTTGCATTCCAACTGTTTGATAAAATGTCACAATCATTATTATGCTTGCATTCCAACTGTTTGATAAAATGTCACAATCATTATTATGCTTGCATTCCAACTGTTTGATAAAATGTCACAACCATTATTATGCTTGCATTCCAACTGTTCGTTGAAATGACACAACCAAGGTAGACAAACTCATCCTCAAGATCGAATGGCAACCCAACAAAAAACAAAACGAACTAAGGTTGCAACTACATCTTCTGCCCCACAACACGATGCATTCCTATTCAAGACCAGGGCAACACAGGAATACCATGCCAAACTCCCAGCAGTCCACAAGTTTGTAAGTGAAAAAAATTTACAGTTGGAAGACGGTGAATTTGTTGACATCCAGGCTATGATTGCTTCCAGAGGTTGAGAGAAGCTGACCATATTTGTCACCACAGCGAGCAAGTCATTAGCTGTGGAATTCTACTCTAATGCTTCCGATCTAAAGTCTGACCAACCATTCCCATTTGACCAATTTGTGAGTTACGTGAGGGGAAAAAGAGTACCATTCACACCTCAAGTCATCAATGACATGTTTGGCCTGCCGAACTATAGTGATTGCCGCTTTCTAGCTATGGAAACACAACGTATAAGACCCAACAGTCAGGAAATCCTACGCATTTTATGCAGACCAGACACAGATTGGGTACGAAATAGAGATGGCTCAGTTCGGAAATTACGCTCAGTGGACCTCACACCGACTGCTAAAGCATGGAGTACTTTTGTCCATCATACACTATTGCCATGTTCGAATGTGTCTGATATAACATTTCAAAGAGCATGTCTAATACTTGCTATCTTAAAAGGTGACAGAATTAATGTGGGCATGTTAATAGCCAAGGATATCAGGGGCACAACCATTCTTGATCCCCCAACAGGCTACTTCCATCACGCCTCCCTGATAGGCAAATTATGTGAGCTGGTGCGAGTGGTACCAAAACA
>NC_021164.2:22622200-22624879 GCF_000331145.2 Cicer arietinum | reverse complement strand
AATAAAAAGAAGAAAAATAAAATGAAAGAAGAAAAACAAAAACAAAAAAAAAAGTATATATCTTCTTGGTTCTTCTGTCAATGTCTGAGAATCTCCATAATGAAAAGGTGAAGAAAAAAAATATGGTAGAATAATCTGGAAATGTATGCCTAACTCCAAGTGGTAAAGCCTACTATTCCAAAATGTCCTACCCTTACCTAAGCCTCATTACAACCCGAAAGTCCTCCAAAAATGTATGTGTTTACTGCATTGTGATTGCTAACTAGAATTTTTTCAAGCCTATGGTAGCGTGATGCATGTTCTAGGATTTGAGTGATAAATTCATAAACCCTTCTAAACACTTGGGAGAAATTTTGGTGAGATTGTGTGAAGAGAGAGTTGAATTTGATAAATGAATGCCAAGGTGTACAAATCTTGTTATCTGTATTTTTGAAAACAACCATAGAGCATGATGAATGTTTTGCAGTAGCAAGAACTTTGAAATTTGAGTTTGATGTAATTTGAGAAATTAAATTTAAGTGTGCATTTAACAGGACCAAATATGAAATTAATTGTTGCTTGGGGACAAGCAATAGATTAAGTTTGGGGTTGTGATGACTCTTCATCATATGTATATTTTCCCACTGTATTAGTCTTATTTATCCTCAATCATCAGTTAAATTAAGGATTTATTTAATACATTTTGTTGATTTTTGTTCTTTGAGTTAATAAAATGTTTTTTGTTTTTATTTCGTTGATTAAGTAGGAATTTGTCGTAATTTTACATTGCGTTTTGTTTTAGTGCAGTGCTGAATTTTGGTGAAAAATCAACATGACATATGTGGAGTATTTCAGCCATATCTGGAGTTCTAGATGTCCAATTAGTCTCATTCCAAGTGCTAATGAAAGTTAAGATCCATATCTACAACTTTCATGAAGACCCCGGGACCGAATTCAGACGCCAAAGATGAGAAAAATGCAAAATACATCAGACAGCAGATGAAATGCGCCTGGAGCGCGTCCTGGAGCGCTTGGAGCGCATTTCTCAAGATTTGACTCTGCCAACGCGCGCCTGGAGCGCGTTTTTCCACGCCTGGGGCGCGCGACGCGCACCGGCAACCATAAAAACGCAGATTTTTACTGTTTTAGGGATCTTTTTGACTCTGGGAAACTTGGGAGACTTGTGCCCTAGCATAGAAACTCAAAGACGGCCGTTTCTAACGCCATTGAAGCAGTTTTATCAAGAATCATCCATGAATCATTCTTGTAATTCTTCTTTAATCCTTATCTTTTGTATCTCTGTCATGAGTAACTAAACCCTATTTGTTAGGGATGAGTGTAACCAGATGAAACCCTTATTTTTCTGATTTGATTTCTAGTTATATGAATGAGTTTATTGAATTGTTTTTCTCATCTCTGTGCTTAATGCTTTTTATTGCTTGATCAACATTAAAATGTTCTACGATTTGTATTTTGAAACGGAAGTGGACTTTACGAATGCTTGAGATGAGAAATTCATGAATTTGTAGTCTAGGGATAGATGCAGGTCATGAAACCAATTAAATTAGTTGCAAAGCAATAATTTACAAGAGAATTTCTATACGGTAATGCTTAATTCTAATCTTAAATCCACTAAGGAATTAGGGGTTACTTTGGAATTAAAGGTTCTGTCACTAAGACATTAGGGCAAGAATAATAAAGAGAATTCGGTAATAATTCAATAAAGGAATTCAGTAACTAGGATCAAATTAGACACCAAGGTTGGATTCGAAGTGAAACTCATCCCTGACATTTTTCTCATTATAAAAGATCAATTTTACTACTGCTGTCAATTTTAATTATTATTTCAATCAACTTGGGAACTTTTTGTTCAACTTTAGTAACTAAATATAATTCAATAGTAAAACGCAATCTTTGAGTTCGAAACTCGGTACTACCGTTTTATTATTACTTGCAACGATTCAGTACACTTGCTGAAATGCAATCAACTACCTATCACGGGTCCATACTGTTTACCGAGGTGCCACCTATCACGGGTCTACACAACTTACCAAACGTAAATCGTAAACGTACTGCCTATCACGGGCCCGTACCGTTTACCAAGGTGCCACCTATCGCGGGTCACTTTCATATTTGTTAATAATTTTTTAAAAAACTCTTCCTAAAATTAGAATAATTATTAAAAGTCTCTTAAGAAAATCATGCATCGTCTTTTTTTTTTTAACTCATCATAGTAAGAAAGGCACATAAAACTTTATGGTTATTAAAAGTCACTTAGTGTTACCATCCATTCATTTCTTATCCGTTCGTATGTGTAGGGATTACAAAAGAGCAATTATAGTATTTAACAATGGCTAAATCGTTGTAGAAATAATGTACCAATAAAAGCAACATGTATTTATGCATAAAGTAAAAAGCATCATATGAAAAACAAATATTAAGTAACCGAGACATTAAGAGATTCCCCATTCTTAACGCCCAGTTAACTTAAACGATTTTCAAATCAAATATTAAGTAACCAAGACATTAAGAGATTCCCCATTCTTAACGCCCAGTTAACTTAACAATTTTCAAAACAAATATTAAGTAAACGAGTCATTAAGAGATTCTCCATTCTTAAGTCTCATTTAACTTAAACGATTTTCAAAAGCAAACATTAAGTAACCAAGACATTAAGAGATTCCCCATTCTTAACACCCA
>NC_021164.2:22588043-22621121 GCF_000331145.2 Cicer arietinum | reverse complement strand
GTGAATCTTTTCCTTTTCCTTCCTTCTAATTTCCTTTCTTTCTATTCTCTCCAAACAAACATATATACATAAATATATATATATATCTTAATTGTAACTTAACAAATATCTTCATATTCATTAAAATTACCATTTCACCCGTAACGCATAAAATTCTTCGTAAAAGATTCACCGCATTTAATTCAATTTATTTATCGACGAGTAATTCTAATCGGCATCAAAGTAACTTTTTGATCATATAAACTCCAAAATATTATTAACTTTGGCTAAAAAGCCTCCGAGCCAAAATCCAAAATACATAAAAATACATAAAGCGTACTTTAAAATTATGGGTCTTACATTAGCCATGCCAATGACTTTGGTAGCCCTCCATCCAAACGATCTCCCATTTGTATAAGTGGTACTTGCTCTTGAAATAATCAACAAGCTTGGAATCTGTATTAAATCTTGTGAGTCTCCTTCTCCTTCTGAAGAATATTTCTATTTGTAGCTCAAGTCTAAAGTCAGGTGATGAACTAGACCTGTGCATACAATTAGAGTACCTAAACTTTAGCACAACTAACCACACTATTAGTAACCAAAAACAAACAAGCCATCTATTTAGAAAACACTTGAAATAATTAAAATCATTTAATCCCCAACAACGACGTCAAACATTTGTTGAGTAAATGAAGTCTACAAGTAAACATAATAAGAAACAAGTAGTACAGTAAAATGTGTTCCCATGAGGATTGATTAGGTCACTAATTCAACACTTTTCTAGACGAATAAGTTTATTGTAAAAAATTAAAAGAAAACATATATGGTTGACAAGTTAAAATAAAATTAGGTTTTAAAGGTGCAAGTTTAATTGAGTAACCAAATGACTAGAATCAAATTTTGTAAATGAGTTAAAGGATATAAATCGGTGATAAACTTATTTTACGGTATTAAAATGTTCTACCATGTTGTAGCATTATAAATTGAGTGACCTTAGGGTTTTTCCAACACAATTATCATGGTTTTCAAGTGCACTAAATCTGTTCATGTTCATGTCCAATCATACTTTAGTTTCCTTACCTTATTTTTTTCTATCGACTTAAATACTATTTCTAGTTATTTAACATCAACCATTTATCCAAGTATATTGACTTAATCCATATTACACAAGCAAATCCATTTTCCCCCTCTTTCAATTTAAAAAAACTAGCATTAAATCTAAAGTGATCAAAGATAACATTAAATCAACTTGCAAAAATAAATGTTATGCATGTCATAAACACATTAAAAAATAAACATCAAGATGAGAAACACAAGTTTTGCACTAGCTATGGAAATGTGTATTGAAATAATCATTATAACTAAAGTTATTATAGAAATGATGAATCAAGATGAGAAACACAAGCTTCTATAGTAGCTATGGAAGCTCCAACTACAGCTAGTTTGCAAGTTCCTTTTCCTTAACATCAACTCTTCCTAAAACTACTTATGTTTATATGTTGAGGCAAAATCTCAAATCAAGTATTTTGAAGATAAACAAATAGTTAGTTAATCAATAATGATGGTTCCTATTATGTTGTTACTTGTGTTTTTGAGTGATTTATTCAAGATAGGTGATCAAATACATTCATACAACAATCAACGATCTCACCATAAAATTAATCAAGAACATCATGTTTATCAAAGATCATTCTGGTTATCAAGGAACATTCTGGGTTTTATAAAAAAATAATTCTAGTTATTTCTTTTTAAGGACAAAATTAAAACAGAACGTTCCCCATAGTTAAAACTTCAAGTTAAAGAATATCAAGAATACTCAAATGACTAATCAAACCTAGATCTCAAGCTGAAGGCCCAAAGAAGAAAAAAAACCTCCAGATCGACGACCAAATTGATCTCTAAATTGATGAGTTGTAAGCAAGAACAATAAGAAAATGGTAAGCTATTGCCGCAATTTTTGTAGAACGCTCAACATGCTTCTAAGACAAAGGATTGACACTTCACTTCAATCAATCATACATGTTTTCTATACAACACAAAACCAAGAACGTTCTAGTTTTGTAGAAGAACATTCTGGATCGAATAATATACATGTCTATTAAAGTTCAATCTGGACAAACATTTTGCTCAAGTTAAGTAACGACTATATTGAGTTTTTCTAATCCTCTCTTCATCTATAAAAGGAACATCAAGGTGAAGACAACAACAGGAGTTTGTAGAGCAATCATTCCAATATTCAAACAATCATACTTAAGCAACAAAACTTCAACTTTCTCTTATTATATTCAAGGATCTCCTTATTGAGTTATTGCTGATAGCCAATCTCAAACAAGTATTGAGTAGATTTTGATCCTAAAACCTTTTATCATACACATCATTTGAAACTCAAGTCTATCTCTTAAGATAGTTTGAGTTTGTTGTAAAAATATTTTTAGTTATTAAAAGGTAACTTGTAAAAATTCTTTTAAAGTTGAAAGGTGAATTCTGAAATTATTTTTGGATGAACCAGGATACATCATTGTGTGATATTCTTATCCTTATCCTTATTTATTTCTCACTCACTAATCACATATCACCTAGAAATAATTTGCTTTATTCATTTGTAACTCACCTAGAACGTTATGGACTTTTTGTTTGTAACAAAGATTAATCTTGAGTTAATTTAAATTAAATTCAGGTATTAACATTTTAAAAAAGGATCACAATTCTAACTCATTTTCTTGTGATTGATATTGCTATTGCATTATACGTCTGAAATTCTCTGCCCTTTTTCAATGAGTTGTTCCCCTTTTATATGACAATTCTAGGATCTTTTAGCTTTCCTTTTTGTCCTTCTCTTCACAATGTATCATTTGGTCCATTGGGAAAGGTTTGTCAACCTACATCTTGCCATTTACACATCCTAGTATTGGGAGGTATCCTTGGACTTTTGGAACATAGTAATGTACACATAGAACCCCCAAATTGCATTTTCCTTGCTGCTCACAGGTAGGTCTGTGTAAAAAATCCGGTTATGAGACTCAAAATTCAAAATTGGATCCACATCCATTTTAAATATCCGGTTAAAATCATATGGTTATAATCCGATTTATTTATAAACCGGTTGGATAACCACTTGTGTTTTATATTTGGATTTGGTTTTTATCCACTACCAATGTTTTGTTAATTTTGAGATTTTATTTCTTCAAAAAAATTTGAATTTTTTTTTGGAAAATTATCGGAAAAAAATTATGAAAAAAAAAAAATTTCGAAAAAAAATTTTAAATCAATTTTTTTTTAAATAACCGATTTTAAAACTATGAATAAATATTTTTAAAAAAAATAATCAAATTTTAACCGATTTTGAAAAAAAAATCGATTTTAAAATTAAAATTTTCAAAACCGGTTGCTTAATTATAAACCGGTTATTTAACCATAACCAATTTTATAATTGATTTTATAACCGATTTTAAACCAAATAATGAATTTGGTTATAAATCTAAATACATATATTGATTTTAAAATGGATATGGTTTGATTTTAAAAAAAAACCAACCATGAACCGCCTTACTCAGAGGCATGCTCTGCACCGTACTGTAGCATTTTCTATAGAATTTTTATCCTGGGAGAGTTTCTTCAATTTTCACCTTCAAAATCAGCACATCTAACACAACTCTTCCTAAAAGTAAAGTTAAATTCAATTGTAATTAACTTGACATAACTATTGATATTAAAGCTGAATTTCTAATATATTAATTAACACCTACTCAAAATTATGACAATATTATGATACAAACAAAGTAATGGAGATCATATATTATAAACACTACTTTAGGGAGAGTAATAATATTTTTTGTATACGTTGATGACATCATTGTGACAAGAAATGATTGCAATGAGCAACAAGTCTTAACTCAACATTTAGCAAAAGAGTTTGAAATGAAAACTTTTGGGAGGCTAAACTACTTTTAAGGAATAGAAGTGTCTTTCTCAAAAACTGGGTATTCTCATATCTCAACAAAAGTATATCATAGATTCGCTCAAAGAAACAAGTAAGCTAGCTTGTAAACCTGCCATAAGTTGGGTAGTGTGGAAGACGACACAATGGTGGATAAAAATAATATACTAAAGACTAGTTGGGAGATTAATTACCTTTCTTACACAAGGCTAGATATTGCATTTGCGTAAGTGTAGTTAGTCAATTTATGCAAAACCCAAGGGGAGTTCATATACTTGCAGCTCAGGATTTTGCAATATCTTAAAAGAACTCCATGGATAAAGATTTTGTTTAAAAGGAATGGAAGTGCTACTATTGAGACTTATACCAATGTTGATTATGCAGGTTCAATTATTGAGCAAGATCCACTACATAGTATTGTACATTAATCGGAGGAAATCTTGTAACTTATACTGCAAGAATATTACATGTCTACAGGAAGAGAAACGTATTATTAATAAAGTGGCACTAACGTCCATTATAGAGTCTCATCTAAAATTTAAACTCTGGCTTTCAAAATTACAATATCAAACTTTTACCACTAAACTGACGCATCAAATCCACCTTTAAGAGGCATAATACGTCCAGATTTAACAGAAGCAACATCAACAAATACAACATTATAAGAATTAAATATAGTTAAAATTAAACGTGATCCACCTTCTCTCGAATCAAAAGTATTCAATCCAAGCAAACCACAATCACCACTCACATCCAAACAAAATCCAAACCTATAAACATATCCAGAAGCATGTCTCACAATTAAAAATTTGCCATTGAGTATTTCTAAACCAAGATGATTTTCAGGACCACCAATACCAACACAACCTTGAGGAGTAAAATCATCAACAAACACAATCCATTTTGATGATTCAACGCAATTTGGCTTCTTAGTGAACTCAATTTCAAGATCAGTATTAGTCAAGATATTATTACCAGTGTTATTACTTCCTGATAAGGTGAATTTAACTGGTAAACCTCTTGTCGCATTATTTTGTAGGACAGTTACAGGACACTCTGCATCACTAATTTTGTTTAGGGTTAGTCCTCCAGTTTTAGGGTTATCACTTGCTGGAAAAATGTAGTATTCATCACCAGGGATAAGGGGGTTACCATTTGTATCCAACACTTGCTCAATAGCATTGTTATTGGAGAATGCAAATAAAGGATTGGTTAGAATTGCAAATAGGAGGAATACAATGGATTTCATGGTTTGGTGTATAAATTGATACTGTTTTGTGTTTTGGTACTTTCATTACCTTTGCTCTATAGTCTATTATATAGTTGTAAAGAAGGAAACAAGACTTTTAGCTTTTACTATTTAATTGATTTAATTAATTCGATTATGATACTTGGTACTACCATGTGTAATATAATTTACACAAACGTGGCCAACTATTATCGACCAGATATATTCCTTCATTCCAAAATCATTGTTGGATATGTTTGACCTGCAATTTTGTATGCAAGTTTATAATAATATTTATTATATTTTTTATAAATAAATAAAATAGTGTTATTTTAGTAAATAATTTTTGTTCTAAAATAAATTATAATTTTATTTATTTTTAATCAACGAGTTTTACTTTTTAGTGAAATGTAGTAAAAACTTAATTCGAATTTTCTCAAATAGTTTTTCGTTAATTATATTTTACTTAAACTCAATCTTAGTTGATGTCATTTTAATATTGCGTGCACAATTTTCTAGTTGTATCTGTGATAAATGTTAATAACAAATAGTTCATAAGATCAATTTTGTAAAATTGTTTAATTTATTCATTTATTTATTAATTTTTTTAATCATTCTAAAAAAAATCTTAAACAACATTTATTTTTAAAACAAAAGAATATTGGTTTAAATAAGTAATACTTCCCCATCTTTTATAAGATCTTTTAATAAAATTCACAGATATTAATTAAAAAAATTTGTAGTAATAAATTGAAAATGTGTTATATTTACATAAATACCCTTATAATTATTTATATCATGAGAAAAAAAATTGATTTGTACTTTTCACTGATTAATTAAATAAAGAAATTAATTGTAGTTTTAATATCTTTATTTTTATTAATCTGTAAATTATTATTTTTATTTTAAAATTCAATTGTTTTGATTCCTATCTCAAGTGTTTTAGCTAAAAAAGATACTATAATGACATATTTAAAAAATAAAAGTGAAAATTATAATTAATTAATTTTAACCTGTTTACATATTTTAACCAATTTTAGTGTAGAAATGATAAATATAAGTGAAATTATATACATATGAAAAAGGGAAGAAAAAAATTTATACTATTTAGTGTAAGAGAAAGCAACATTTATATATTGATTTCGGTTATGTAAAATATATATATATATATATATATATATATATATATATATATATATATATATTATATATATATATATATATATAAATTTTAAAATCATAATTATGTGTTTTCACTCATTTGAGTGTTGAGTTTCTTCACACTCAACACTGACATTAGTGAGAAACATATTTGATTGGGTACAATATTTCTACACATTATTTAAACACATATAAAAATAAATATAAATTTATTATTTTAAAATATATATTATTTTTATTTTTTAAAATGTATGTTTAAATAATCCAGCCCAAACCGCGGTTGGCAGACTAAGGCCCATTTTCGACTGTTTTTATCTCAGGTTTGTTGATATGCGGGTCACGGGTTTAATTGGTTTTTGCAGAGGTCGGGTTACCGGTTTCAATATGAAGAAGGAACTCAAATGATGTTGCATGTACCTCTATGCCTTTGTGAAAGATCGTGTTGCATGTACCCTCTCCATTTATAGTTGAAGAGAAGAAAAAGG
This sequence comes from Cicer arietinum, assembly GCF_000331145.2. Taxonomy (NCBI): domain Eukaryota; kingdom Viridiplantae; phylum Streptophyta; class Magnoliopsida; order Fabales; family Fabaceae; genus Cicer; species Cicer arietinum. Next base: position 22,614,331 of record NC_021164.2, on the reverse strand, counting down.
AAAACAAAAGGAGGGTATTAGTGTCGCTGAACCGGTACCGGTGGTGACGGCGGCTTCGAACAGAACCGGTGATGGCGGCTTCGAACAGAACCGGTGATGGCGGCGGCCACGACTTTGAATAGAACCGGTGGTGGCGGCGGCCACAGCTTCGAACAGAACCGATGGTGGCGGCGGCGGCTTCGAACAGAATCAATGGAGTTGGTGGAGGTGTGAGTGTATGAGTTGAGAGTGATGAAATGAAATTAGGGTTTCAGATTTTTAGTGAGGTGGATTTATTCTGGATTGGGCCTATTTTTTCTGGACTGAAAAAGGCCTTTGAGTTTTTAGACAGCATAGATATTAAAGTATAATATTATTAATTTGAAACGGGCGGGTTTGGGTATCCGTGGTTCAAAAATTCTGAACCGAACCTGTCCATTGCAAACCACACAAACCCGTTTTCGTTGACCCGCATACCCGATCTTGCCCACCCGTTCCAAAAACTGAACCGCGGAAGGTTCGATTTATTTTGGACCTCGGTTTTTTGTCCAGCCCTAGTTATGACCACACAATACTTGTAAGATCTCTTTTAGAAAGCAGAGTACTGTTTTTAGTTTTTACTATATTTATCCAGCTGTTTACGATCATTACTCTAACATCAACAAATGTTCCATTAATGTATGCAGTCAAGTTGGTGTAATTAATTGAACATTGGGTTATGGTCTTATCTTCTTGTGGCAGCGAATATAAGCAGATACTTTAATGTTTTAATTATTTGTGCAAGAGAATCACATCAAGATTTGATGATGAGTTCTTTATCTAAGATATATTATTATAATAGTTTTCTTTATTCATAAAAAATTAATTTGATGAACCACATGTCCCAGATATCCTTCTTATTATAACCTCGTGCTAAGTATCTCTCCTTTTATATTGTTTGTCCATCTCTCATGCGTCTCACGCTAATATTTTCTCTTTTCTTCAAGCGTGCATTCTCTTTTGGTCAATTGTTCCATGTATTATTTTTTAAAGTAATACTTTGTAACTCTCGTTATTTTTTTCAATATGTAATATATATATTTATTATTTTATTTTAATTTAATCAATATTATTTAAGTTATTATCTCAATTATTAAAATAAAATAATTATTAATATTTATTTTTAAAGATACATTTCGTGTTGAAATTTTAATTTTGTTTTCTTTTTATACTAATTAAGAATATTATGTTGCACCGAGAGTGTTGGTTCACGAATAAAACTGACAAGACAATTTATATTACACTTTCAAAAAGTAATTTTTTTATATTATAAAAAGTCTTTAAAATACTTTTTTATTTAGTAAAAATATGTCTCTTGTTAAAAAAATTTAATTCTAATATTTTTTAATAAAAAATAATAAAAACCTTATGGAAATTTAGTATTGCTCAAAGAATACTGAATCAAATAATTATATCATTAATTATAAAAATATTATAGGAAATCAAATATATTACTTTAACTAATAATTTTATATTCTAAAATGTAAACAATAAATTTAAATTTAATAGTTATATTAAAGTATTGTTGTAGGCTTTACAAAACCGCTTATTATAATATGTATTAGGCCTGCATATGCGTAATGCATTTGGCTGACTTTGTGGACGGGTTTGTTTCTATATACTAATAATTTGACTTAATAGGATTTACGAAAGAAATATGTTTATAAATTTATTTGACACGTGTATCAATATTAACCAAATAGTCTTCGATATAGTATTTGAAGACAGTTTGTCTTGAAAGTTAAAATTAACCAATATTGTCAAGGGATTAATCATTTTTTATAAATGTTCAAGCAAAATTTCAAGAATATGGTTTTTGAAGACATTCAAATCTTAAAGTATAAAGTAGTCAATATTAGCAAATGATTAACTATGTTTTTATGAACGATTAACTAAAACAAGTTTGATGATTCGACACCTATAATCGACATTCTTTTGAATATGTTGAAACATGTAACTAATTCTATTGCCACTATGCCATAAAGAAGGAGTTTGTGATAAAGACATGAAACTCGAAGAAATGAAGGGATGTTAAATGCAATTGAAAGTGATTTATAATTAGTTAAGAAAGTTAGTATATAAATGTACCTTGCAGCTCGGACTGTTTGTTTAGAAATTAGTTAAATTTATTTTGACAGTTAGTGTGCAAACTGTTTGATATAAATTTCTGATACCAAGAACATTCTTGGTAAATGAATAATCAATCTTCATTTACCAGAACATTATATTTTACTCTCTTCTTCTGAATTTCAATTCCTCTTAGTTTTAGAACTTGTTCTAACAATTGACATCAAAAGTTTGGGTTCTAATCAAAATGAAACGCGAGAGACAAATCAGAAAAATTTAAAATTGGAAAACATAAAGTGTGAGTAAAAAGAAAGAAAGAATCAATGGAGGAAACTTTTCATCGAATCTGCCAATCCTTGACGGGAAGAATTGAGAGAGGTGGTATGCATCAATGAAATCATTGTTAGGAGCTCAAGAAGTGTTTGAGATTGTTCAAGATGGCTATGAATAGCTTGGTGTGAATCCTACAGAAACACATCAGGCAACCTTCAAATATTGCAAGAAAATGGATTGCAAGGCTTTGTTCTACATCTAGCAAAGTGTGGATTTAAACAACTTTGAAAGGATTTCAAAAGCATTTACATCCAAGGTGGCATGGGATATCTTGGTCAAGTACTATACAGGTGGGGAAAAGACCAAGAAAATGAAGCTCCAAATGCTAAGAATGCAATACAGACTATTTTAGATGGAAGAAGATGAAGCTGTGGTAGATTACCTCAGTGTTGTGCATGTAGTGGTTAATAAGATGAGAACTAATGGTGAGTCAATAACTGAAGTGGGGATTATTGAAAACATTCTCATAACTTTAACACAAAGGTATAATGATATTGTAGTAGTTATTGAATAATCAAAAGATCTTGATAAGATGAAGATGAAAGATTTGCAAGACTCAACATCTCAAGTGCAGGCACTACAGACCCAAGCTAGCAAGAAGACCAACCAAAGTGATGGAAGAAGAAATCTAAGTGGTACAAGAAACATGATTCAGATGAAAGAGCTGCTAGAAGTTCAAGAAACCAGAACAACAATGATAATCACAACAAGAAATCAATTGGTAAGAAGAAGTTTAATAAGAAGGAGATTTAATGTTATAATTGTCAAAAATAGGGGCATTTTGCAGATGTATATAGATCCAAGAAGGTCCAAAGTAACGATGATAAAGCTCAATTGGCAGCTAAGAACCCAAGTTCAGATGGTGTGCTATTAATGTCTACAACAAAATTAGATGATGGCTGGTTATGGCATCAAATGTTTGACCACTTGAATTTCAAAAGCCTTCAGATGCTGCAAGATAAGGAAATGGTGCAAGGACTCTTTGAAATTCAAATACCAAATGAGTTGTGTGAAGAATGTTTCCAAGCTAAACAACACAAAAACTCATTCAAGGCTGAAGTGCCAACTCGATCCTCAAATAAGATGGAGGTAATCTTTTCTAATATTTGTGGACCATTTGAAGAAATGTGAATAGGAGGCAACAATTATTTTGTAACATTCATTGATAATTTTACAAGGAAAACTGATATCCTGACTAAAAGCTTGAAAATGGTGAAGTTTCAAGATATGAGGAATAAACTTGGATTAATATCAATTGAATCACTTTGAATTAAGGGGTGTGTTAAATGTAATTCAAAGTAATTTATAATTAGTTAAGAAAGTTAGAATACAGTTAGAAGTTAGTTAAGTTTGTTTTGGCAATTAGTGTGCAAACTATTTGATATAAATTTCTGATACCAAAAACATTATTGGCAAGTGAATAATCAATCTTCGTTTACCAGAACATTATGTTTTACTCTCTTCTTCTCAATTACAATTCCTCTTAATTTTACAACTTGTTCTAACAGTCAATACGTCAATATCTTTCTCTTGTATGTGCTTCAAGTGGTTACAATAAAATATCTCACCTATGGAGTGGGATGTAAGAAACTTTGTGGATAAAGAAAGACGCACACTTGAAAAAGATGGTGACGGAAAATCACTTTAATCGTACTTTTCTTGCATGATGAAATACACCAAGCAACTTTTCTACAAAATTGCCATGGGTAATGTCTTAGTGACAGAACCTTTAATTCCAAAGTAACCCCTAATTCCTTAGTGGATTTAAGATTATAATTACTCTTTATGGTACAAGAATTATCTTTTTAAACTATTGCATTTGCAACAAGTTTGATTGGTTTCATGACATGCATCTATCCCTAGACTACAATGTCATGAATTTCTCATCTCAAGCATTCGTAAAGTCTACTTCTGTTTCAAAATACAAATTGTTGAACATTTTAAAGTAGATCAAACAATAAAAAACATTAAGCACATAGATCAGAAAAATAATTCAATAAACTCATTCATATAACTAAAAATCAAATCAGAAAAATAAGGGTTTCATCTTGTTACACTCATCCCTAACAATTATGGTTTAGTTACTCATGAAAGAGATAGAAAAGATATAGATTAGATAAGAATTACAAGAAAGATTCATGAATGATTCTTTATAAAACTGCTCCAATGGTGTTAAAAACCGTCGCTATGAGTTTCTCTGCTAGGGTACAAGTATCCAAACCTCCCAATCATAAAAAAGATCCCTATAAAGTGAAAAAAATACATTTTTATACATTCAGCAACGCGCCATGCGCCCCAGCCATGAAATTTGCGCTTCAGGCACAATTGAACTGTGTTAGGAATGTCAAAATGCGCCCCCCGCGCGGGTTTTGCGCTTTAGGCGCAAAACCTCTTCTATCTAACGTATACTGTATTTTTCTCCTTTTTTGAGCCCAAATTTAGTTCCGGTGTCTTCATAAAAGTTATAGCTATGGATCTTGGATTTCATTTTCACTTGGTTTGACGTTAACTGGACACCTACAACTCTAGATATGACTGAAATACGCCACATAGGTTATGTTGATTTCTCTCCAAAATTCAACACTGCACTAAAACAAAGAAACAACGTAAAACTACGAAAAATCTCTACTTAATAAAGGATATAAGAACCTAAACATTTCATTAAATCCAAGAACTAAAATCAACAAAATATATCAAATAACTCCTTAAATTAACTAATGATTAAAGAAAAATAAGACTAAAAACAATAAAAAATATGCACATGATCAAGAGTCATCACAACCCCAAACTTAATTTGTTGCTTGTCCCTAAGCAACAATTAAATTCAGAATTGGTACAATTAAAATCAAACTTAAACTCAATTTCTGATATCAAATCAAACTCAATTCTCAAAGTTCTAGCTACTACAAAATATTTATCATGCTCCATGGTTGTTTAGAAAAAAATAAAATAAATAACAACACAATTTGTACACTTTAGCATTCATTCATCAAGTTCAATTCTCTCTTCACACAATTTCACTAAAATTTATCTCAAGTGTTTAGCAAAGATTATGAATTTATCACTCAAATCCTAGAACATGCGTCACACTACCATAAGCTTGAAAAAATTATAGTTAGCATTCATAATTGCAACAAACACATACACTTTTGGAGGACTTTCAAATTGTAATGAGGCTTAGGTAAGGGTAGGACATTTTAGGATAGTAGGCTTTACTACTTGGAGTTAGGTATACATTTTCAAATTATTTTACCATTTATTTTTCTTCACATTTTCATTGTGGAGATTCTCAAACATTGACAAAAGAACCAAGAAGATGTTATTTATCAAAGTACACAAACTGATTTTTTTGTTGTTGAGATATTTTATTTATTTTTGAGAACCACCAACCACCACCCTCGACTTAAAAAGTTGTTATCCCGTGAGCAACCCTCGACTTAAAGTCAGAGCTTTGGCTTGTAATGTGGCGAGTAACCAAAATAAATAGAAATGTTCAAAGGGGCTAGCAAAAGAGAAAATTTGCATAGGGTAGTTAGAATGCTCAAACGACCAAACAAAATTGCCTCAATGGATGCAAGTCAGAATTAGTGCAAGTTCTTAAGGGATATCACATGTCTGGATAATCACACAAATAGAGAGCATGAACTGTCAAAACTATGCCAAGCATGTTACTAGTTAAATTTTTTTTTAAAATTATTTTGATGGCAAGTTAGCCTTCTACAACCACTAAGTAATCAATAATATAAGCTTTAGTAAGACTTATCGAATTGAGCAATAATATGAGCCAAGAAATAAAATTTAGATTTCGAAATCCCGAACAAAAAACTTATGACCAACTGCAAGTTATTACAACTTCTTCATCATAGTACACATGTAGTGAAAGGACAAAAGCATAAAATCCGACTACTAAAATAAAGAAAACATAAACAAAGAAAAAGGAAAGGAAAATTCTCTCAGTTAGGTAATTCAAGGAGCATTGCTTGGGTCCTCCATTCTTGTACCACTATAGTCACCAGTATACTAGTGATGTGAGAACAAATCAGAATAAAACATGTCTCATTGTGTCTGTTGAGATGAAGCAAAGGCTCGATAGAGATTTTTCATCCTCAGTTCTATTCTGGCCTATCTATCTCATTGATCGATCATCAATTGTTCCATCATAGTTTCCAGCCTTCCAAATCTTTCCGCAATCGAGAGCTGTGGTGGATATTGAGAATGGTCATGTGGCCCTAGAGGATTAAAATTTTTCCTCCGTCGGCATCGTTGCTTGTGGAACACCAAGATATTCTACTGGAATCCTAGAGTGTTTTTCTATCCACTTAACAGTGATGGGGATAGCAGGTTTCACCATTTTTTCACCCTTTTTAGGTGACACTCTCACCTGCTCATAGAGTTTGCTTATCAAGGAAGCATGATTGAAGTAGCTCGTCAGATGATCAAAAATTGTTGTCCCTCACAAATCATTAGCTAGTAGCACACCCATATTAATTCTTTCACCTTTTATGATTGTAGGTAGTAGACATGCTCTCTGAACTATTATATATGACACATTTGAACATGGCAACATCGTATGATGAACAAAGGTACTGCATGCTTTTGCAGTTGGGGTGAGATCCACAGAGCACAATTTCCTAGGTGTACCATCACTATTTCTTACCCAATACATGCTTGTCTGCACAAAGTGTGCAAAATCTCCCGAATGTCTATTTTTACAGTTTTGTCTTTGATTGCTTGAAATCGGAAATCCTCATAGTTCGACAAACCAATTATTTCATTCATGACTTGATGTGTAAAGGGGACCCTTTTTCCTCTCACATAACTCACAAATTGATCATGTGGATGGGGTTCGTCATAATTCAGATTAGAGGCATTGGAGAAAAATTCCATTGCTAGTGATTTGCTTGCTTGGGTGACAAATATGGTCAACTTCTCCCATCCCTTTGGCAGCAATCATCATCTGGATGTCAACAAATTCATTTTCTTTTAACTCAATTTTTTTTCCCCTACAAACTTCTAGACGGTCGAAATTTTGGCATGAAACTCTTGCATTGACATGGTCTTGAATAAGAATGTAGCATGTCGTTGAGAGGATGATGTATCTGTAACCTTCGTTCGTTTTGCTTTCTGTTGGGTCGCCATTTGGTCATACAAAAAAGTTTTACTTATCTCAAGTTCCATGTATTCAAGGTTAGATAGTTAGTTTGAACACTGATCCACTTGACACAACAACCACAGTTGTTGCCCCGAATTAGTCCAACATAATTCTGAAAGATAACAATGCACATAGAATGACAATTTATAGATTCAAAAGTGGTTGTGACCTTTTCTCAAATAGTTGGAGTGCATTCACGATGCAAAGTGGCTGTGTCATTTTCTCAAATAGTTGGAGTGCATTACATATGGTATTCATAAAAAAACATGAAATAAGTAAACAACCCACATTCATAGTTGAAAAATCTACAACACTAACACAACTTCTAATTCAGACAACCCACATTCATCAAGAGAGAAAATAGTTGAAAGTAACAACTTTTTTATTTTAATATTTTTAGAAGAGATAGAAAATTTACTTGATAAGGGAAAAGGGTTTGATAGGGGAGGAAGACTTACCTTTTTTGAGCTGAACAATGGGCTAGGAGAAGTGTTAGAGAACTATGTAACTGTTGATTTTTGTGAGAGGTAAAGGTTTGGGGGAAAAATGGAGGGGCGAGGATTTTATAACCCGGCCCATCGCAAAATGTGCTTTAGGCACAATACCCAATAGTGCTCGCGGGTTGGAATGCGCTTCAGACGCAAAAAAACGCGCATGAGAGACATATTGTATTGTTTGAAATGCGCTTTAGGCGCACATGAAGCACTTTAGGCGCACATGAAGCACTTTAGGCGCATTGCACGCGCAGCTTGGCAGAAGCTTCAACACTTAATTGACACGAAATGAGCTTCAAGCACAACAAAAACAAATTGTATTGTCTAAAATGCACTTCAGGCGCATAGCAGAAGAACCGAAACAACAAAATATACTCCCTATACACAACTCTTGGTTCCTTGAGCGTAAAAAGCATCAAGAATTAATACAACTAGAAAATTATAAAAAGAAATTAAACTAAAGGAAATAAAATGAGAATAAAATGCAAAAATAAAGTGCAAAGGATAAGAATTTGGGTTTCCTCCCAATAAGTGCTAGTTTAATGTCTTGAGCTTGACATTCCATTCTTCAAGTGGTGATCAGATTGATGAACTCCATCAGAAGCTTTGACTTGCCCCTAAGTAAGGTTTGAACATTTGTCCATTCACCTTGAAACTTAGATTTGAGTGTCTCCTTTAACTCCATTGTGCCGTATGGAAACACTTTGAATATTTTGAAAGGACTTGACGATATTGACTTTAATTTTTCTAGAAACAACTTTAATCTCGAGTTGAACTGGTTTTTTTTTGTCATGCCACTTCTTGGCTTTTTCTTTATAAATCTTGGCATTTTCACATTCAAAATTCTAGAACTGCTCTCACTCATGAAACTGAAAAATTATAGATTCACCTACCTTGACCAAGTCAAAATTCATGTATTTTGTCGCCTAAAATGCTCGATGCTCTAGTTCAAGAGGTAAATGACAAGCTTTACCATACACAACTCGATACGACAACATACCAATGGGGTATTGAAGACTGTTCCATAGGCCCAAAGTGCATCCTCAAGTTTCTTCGACCAATCTTTTCTTAATCTTTTCAAGGATTCGCCTAATCTGCTTGTTGGATACTTCAACTTGCCCACTAGTTTGTGGGTGATACAGAGTTTTCACCCTATGATGCACATTATATTTCTTTAGAAGGCACTTCATCTTCCGGTTAAGAAAGTGAGTGCCCTTGTCACTAATCAAAGCTCGAGGCACGCCAAAACGCACGAAGATGTTCTTCTTGAGAAATGCGATGACCTGTTGGAAATTATTGGTTGGTGTAGCAACAACTTCAACCCCCTTTGAGACATAATCCACCGCCAACAAAATATAAACTTTTGTATATGAGGACGAGAATGGACCCATGAAGTCAATACCCCACACATAGAACACTTCTACTTTTGAATAGCCTTGATTTCCATTCTCTCTTAGCAAAAAAATGCCTCAAGGCATCATGATTAGTGTAAACAATAACTATCGATCCTAATAAATAAGATCGAAATTTATCAAAAGCATAAACTACAACCAATAATTCTTTTTCAGTTGTGGCATAATTATGCTGTGTCTGATTCAAAACATGACTAGCGTAGTAGATTACATGCAACAACTTATCTTTTCTTTGTACCATGACTTCCCCGATAGCACTGTCACTTGCATTAGACATGATTTCAAAAGGTAGTGACCAATCAGGTGTAGTGATAATGGGAGAAGTTATAAACTTATTTTTCAAATTGTTAAAAGCATTCAAACAATCCTTATTGAATTTGAAAGGTGTGTCTTTCACAAGTAGGTTTGTAACCGGCTTTGCAACTTTAGAAAAATCTTTTATAAACCTCATATAAAATCCAACATGGCCTAAAAAGCTTCTAATGCATTTTTTATTAGTAGGATGGGGAAGTTTTTCAATAACTTCAACTTTGACCTTGTCAACCACGACCTCCTTGTGGGAGATTCGGTGGCTTAACACAATTCCCTTTCTTACCATAAAATTATATTTTTCCCAATTTAGGACCAGATTGGATTTCTCGCACCTTTCTAATACAAGAGACAGATTAATCAAACAATTATTAAAAGATGAACCAAAAATGGAAAAGTCGTCCATAAATACTTCGATATGTTTCTCAATCATATTAGAGAATATAAACATGATGCACCTTTGAAATGTGGCAGGTGCATTACATAGCCCAAAGGACATCCGTCGATAAGCAAACACCCCATAAGGAGATGTAAATGCAGTTTTCTCTTGATCCTCAGATACAACAACTATCTGATTGTACCCTAAGTAGCCATCTAGGAAGCAGTAATAATCATGTCCTGCTAGTCGCTCAAGCATCTAGTCAATGATCCTTCCTCATAGCATTGTTCAATCTTCTATAATCGATACAAACTCTCCACCCTGTAACTCGTTTTTTCATTTGCGATGACGATCGTGCCACCCTTTTTTGGTACAACATGGATGTGACTCACTCAAGAGTTATCTGAAATGGGTTAGATGAGATCGACTTCTAAGAGCTTTACCACTTCTTTCCTAATCACTTATTTCATTGTCGGATTCAATCTTCTTTGGGGTTGTATAACCGGTTTGTGATTGTCCTCCATTAGGATCTTGTGCATACAAAAAGTCAGACATATTCCCTTCAAGTCCTCAATGAACCAACGAATGGCACCCTTATGCTTCCGCAAAATTCTCAACAACTTCTCTTTTTGTAACTCACTCAAGCTTGCACTAATGATGGTTGTATTCTTATCTTTTTCAACTTGGAATACATATTTCAAATGAGGAGGCAATTGCTTAAGTTTAATCAATGGTGTCTCTATCTTTTTCTCTAGGAACTCGTCTTCATTCTATTTCAACTCCTCCCATCTAATAGGGAAATGGGAGGAGTAAGATGGTGATTCTTCTAACATGGCTAAAACCTCTTTCACTTTTGGATATTCACTTTCTATAACAACATCTTGGGGTAGGCATAACACTCTTTTTAATGGCATGGGTGTTTGATGCTCAAATTCTTCGTCGACTATCGCATTGAAAATCTCGATTCGATTGCACCCTTTGAAGTAACAATGTCAATTATAAGGAAAAGAGGTTTAAATTATAATTGTCCCTTTTAAAAATTCCTGTTTAAAAACTGAAAGTTTAACTCAAGATTGATCTTGGTTACAAACGAAGAACGTTCTTGGTAGTGGAAAAACATCAATATCAATTTATCAATATAAAAACTGAATGTAAGACAAAATAATAAATGGAGATAGAGATAGAGAGATCACACAAGCATATATCTTGGTTCATCCAACACGGGTTACATCCCAGTCCTAAAAAATGTAAGATTTTCTACTAAGTGCTCAAAGTAAGAACATTATTGGTTTTCACACAGTTTGCATTGATTAGTCTTGATCTATTACACAGTTTCTACCTTCCTACCTAAAAAGGATTTCCACAATTACCTTACACTATTTCAAAAAGGATTTTACAAGCTACCTTTTAAATCATAAAAGGATTTTTCCACACTACTTAAGCTATGTTAACAATATAGCCTTGAGTTGTAAAGTAATTATTTTGAGAATGTTAGAATCTAGGTGTTGGTCAACTCTTGTTTGAGAAATAGATTCTATATTAGAACTCAGTAACCACTGATTCTAATGTCACACTAAGAATGAAACTGCAACTTAGAATGAATTGAGAAGCTTGAGTATGATTTAATGAGTGATGTTTGCTTGACACTTTGTGTTCTGATTTGTTCTTCATCGTGAAGCTTTATTTATAGGCTTCAAAAGAGCTTATGACAACTCATTTAATCGTGGGAAGTAGGACCTCTGTCATGAGTAAAGCGAATGGATAAGATCAACCATAAAAGCAAGATTGTTCTTGTTGAAACCAGGAATGTTCTTGTGATCCAATAATGTTCTTTGAATTGGTCTGAGATGAGCTTACTTATATTTTTGATCTTGATAGTTGTTTGAAATGATTACAAGCTTTGAGTCACATGTGCGTGTTTGTTTGAAGGTACAACAACAATGTCCTTTACAGCGTGTTTGTTGTACTTGCACTTGCTTGACTTGGAGAATGATCTTGCTTTATGCATTTTATGAAGCAAGGTGTTTGAGTATTTGAATTCTAGAATAATTCTTGCTTAGATTGATCCTAGTATATGTCTGATCAAGATATGGATTAGATAACACTTCTTGGATCTAATCTTTTACATAAAAATCTGATCATTCTTGTTTATGGAAAATGTGGAGAACGTTCTTCGTTTTCCAGAAATCTGTCAAGAACGTTCTTCGTTTTACTGATTTTGTTTTCTTGATTTTAATAAGATATGCTTTGTAATGCTTGGTACCTATCTTGTTTTAACAAACTCAAATACACATGTTAAATATCAAAACACTTAGACTCATAATTAGAAGTCTTAATTAACCTTTTGTTTTATTTTCATCAAAACATTAATTTGGGATTTTGTCTCAACAATCTCCCCCTTTTTGTTGATGACAAAATATGTTAATTCAGATTTTAATTTTGATTCTAATAATAATTTAGAGAGTTTTTTAGTAAAAAAATCCCCATCAATATGTACTAATCATTTGAACCAAATAATATTATTTCATTGATATAACAATAAAGTTCTAGATCATTACAAGGTGGTTCAAAAAAAAAAATACATAAGCAGTCATACAAAAAGAACTTCTAATTCTAACATAAAATCTAAATAACTTATCCCCCTTTTCCATGGAAAAAAGGAATATGAAAGTTAATCTAAAGCTAAATTAGAAAGACAATGACGGTGAAGACCCCTTAGATGATGGAGACAGGGACGACTGAGGTATGTTTGGAAAAGTTGGAGGAGGATTAAGCATTGGAGGCTCAAGTCCGAGCTTGGGAGCAAGCTGGGTAGCCATCCAGTCCCGCATAATAGCTTGCTCTTTGTCCTGATGAGCTTGCCTAGATATGATGGTTTTATGGGCCACAAAGATTCTGGAGATTTCCTTATATGTTTTAGATGTTTCCTTTTCCATTTTGGTCTTTTGAGAAGGACGATGTTCATCATGAATTGGAGTGGTGAGAGGAGTATTTTAGGATGGAGCAACAATGGTACAAAATATGGATAGCGTGGCAAATGAAGTATTAATGTGAGGAAAAGAGTTGGTCGGAGCGGATTGATGAGGCACAGATGGTCCAACTATGTCTGAATTTGGAATAACCAAATATTGGCTTATTCCAAATATAGAGGAAGTTGTTTTTTGTGGTGTCACAAATGCTAGTGACATCAGAGAGGCGTGCTGAATTTGAAGTGGAGGGCATAGATTACCTTGAGATGATGGATTGGTGAAAGGTAGAAGTAATAGGAGAGACTTGATCGAGGATAGGATTCAAATTTTATGGAACAATAGGAAACAGAGAACGTTCTTCAACATGTTGGGGAGGGGAAAAACGTTCTTGAGGTGAGCACTACTCAATATTGGCGTTGACAGCAGAGGTGCGTGCATATCTTTTCCTTTTAGTTGTAGACCAATTGAAAGTAGATTTTGGTGAGGGTGGGATTGTAGGAATTTGTTTCATATGGGAGATGTTTTTGGATGAGAATTTTGAGATCTTAATGTTGGAAATTTAAGTCAACAAAGGAATCTGAAAATGCTTGAAAATTTTCGAGAAAACCATACCATTTGGAACAATGTTTCTCTTATAATCCTTGTGAATTGCAGCAATCATGTGTTGGATTATCAAGTAGGACAAGTTCAACTTCTTGCAATGAAGAAGATGATAAATGAATAGTGCATCATTATCATACACAAATATGTGGCTGCCACAATGAGGAATGATGAAATATTGACTTATACTATTGAAAACCTTTGGAATTGGTTTCAAGTCAGCCGAGAAATTTTTTGTTGACCCATCAATAAACAGTTCTTGAAACACTTCTTCTTTGGTAGTGTTCAAGGTTTTGTAACAGTCTTTTCCAAAGACTGGTGGTCTTTCAGATGGTAGTTCATGAATTTCAGCCAGAAATAAGGGTTCTAGACGTATTTCAATACCCTTTAATGTTGAGACAATGAAGGATTTATCTGCAAATGCTTCAACTTTGCAGTAAAAAGCTCGAATAACCTCAGGGTAATAACAATTAGATATTTTACGGAAACCAGTTCATCCAAGTTCATCAGTGTGATGCTGAATGGAGATTCCTTCAACTTGTAGGTTTCCAAAACTAAAAACCCGACCAATGTCAATAGGTCGTTGAGCCCACTTTTCAGTATAGAATTTTTGAATTTTTGACTAAGGGTGGAATAAGGATTTTGGAAGGAGAAGGTTTGGTTGATGGTTTTGAGGTTGCTAGTTTGGAAGTTTTTGTTGGTTTTGAGTTTGGAGTTTTTAGTGGAGAATGTTCTCGAGTTGGGAGTTTGGAAGAAGAACGTTTTTGGGTTGAACTTTTATTTGTTAATTTTTTAGGGTTTTTTAATTTTTTAGAGGCGAAAAACTAAGAAAGTGTTGAAGACGAGTTGGACTTAGGAATCGTTGGTTTAGTTTTAGAAGGTGTGGTTTTGGATGAAATCACTTTGGAAGGAGATTTTGAGGATTTTGAAATTTCTAGGGATTTTGAAATTTCTGGGGATTTTGAAATTTCTGGGGATTTTGGTTTGGAGGGTTGTGATGGAGGAATAGTTTGTGATTTTGGAATTTGTGGTGGTGGTGAGGGTTCAGAATCATCATCAGAAATGGTATAAATTGTCGTGTCTATATTTTTGGTTTTTGAAGTACCAATACCTGCTTGAACGCGCATTGATCTTTGTTTGGAGAATGGAGTCCTTGAACTAGGGTTGAGGGACTTTCGAAGATGAGGTGGGGCTTTAATAATTGAAGGAAGAGGGCATTGATACAATGGAGGAAGAATGGTTGCAAGAGGCGCCGGTGTGATAGGTGGGGGACTAGATTTCAGTGATGAAGACATGTAATCGAAGAATGTTCTTTCTGAAGATGAATGTGGAGGTGTTGGTCTTGGTGGAGGCGATAGTGAACAAACTGGAGATGGTGAAAGAGATGATGATGGTGTTGGTAAACTAGGGTTCTTGCATGCTGTTGTTTTGGTTCGAGCCATTTTTGAAGAAAAAAAAATGGGAGTTGCAAATGAAGGAGACAAGAGGATGAGTTTTTTTTTTTCTTCAGAAAAAGGATGAAGTTAGTGTTTAGTGTAGAGAGATGAACAATTTTGATTTTTTTTTTCTAGTTTGATTTGTGAGAGGAGAGAGTGTCACGCGTGTGATTAGATGGATTGGTCAGTTGAGTATTGGGAAGGAGGAAAGTGAAATGATGTGACTGGACAAACATGGGTAGCTGTTACCGTTTGTAATGTAGCAGACGTTACATTTGAAAAGCTGATTTTGAATTTTATTCATGATGAAGAACAAAGATCGTTCTTGAGCTATTTGTGACAAATATGCCAAAAACGGAGAACGTTCTCTGTTATGACCAGAATGTTCTGGTTTTAATTTTAATGATCTTGAGCAGGATTTTTAATTGTTCTTTGATCAAATTGAAGCTTTTTAAAACAAGATGCTTTGTAAAAATGTCAGCTAACTTAATCTTTGTATCAACAAAGATTAATTCAATTTCCTTTTTATTCACATGATCCTTAATAAAATGGTGTTTTATTTCAATATGTTTGGACCTTGAATGCTGAATAGGGTTGTTAGATAAATTAATGGTACTAGTATTATCACAATATATTGGAATATGAGAATTTCTTACTAAGAAATCTTCAAGTTGATTTTTGATCCATAAGACTTGGGAGCATTAATTTGCTGCTGAGACATATTCAGCTTCAGTGGTTGATAGGGCAATTGTGTTTTGCTTCTTACGCGACCAACTTATCAAAGCTTCTCCTAGGAACTGACATGCACCACTTGTGCTCTTTCTTTCGATCTTATCACCAACATAATCAACATCACAATAAGCTACAAAATCAAAATGAGAACCTATGCTATATCAAAGGCCAAGATCAGTAGTACCAACGAGATAACAAAAAATTCTTTTTTACTGCAGTTAAGTGAGACTCTTTTGGTGAAGATTAGAACATAACACGTAATCCTATTGCAAAAACAATGTCAGGTCTACTTGCAGTTAAATAAAGTAATGATCCAATCATACCCATATATTCTTTTTCAGAGATTTATTGTCCATTTTCATCTTTATCTAATGAGGTTGATGGATGCATGGGAGTTGTCATAATTTTGGCTTCACCCATTTTGTATTTTGTAAAGAGATCCTTGATATATTTTTCTTGGCATATGAAAAGTCCATTTTTATGTTGTTTTATTTGTAAACCAAGAAAATATCTCAATTCTTCCATCATGCTTATTTCAAATTCATTTTGCATGAGATTTGAAAAATCTTCACACATTTTTTCATTTGTTGATCCAAAAATAATATCATCAACATACACTTGAACAATGAGTAAATTATTATTATTTTTCTTAAAAAGTGTTGTGTCAATGTTCCCATGAGAAAATCCATTTTTGATCAAAAAAGAACTTAATCTTTTATACCAAGCTCTAGGAGCTTGCTTTAAACTATACAAGGCTTTGGTGAGTTTAAAAACATGATTCGGTTTCTTTTGATTTTCAAAACCAGGAGGTTGACGGACATAAACTTAAAAACACCCTCTAAAAATGCACTTTTAACAACCATTTGATAAAGTTTGATAGGTTTATGAGATTCATATGCAAGAAAAATTCATATGGCTTCTAACCTTGCAATTGGAGCAAAGGTTTCATCATAGTTTATTCATTCTTGTTGATTATAACCTTGAGCAACTAACCTTGCTTTGTTTCTGAAAACCTTTCATTCTTCATCTAGCTTGTTTCTAAAGACTTATCGAGTTCCAATTATTGTTTGATCTAGTGGATCTAGAATAAGGGTCCAGACTTCATTTTTCTCAAATTGTAGAAATTATTTTTTCACCGCATCAATCCAAGATTGATCAACTATTGCCTCTTTGATAGATTTTGGTTCCATTTGAGATATCATTGCCATGTTGCTGTTTACATCATCTTTAAATGACATTCTTGTTCTAATGTCATCAGCTGTATCTCCAATGATTTGATTATAAGGATGATCACCTATTAGTTTCCAACTTCTAGAAGGAGTTTGAAACAAAGATTGTTTATCAATCTCATTTTCCTGGGAAACAATCTGCTCTTTTTGCCAAGATTGTTCTTCCTCCTCACCATCTTTCTTTTTTAAATCAAGATCAACAAATAATATGTGCATACTTATTTCAACAATTTTGGTTTTCAAATTAAAGATACGTTATCCCTTAGATTGCGTTGAATATATCCTAAAACTATAGTTTTGTCTGATTTTGCATAAAACTTTCCAAAGTTATATTTGTTGTTTAAGATGTAGCAATAACAACCAAAGATGTGAAAATATGAAATGTTTGATTTTCTATTTTTCCAGATCTCATAGGGTTTTTTTGGTTATGATTTTTCTAATTCCACGATTCAAAATATATCAAAAGTGTTTATAGCTTCATCCTATAAATACTTTTCAACATTTAATTCTTCCAAGATTGTTCTTTCCATCTCTTGCAAAGTTCTATTCTTTCTTTCGAGAACGTTGTTGTTGAGTTCTTGCATAACATTGATTATGAGAGATGCCAAGTTCATCAAAAAATATTTTGAAGGATGCATTAATGAATTCACCTCCATGATCACATCTCACATTTGATTATATCAGATTCCTTTTCATTTTGAACTTTTTACATAAGTTTTTGAAGGCATCAAATGCATCATCCTTTTGTTTTAAAAATAGTACCCATTTGTATCTAGAAAAGTCATCAACAATGAC
Organism: Cicer arietinum; assembly: GCF_000331145.2. Classification (NCBI taxonomy): domain Eukaryota; kingdom Viridiplantae; phylum Streptophyta; class Magnoliopsida; order Fabales; family Fabaceae; genus Cicer; species Cicer arietinum. Next base: position 22,596,406 of record NC_021164.2, on the reverse strand, counting down.
AAAACCATATTTCATACCTCCTAGGCTAGTGGTTTTGATGGGACCAAAAAGATCAATGTGAAGTTGTTCAAGAGGTCTTTTAGTTGATATAAATTCTTTTGAGTGAAAACTACTCTTAACTTGTTTTCCCTTTGCACAAGCTTCACATAATTTATCTTATTCAAAGTTTATTTTAGGAAGTCCTCTAACAAGATATAATTTTGATAAATTTGAAATTGTTTTCATACTTACATGTCCGATTCTTTTATGCCATATCCATTTGTCTTTATTTATGGACATAAGACAAGATTTGACTGGTAGTTCTTCAATGTATTAAACATAAAGGTTTTTCTTCCTAGATGCATAAAATATAATTTCACCAGAATTTATCATTCTTACTTCACATATGTTTAGCTTAAAGATAACTTCAAAGCCATTATCACAGAGTTGACTAATACTTAGAAGGTTATATTTTAATCCTTCAACATATTTAACATCATTGATTTTGGCATAATTACTTTACCTATTGTACATTTGCCTTTGATTTTTGTTTGATCATTGTTCCCAAATGTTACGAACCCTCCATCCATTTTGATAAAGGACATGAAGCAATTATTTTCACATGTCATATGTCTTGAACAACCATTGTCCAAAAACCATGGCTTTTTCTTGATATCTTAAAAAAATGATCCTGCATGATTTGTTCCATTAACTCTAGGTACCCACTTGGTCTTGGGTCATGGAGTGTTAGTTTTAAAATCTGAATCCTTTTTAATGTTATATGTTATCTCCGAGTGACCAATCTTGGACCAAAAGGAATATCTAGTGGTTTTTTTTTTAAAAAGGTTAAGTCAGCTGAGTTGCAACTGGTTTTGGTAAAGCTCTAGGACGTTCTCCTTTTGTTACATTTGTTACAGAACGTTCTCCTTTTTTTTTTTTTTTTTTTTTTTTTTTTTTTTTTTTCAGATTTTGAGAAAATTTTGCTTTTGTTCCATGATGTTCTTCTTTTCTGAAGATCTTTTTGTTCTTTATATTTTCATTTCTTTTTTTAAAATAACATGCAAATTCTAGATGTCCAATTTTGTTGCAATATGAACATTTAATTTTGCATTTTTCTTCTTTCCTTTCAAGAACAAATTTTTTTTCCATACAGTTTGGTTTTTTTAGTTTTAACAAAATCAATACCAACTTTATCAAATATTTCTACTTGAGATCCCATGATTCTTTGAAAGGTTTCAGTAGCTTTAATAAAATTTGACAAATCATTTTAAGAATTTAAACTTTAGCTATAAGGCAAACGTTCTCCTTTTGAGATAAAGATCGGTCTTGACTTTCTGAACTTTCAGTTTCAAATTTTTTGAGTTGAGATTCTTTCAGATTTTTAACGATATCTTTAAGTTTATCATTTATAGGCTGAGTTTTTCCTTTCTCTTCTTTTTCCTTGTGAATTTTTTCTTTAAAAGAACTACACTTTTGAATAAATTTTTTTTAATCATTTAGCAAATTATCAAATTCTTTTTCCATATGTTCACATAAAAGACAAGGTTCAGACTTTGTTACCTCTACATCTTCAGTGTTTGCCATCAGACATAAGTTGGCTTCTTCAAGTTCATCTGTTTCTGATTCATCAGAGTCATCCCAGGTTACCCTCATCGACTTATTCTTGATGGGGAATTTGGTTGTTACTCTTTTGTTCAATGGACATTCAGTTTTATAATGTCTTTGTTTGTTGCATCCAAAACAAGTGATTTTACTTTTATCTACTTCAGTTTTGAAGTCCTTTTTATCTGGAGATCTCTTTTTGATCTGATCTCTTCTCCTCATCATTCTTTGTATCTTTCTTGTGAGGAGAGCAATCCCTTCATCAACATCTTCTTAGCTATCTTCTGAGTCACTTTTCTCATTTGTTTGTTGAACACTTGGTGAATTTTGGGATGTTTTTAAAGCTATTATTTTTCCTTTCTTTACAGGTTTATCTTCATGTAACATCCCTTAATGTTCCCTCAGAGTTCCAATAAGTTCTTCCAAGCCTAGTACCTCAAGATTCTTGTCTTGACTTATAGCCATCACCATTGGTTTCCACATGATTGGAAGACATCTCATGATCTTTCTTACTCTGTCTTGTATTGAATACGCTTTGCCAAGAGAACACATTTCGAACTTCCGAATGTCAATATCAATTATTGTTTCCATAACATGGCTTGTTCCTTCATGGTGAGTTTGTAATGTGTCCCATACTTTCTTTGCCGTATCACATTCATCTACTCTTTTACTTTCTTTCCTGCTTAAGGCACATGATAAAAATAATTGAGCTTTTGAGTTTAGAAGTACCTTAGATTTTTCATTTGTTGTCCAATTTGCTTCTTTCTTTTCAGCAGATGTTGAATCGATTTGATCTACTATTGGCATTAAGTCTCCATTTGTGATGATTCGCCACATACCAGTGTCTTATGACTTTAGAAACAATTGCATTTTTGTTTTTCCAAAAATAATAATCTGAGCCATCAAAGTATGGTGGTCTGTTTGATGACCCTCCTTCAACAATGTATTTAGCTTTTGACATTATCTTCCTGAATCTTTTGCTCTAACACTTTTTGGGTGTTTAATCCTTAGAGACCGACTCTGATGCCAATTGAAGTAATAATGCCAATTATAAGGAAGGGAAGTTTGAATTATAATTTCCCCTTTTAAAAATTCCTCTTTAAAAACTGAAAGTTTAACTCAAGATTGATCTTGGTTACAAACGAAAAATGTTATTGGTTAGTGGAAAAACAACAATATCAATTTATCAATATAAAAACCAAATGTTAGACAAATAATAAATAGAGATAGAGATAGAGAGATCACACAAGCATGTATCCTGGTTCACCCAACACGAGTTAGGTCCAATCCTCACAAATGTGAGATTTTCTACTAAGTTCTCAAAACAAGAACGTTCTTAGTTTTCACACAGTTTTCACAGATCAATCTTGATCTATTACACAATTTCTATCTTTCTACCTAGAAAGGATTTTCACAGTTACCTTACACTATTTCAGAAAGGATTTTACAAGCTACCTTTTAAATCATAAAAGGATTTTTACACGCTAGTCAAGCTATGTTAACAAAATAGCCTTGAGTTTTAAAGTAATGATTTTGAGAATGTTAGAATCTAGGTATTGCTCAAGTCTTGTTTGAGAAATAGATTCTATATGTTAGAATTCAATAATCATTGATTCTAATGTCACACTAAGAATGGAACTGCAACTTAGAATGATTTGAGAAGCTCAAGTATGATTTAATGAGTGATGTTTGCTTGGCACTTTGAGTTCTATTTTGTTCTTCATCGTGAAGCTTTATTTATAGGCTTCAACAGAGCTTATGACAGCTCATTTAACCGTTGGAAGTAGGCCAGCTATTATGAGTAAGTGAATGGATAAGGTCAGCCATAAAACAAGATTGTTGTTGTTGAAACTAGGAATGTTCTTGTGATCCAAGAACGTTCTTTGAATTGGTATGAGATGAACTAACTTATATTTGTGATCTTGACAGTTGTCTGAAATGATTACAAGCTTTGAGTCATGTGTGCAGGTCTGTTTGAAGGTACAACAACAGTGTCCTTTACCACCTGTCAGTTGTACTTGCATTTGCTTGACTTGGAGAATGATCTTGCTTTATGCATTTTATGAAGCAAGGTGTTTGAGTCTTTGAATTCTAGAATAGTTCTTGCTTAGATTGATCCTAGTATATTTCTGATGAGGATATGGAATGGATAACACTTCTTGGATATAATCTTTTACATAAAAATCTGATCATTCTTGTTTATGGCAGATGTGGAGAACGTTCTTCGTTTTCTAGAAATCTATTACGAACCTTCTTCGTTTTACTAATTTTGCGTTCTTGATTTTAATAAGATCTGCTTTGTAATGCTTTGTACCTATCTTATTTTAACACACTCAAATACACATGTTAAATACCAAAACACTTAGAATCATTATTAGAAGTCTTAATTAACCTTTTGTTTAATTATCATCAAAACATTAATTTGAGATTTTGTCTCAACACCCTTCTCTTTCTTTTGAATGTTACACGATTTTTAGAATATTGAAAGTGACAGTTTTCTCATTTCCCTTCAAGGTTAAGGTGTAATTTGCCACATCAATCATGGCTCTCCCTATTGCTAAGAATGGTCTCCCTAAAATCAAAGGAATGTCATTGTCCTCCTCCATATCTAGTACAACAAAATCCACTGAAAAAATGAACTTATCCACTTTGACCAACACATCTTCCACCACTTCATATGGTTGTTTCATTGAGCGATCCACGAACTATAACATCAGTCGTGTGTCTTTGACTCTTCTAATGCCTAACTTTTTGTATATGGAAAGGGCATAAGACTCACACTAGCCCTAAGATCACACAGGGCCTTCCCGAAAGTTCTATTCCCAATAGCACAAGGGATAGAGAAGTTTCTAGGATCCTTGAGCTTAGGTGACAACTTCCTCTATAGGAGAACACTAAACTCTTCGGTAAGCATCACTGTTTCACCACTGATTTTTATTTTCTTTGACATAATTTCCTTCATGAACTTGGTGTATGTCGGCATCTGCTCTAGTGCTTCTGCGAAAGGTATGTTAATTTGCAATTTTTTAAAAACATCAAGAAACTTAACGAATTGTTTTTCAATTTCTTCCTTTTTTAATCTTTGAGAAAACGGAAATCGAATTTTGTGCTTTGGGAGTTTGTCCTTTTTCTGCACTACAGGTTCTTCCTCCCTTTCAAGAGCGATGTGCTCCTCAACTGATGCTGGGGTGACCATTTAATCTAAGTGGGTTAAAGTTGAAGTATTCCCACCATTTTTAGCTTTAGGTGGTACTGGTTCACTTACCTTGCTACTCCTTATTGTCACGACATTAACATCATTTCACGAATTCTGAACTGTGTCACTAAGCAAATTTTCAGAGGCTCTTTCTGATTGTTGTTGAGCTAGTTGACCCAGTTGGGTCTCAAGATTATTTATTGAGACTGAGTGATTTTTATGGGTGGCTCTTGACTCTTCAAAGAAAGAACTTGTGCTTGTTACTAACTTCTCAATAACACTCTCCCATGCAGATTTTCAATGTGGAATTTGATTTGCTTGAGGTCTTTGTTGAACTCGCGATCCACCCTGTTGACCTTTCCAAGAAAAATTTGGATGATTTCTCCATCCCAGATTGTACGTACTAGAGTAGGAATTGTTATGCTTCTTGTTGTTACCCATAAAATTCACCTTTTTTAGTTCTTCTGTATCATCTTAATCTGGTACTTCACAAGCTCCAATTTTATGTGCTCCCCCACAATGTTTCAATAATTTGACAAGGACCACTTAGGGTTGTATATTTAGAGCTGTCATCCCATTCTTTATCTCAACGGTGATAAGATCTTCTATTTATTTCGAGAGCAACTTCCCTTGAGCCAACCCATCATCCATAACATTAAATTCTAGTGTACCATTTTTGGACCCACCACCTCTATCATACAACATTATTTATTCATTTGATGCCATGATCTCGATAATTTTGCGTGCTTCTAATGCGGTCTTGTAATTCAAAGAACCACCTACTGTACCATCCAACATAATTCTAGTGCTAGGCCTCAAACCATTGTAGAATATTTGCATCTGACCAGTGTCGTCATAAGCATGATTGGGGAATCCAACTAGTAAACTCTTGAACCTCTTATAAGTATCACGAAGAGATTCTACTTCTTTCTGTTTGTAACTTGAAATCTCTTGTCTTTTTCTAACGAACACAACTGGGGGAATGTATTTTTCCAAGAACTTATCTTCAAGGTCGTCTCATGTGGTGATGCTACCAGAGGGTAAATAATTAAGCCACTCCTTAGCATCATCTTTCAATGACAATGGAAATAGTCTCAACATCTTGCCTTCTTCATATCAACCATCCACCTTCATTGTTTCAAATAGTTCAAAGAAGTTTATGAGATGTCTATTGGTGTCTTCGATATGTTTATCGGAAAAATGAAAATCTTTCAACTCTCGGTATAGAGCGGGACTTATTTTGAACTTGTTGACTGTAACTGGTTGGTTATGGATGGCCAACCGATCACGGTTTCTATCTCGATTCGCATGCTCGTCGAGGGTACGTTCAGGTGGTGGTTATTTCCAAAAATATGAAGAAATCCGCCAAATCCTCTTCTTCCACTTTTAATTGTCTTTCCCTTTGTCTCCTTTCTCGAACCTTCTTTCGATTTTCTTTCGCAGTTTCTTTTATTTCTAGATGAAAGAGAATTTAAGTTGAGGATTGGTCTCGAATACAAGGTTAGACAAATTGTGAGTAATGAAAAGTTTTAAAATAAAGAAAAATAAATAATTAAAATAAAATAAAAATTTACTGCAGAACAAAAAATTCCAAATAAGTAAATAAATTATAACTCAATAGTGATATGGAAATCCCCGGCAACGGCACCAAAACCTTGATAATGTTTCAGCAAGTGTACTGAAACGTTGCAAGTAATAACAAAACGGTAGTATCGAGTGTCAAACTCAAGGATTGTGTTTTACTATCGAGTTGTATTTTATTACTAAAATTGAACAAAAAGTTTCTAAATTGATTGAAATTATGTTTAAAATTAACAACGGTAATAAAATTGATCATTTATAATAAGAAAAATGTCAGGGATGAGTTTCACTTTGTATCCAACCTTGGTTCCTAATTTGATCCTAGTTACTAAATTCCTTTATTGAATTATTACCGAATTCTCTTTATTATTCTTGCCCTAATGTCTTAGTGAGAGAACCTTTAATTCCAAAGTAACCCGTAATTTCTTAGTGGATTTAATATTAGAATTAAGCTTTATGGTACAAAAGTTCTCTTTTTAAAGTACTGCCTTTGCAACAAATTTAATTGGTTTCATGACATGCATCTATCCATAGACCAATATCATGAATTTCTCATCTTAAGCATTCGTAAAGTTCACTTTCGTTTCAAAATACGAATCCTAGAACACTTTAAAGTTGATCAAGCAATAAAAAACATTAAGCACAACGATGAGAAAAATAATTCAATAAACTCATTCATATAACTAGAAATCAAATTAGAAAAATAGGGGTTTAATCTTGTTACGCTCATCCCTAACAAATAGGGTTTAGTTACTCATGGCAGAGATAGAAAAGATAGAGATTAGAGAAAAATTACAAGAAAGATTCATGAATGACACTTTATAAAACTGCTCCAATGGTGTTAAAAACCGTCTTTGAGTTTCTCTGCTAGAGTGCAAGTCTCCAAACTTCCCAATCGTCAAAAAGATCCCTAGAAAGTAAAAAAAAAACACACACACACTTTTATACATTCAGCAGCGCGCCATGCGCCCCAGGCGCAATTGAACAACGTTAAGAATGTCAAAATGCGCTCTGGCGCGGTTTTTGCGCTTCAAGCGCAAAAAATCTTCTGTCTGACGTATAATGTATTATTATCCTCTTTTGAGCCTGAATTTGGTTCTGATGTCTTCATGAAAGTTGTAGCTATGGATCAAAGCTTTCATTTTCACTTGGTGTGACTTCATTTAGACACCTACAACTCCAGATATGATTGCAATACTCCACATAGGTCATGTTGATTTCTCACCAAAATTTAGCACTGATCTAAAACAAAGAAACAATGTAAAACTACGAAAAATCTCTACTTAATCAAAGAGATAAGAACATAACTATTTCATTAAATATAAGAACTAAAGTCAATAAAATATATCAAATAACTCCTTAAATTAACTAATGGTAAATAACTCCTTAAATTAACTAATGGTTAAAGATACTTAAGACTAAAAAAAAAAAAAATATGTATATGATCAAGATTTATTAATAGACCAACATGTGAGTACTTTGGATATGTTGTCTCACTTGACACAATGCAAGGCAATGCAAAATTCACAAGTGGCGTCTATGGCTCGTAACTGCATCCTAGTACTAAGCGTTTGATGTCTACCGTTGAGAAAATTGTTAAGAAAGTGAATAAGAATAAACAAGACCAATGTCACATTGTTATGACCATAGATGTAAGTTGGACTAAATGTAATTTAAATCTTATATTTGGAATAGTGGATATAATAATTTATTTATTCTAACTTTTTATATTTTTGGTAACAGCCAACAACTGTAAATGTCCGGAGTGAAGAGTATGATAATTGAGATAACTGTTGGTCTTACCAATGATCAAATGTTCATAGCACTGAATTTTTATCCTTGCTGCATTTCACAACATTGTGGTTGATGCTGATTATTAAGGTAATTGAATCTATTTAGACAATAATTGCGACCTAAAATTTCGAGGATTAATTTGAATTTAATAGAGTTGCTCCAAAGTTTATTAAAAACCCTTAAGAACTAAAAACTGGTCTTTGAAACCAGA
>NC_021164.2:22582170-22586786 GCF_000331145.2 Cicer arietinum | reverse complement strand
TTAACACCTTACGACATCCGTTAAAAAACGGTTAAAAATAATTAATGCTAAAATAAAAGAATATTAAAAATAGAGACGAAAAAAAACTTTTTATTATTGTGTTTGATAAGAGTGTGATCTTGCTCATACGTATCTTTAGGTACGATGGAGAAATCAAATTTTGTAGTTCTTGAGTAGGAAATATGGATGTGTTGATAGCTTTTAAAGAAAATATGTTTTGTTGCAATAAAAAAAAAACATTGCTAGATTGATGAAGAAAATAGCGCCGAGTGCAACAAATTGATTATGATGAGTTGATTTATTTTAAATAATTAATATTTTAGCTTTAAAGCAATCAAGTTATACAACTTATGTCCCAACAACTCAAAAGATGTCACATTTAGTTATTCATTTTAAAATGATTTGATTAATTTCTTAAAAAAAGTGAGTTTTAGAACTACAAAGTTGTACAACTTGTGCCGTAACAACTCAAAGATTAAAAAAAATGTATTAAAAGATGTCATAACAAATCAAATATTTAAAAGATGTCAAATCTAATTAACTTTTAATAAATATTATTTTTGTTTATATAAGATTTGATATTTGTTAGAAATTGATTAAATTTAATATTTTAAAAATTAAAAAAAGTTGAACTAATTAAAGAGAAAAAAATGCTGAAGCTAAAGAGAGAAGAAGAGAAAAAAAAACTAATCAATTTGGAGTTTAAACTTAATTTTAATATGACCTAAAAAAGAAAAGAGAAATATAAAAATAAGTAAATCCTAAATTTAGACAGAAAAAGAATAGAAAAAAAGGATGGGGTGGCTAGTATTTTACAATGACAAAAACAAGATGAAAAGAAGAAAAAAAACATGTAACAAAGAAAACATAAAGAATAAGGTGAAGGAGGGACAAAGTACATGGTCACCCTTGGGGTGGTGCGTGACAATAGGTGGTTGTTAGTGTAAAGGAGATACGGCGTGGTGACTTCGCAAGAAGAGAGTGATAGGGGAAATTGACGAAGCTGCAAGTTCTTCCGCCGCCTCAACTTCCAGCGCACTGGAAGGTTTGTTGTTTTCTTCTTGTCTTTCTTTCCTAATATTTTTTGTGTATTTTTTTCTAAGCGAGTTAGTACCAGATTTCAACAAAAAAAATAAGTCCTTTTCTAAAAAACAAAAGTGTATTTAAAGAGTCTTCAATTAATTTTAGCTTTTTGTGCTTTAATTTCCTTGTTCATAATCTGATGCCCCTTACATCTCTGCTGCTTTCATATTTTGAGTTTATTTGTTTTTATTTGACTTTGTTTATTCTCTTTTTATGTTTGAGAAATAGAGTATGTTTTGAATAAGCTAACTCCATTTGTAGCTTTAGTATTTCTGATAAGCTGGACACGAGTTGCAGAACCAACTTGTATTTTTGATTTTGTTCCAAACTCAAAATTTGTATTCTTGTCTTTGTATCATGCTCACAACAGGCCGAGGGCGATGGGGATTGCTTATCATTTTATTAATTCATTCGTTCATTATATATCATTTTGTATTATCTCCTTTGATGTGGTTATAATTATAATTTCATGAGATGAAATGAAATCAGTATTAATATTTATTAGTTTTTGCTATATCACTTTTATTTTCAATTTTACTGTTTTTTGTATTAATAATTATGAATATATATATATATATATATATATATATATAATTTAATTGGACGGATAAAATTGAAGTACTGCAACAATAATTTATCTTCTAACTTAAAATTGTGTCTAAATTATTCATAAATTAGGATTTTTCACTTGCAAAATGTAGGTGTAATTAGTGATAGTTTAATATTTTTCACTTGATAAATTATTTTAGTGATACTTTATGTGTATGTAACAAGACTTTTTTGTTAACGGTATTTTGTTGTTGTTGGGAAATAGAGGTGACAAAGGTGTATACATATTGTAGTTTTTTAAGCTAACATGTATATGAAGCTAACATATGGCCTATTGATCGTTAACTTATTCAATTTCACTTTTAATATGTGATGTACTTATTCAACCATGTAAAGGATATGGTTGTAATGTTCCACAAATTCATGCACGTATTACCACAATATTTTATTATGCAAATATTTTTAGTGTCTGATAGAATGTCGGTGTATATTTTTTAATAACTTTTATATATATATATATATATACAATATTATAAAAAGTTCATCTACAAAAAATGAATTCAAACTTCAATTTCTAAGTCCATATTTTTTTTACTTTTAATTTGAGTTTATGACATTTACAAAATTCATATATAATTCATTTTAGGTTAAAAAATTCTAAGTTTTTAAAGAGAAACTTTTTATAATGTTTTAAATTTACTTGAAAAAATTCATTTAAAAATTGAAAAGTTCAAAAACAAAAAAAATATGTTTCTTTTAGAAAATTTTTGTATAAACTAAAAGATGTAGTTTTTTTATGGAGACTAAAAATTTATTTAACACTACTTACAAATAGACAAAGTGTGAACAATTGAAGGTAGATATAGTTTTGTTGCATAGTTACCAACATTTCAATTATTTTAAAGAAGATACCGAACATTAAACATAGTATTATAGATAACTCATCCATTGTGATTGATTAGACTACTCTTCATCATAATTTCATAAGTATTCATTTGTGCTTAAGATGGTTTCTTCAGCTTCTAATAAAGATAAACTTTGTCTATTCACATATAAAAAGGATTTACACATTTTTAGCATCCCATATCAAACTCTCCTTATTGCCATTATGTTGTTGTCAACTCTTATGTGATGCAATGTTTTCCTCCATGTGGACAAATTGGGGGGATGATGTTCCCACAACTGAAAAACTATCAATTCTTTAATTGGTGCCTCCTTGAAGATCAATTAGCTCTTGAACTTGTAGTTGGCATTCCTTTCAAGGTAGTTTCGTTGTTGCAATTCTATTTTCTTGGTTCTCCCAACATCAACCTAAATCATTAAGCAAGTTTGTATATTTTCTTCCATTTTTTACCTTCATTGTCTTAATTGAATTTTTTTTAATATTAATTAAAAAGTTAAATGTTTTAGGCTATTTTATACTTTTCAGCTAATTCAAGTGCTAATTTTACCAAACACTTTAAATTAAATCAGATAGTTTATTAATTATTTTGTATTTGTTATAAGCTCATCTGATATCTTCTATTTTTGTAAAACAGGGCATGCACAATGAGCGATTTAAAATATTATCACGATCAACACGTAGGTAGCTTTTGTTACACTACTTTGCTTATCTTCTTTTACACACGACACTTCATCCATGGTGTTCAAATTAACACACTATGCCCACACACTACGCCAAAAATGACATTTAACAGCGCCCCTTTTACAGCGCTTGCTAAACACAAGCGCTGTTGTAAATATATTTTAAAAATAACGGAGCATTTTACAGCGCTTTTGTTGACAAGCACTGTAAAACAAGCGTTGTTGTAGGTCATATAACGTTTGCGCATAACGTTATAAGGCTTTTACAGCGCTTGTCAAAAAAGCGCTGTAAAATGAAGCGCTTTCGCGTATCTGTTACAACGCTTTTTTCACAAGCGCTTTCAAATATTTGAACTACCTAATACAGCGCTTTTTTCACAAGCGCTGTAAAATACATGCGCTTTCATTGAATTTAACTACCTATTACAACGCTTTTTTCACAAGCGCTGTAAACTACATCTTTCAAATAATTATATACGTTGGAAACCCTCATATCCTCTACATCTTTCAAATAATTATATACGTTGGGAACCCTAATATCCTCTACGTACTGTGCGACCATCTACGTTGTCTTAGGTATTTTTTACACATGATCTGTTATGTTTTGTTATATATATATTAAATCTACTAAAAATTGTTATATATATATATGAAAGCTTATTATTTTTGTTACTGCATTTATATAGGTGGTATAATATGGATAGGAAATGGATTTCAGCCAATCGATTGTCAAAAGAGTATGAAATTGGAGTGAAGGAGTTTGTTGAGTTTGCAGTGAAGAATGCAAAAGATCCAAATAGAGTAGTTTGTCCTTGTTTAAAATGTTGTTTTGGAAAACGTGTTAGAGAAGATGAATTAGAAGGACATCTAGTATGTAATGGAATTGATCAAAGCTACACATGTTGGATAAGACATGGTGAGAAAAAAAAAAGGAAACATTAATTTTGAGAATAGTTCGACATATGCTTCAACTGACTTCGATACAGATACATATGAGTCGGACCGAGTTGATGAGATTGCAAAAGTAGTTGAAGAAGATCTTCGAGATTGTCCTAAAATGTTTGAAAGTTTGTTGAGTGATGCAGAGAAAGAATTATATAATGGTTGTACTAAATTCACAAGACTGTCAGCGATATTAAAGTTGTACAACTTAAAAGCGAGTAATGGATGGTCTGATAAAAGCTTTACAGAATTATTAACACTCATAAAAGATATGTTGCCAGATGATAATGAACTTCCCAGTCGAACCTACGAGGCTAAACAGATTTTGTGTTCTATTGGAATGAGTTATGAAAGGATTCATGTGTGTCCTAACGATTGCATTTTATTTCGAAAATGAATATGAACTACTTAAGGCGTGTCCGAAATGCAATGTCTCTCGATATAAGAAGAAATAATCT
>NC_021164.2:22580027-22581670 GCF_000331145.2 Cicer arietinum | reverse complement strand
AATAAGTAAAAATGACATTTTACAGCGCTTATTTGAAAAAGCGCTGTAAAAAGCTTTATTGATAATAATTATCAGACACCTAACATGACTATCTCTAACAGGATTTTCTTCAAACACCTTGTACGCATCATGGGAATCCCCAAAAACACATTGTTAACAAAAACATCAGACTCAAACCCATTTTCCGCAACATGGCAATGAACCTGAATACCAAGTTTCGATTTAAGAAGGAGAAGGAAAAGGAATGTAAAGAGATAAAAAGGGTGTTGAGGTAGAGATTGAATTGTGAAAGAGTAAGCTTTGATGTTTGTGAAGAAGATGCATAAAAGGATAAGAGTTTGGTGAAGAGGAAGGGATTTTGGTGGTGACCAGTTACTACTATGTGGTTTTTTTTTGCATGTTGAGCTTAAAAAATAACATAACAAAACACAAAAACAATAAGGCCTTTTAACAGCGCTTATTTGGAAAAAGCGCTCGCTTATTTGAACAAGCGTTGTAAACGGGTTTTATATATAACATAATAAAACAATGAGGTCTATTACAGCGCTTTTGCAAATAAGCGCTGTAAAATACTGTTTTAAAAATAAAATAAAGAGACCTTTTACATCGCTTATTTGAACAAGCGCTGTAAACGGGTTTTATATATAACATAATAAAACAATGAGGTCTATTACAGCGCTTTTGCAAATAAGCGCTGTAAAATACTGTTTTAAAAATAAAATAAAGAGACCTTTTACAGCGCTTATTTGAACAAGCTATGTAAACGGGTTTTATATATAACATAATAAAACAATGAGGTCTTTTACAGCGTTTATAGGGAAAAGCGTTGTAAAAGAGCCTTTTAAAAAATTAAATAAGGACGCCTTTTACAACGCTTTTCAAACAAGCGCTCTAAAAGGCCTAAGCCTTTTAGAGCGCTTTTTAAACAAGCGCTGTAAAAGGGTTATAAAAAAACGCCGTAAAAGGGTTACGTATATATAACAGTAACCGCTTCAGTTTCCTCTTCATTACGTAAACTTCACTATTGTAAGATCCGGCTAAGATTGAGGCGGTTCTTGCTTGGAAACAGCCTCAGACTGTCACTGACATACGAAGCTTTGTAGGACTGGCAGGGTACTACAGGAGGTTTATTGAAGGTTTTGCTAAGATTGTGGCTCCATTGACACAACTTACCAGAAAAGATCAACCGTTCGCATGGACGGAGAAGTATGAGGAAAATTTTCAGTTACTAAAGAGAAAATTGACGACCTCACCAGTATTAGTATTACCGCAATCAGATGAACCATATGAAGTTTATTGTGATGCATCTCACCAAGGGTTGGGATGTGTTCTGATGCAACACAAGAAAGCTGTGGCTTATGCCTCAAGACAATTGAAGATCCATGAGAGAAACTATCATACTCATGATTTGGAGCTTGTTGCTGTTGTTTTTGCACTGAAGATCTGGAGGCACTATTTATATGGGTGCATGTTCACCGTGTTCAGCGACCATAAAAGTTTGAAATATTTGTTCGATCAGAAGGAGTTGAACATGCGCCAGAGACGATGGATGGAGACTCTCAAAGATTTTGATTTCACGTTGTAGTACCACCCTGGGAAGGCCAATGTAGTGGCTGATGCGTTGAGGAGAAGAAGTGGATCGG
>NC_021164.2:22579434-22579936 GCF_000331145.2 Cicer arietinum | reverse complement strand
GAATGATTAAGATTTCGATTGGACTACTTGAAGACATTGCAAATTCTCAAGATGATGTCTTAATACAAGAAAAGAGGAACCTAATAGTGCAAGGGAAGACGACTGAGTTCAAGATTGGATCAGATAATATTTTGCGATGTAATGGTAGGATTTGTGTACCAGGAATTACAGATATGAGGAAAACGATCTTAGAAGAGGCTCATAAGAGTAAGTTGAGTATTCACCCTGGAGCAACAAAGATGTATCCGGATTTGAGGAAGAATTATTGGTGGCCAGGAATGAAGAAACATGTAGTGGAATATGTATCAAGTTGTCTAACTTGTCAGAAAGCGAAGGTGGAACATCAGCGATCTGCTGGGATGTTGCAACCTTTAGATATACCCGAATGGAAGTGGGACAGCATTTCCATGGATTTCATAACTGGATTGCCTAAAACAAGGAGAAATAATGATTCTATATGGGTGATAGTGGATCGACTGACTAAATCCGCTCACTTTTTGCC
>NC_021164.2:22577725-22578251 GCF_000331145.2 Cicer arietinum | reverse complement strand
ATTTTGAGATATTTGTTAAGTTATATTTAATATATATATATATATATATATATCTATATATATATATATATATATGTTTGTTTGGAGGGAAAAAGAAAGGAAATTAAAAGGAAGGAAAAGAAAAAGAAAAGGGTACAAAAAGGAGAGAAGGAAAAAGGAAGAAAGGAAAAACAAAGGAAAGAAAGAGAAAGGAAAGAAAATCAGATTTTTCATCTTCCTCGCCCTGTCTCGCGCTCAAAATCCCTCCCTCCTCCATTTTCGTTTTCTTGGCTTCCTTTCTTCAAGAATAGAAACCCAAGGTTTGTTGAGTGTAAAAGAGAAGATTTCTTAACTTCACTCTTCCTCGTTGATTCGAAAACGAAGAAAAACGGCGTTAGAGATTTTAAAACCGTCAAACACAAACCTTCCCGTTTCATCTAGATCCAAGCTTCGTTTCGCAAAGGGATAGAAGAGAAAGTTGCTCACTACCACGCTACGGTGCTAGGGGACCAACTTGGAGGCGACGTTGCGAGCGAAGATTTTTACC
>NC_021164.2:22575050-22577543 GCF_000331145.2 Cicer arietinum | reverse complement strand
AAACCTTCTCGTTTCATCTAGATCCAAGCTTCGTTTCGCGAAGGGATAGAAGAGAAAGTTGCTCACTACCACGCTACGGTGCTAGGGGACCAACTTGGAGGCGACGTTGCGAGCGAAGATTTTTACCGGATTTACTCGCGGTACCGGAAACGCACGTGAAAGCTATCATTAAGGTAAGGGCTCCTTCCAAACTTTTAGCTTGCATTTAGGGACTTATCTGTAGTTGCGTGGAAAATGAATTTAACTCATTTGTGTATGATTATGAGTAAATGAAATTTGATGTGTTTGAGTGTTATGTTATGTTGATTTGTGTTCGTCGTATTTGACGTGTTCTAAGTTAATACCGATGAAATTTGATGTGTTTTGTTGTGGATTGTGAATTGAATTTGATAAAATGTTTTGAGTTGGTTTTGTTGTGAAATTTGAAAACCATTAGAGTTAAACGAGTATTAAAAATGGGTTTACTTAATGTTCGTTTTGGAAATCGTTTAAGTTAAATGAGTATTAAGAATGGGGAATCTCTTAATGTCTTGTTTACTTAATATTCGTTTTGAAATCGTTTAAGTTAAAAGAGTATTAAGAATGGGGAATCTCTTAATATTTCTGGTTACTTAAAGTTTGTTTTGAAAATCGTTTAAGTCAAAAGAGTATTAAGAATGGAGAATCTCTTAATATTTCTGTTTGCTTAACATTTGTTGTGAAAATCGTTAAGTTAAATGAGTATTAAAAATGGGGAATCTTTTAATATCTGCAGACCCGTGAATTTGCTTAACGATTGTTAAGGATGGAGTCAGTATATGCTCATGCATTTTCATGCTTTTTGTAAATCGTGCAGACCCGTGATAGGTGGCACCTTGATAAATAGTACTTTGGCCTGTGATAGGCGGTACATTTATGATTTACGTTTTTGAAAACCGTGCAGACCCGTGATAGGTGGCACCTCGATAAACGATACGGGCCCGTGATAGGCAGGACATTTTTGGTTTTCCGTCTGTTGTGAATGAAGTCGGTATATGTCCATGCATTTTCATCCTTTTTGTAAATCGTGCAGACCCGTGATAGGTGGCACCTCGATAAACGATACGGGCCCGTGATAGGCAGTACGTTTATGGTTTACGCTTTTTAATATCTGATAGGCGGTACAATTATGATTTACGGCCCTTCGAGGAGGGTTTTGGTTTGGAATTCCGAGTCCATGCATTTTGGCATATACGCATTGCATTAAGGTGCTTGGCACGCGAGCCGTGTGTAATTCAAGTTTATGATTGAGTGTTCTGAATTTGAATTGTCGTGGTAATTGTGTTGAAATTGCTAAGTGTTATGTATTGATTATCGTGTGTGAGTGCGATGGATTGTACAACTATTTCGAAAACCAATTCGTCGTGGTGATTGTGTCGGAATTGCTAAGTGTTAAGTTTTGGATTTATGTGTGAGTGTGATTGAATTAGTTTAAGTATTCTTGGAAGGATAAGCAGGGAAATCAATTTCCCAATCGATTTGGGAAGTTACATGGGCTAAACTTTTTATGAAATCCATTTCCCAATCGATTTGGCCATGCAGAAATTCAGCAAAACTGACGGAAATCGATTGGCATTAAGTCAGGGGCTGAGATATGCTGTTAATTGATTGCCCAATCGATTGCCCAATCGATTAGAAAAAAAAATACACCTTCGCTTTGAAAATCGGGGTGTTACATTGTGGTATTAGAGCTTTGGTTTGGTTTTCTTTGGGGGCTGTGGAGCCTTAGTTATAGATTGTAGGTCAACCTATAAGTTGGGAGTTATTATCTGATCATGCGTCGGTTTAGGGGGTTGAGTTGTCAGGTCCGCTATAATTATTACGTGTTAACGTGGTCGGAAGCTAGTTTTGGAATTATTTGAAGTAGTGTTAAGACTCTACTTGATGATGGTTTTATAGGAAAAACCATGCCGCCCAGAAGGAATGACGCTCCGAGAGCCAATGCTAATAGGGATGATCAAATTGCGGAGGCTATGAATAACATGGTTGCTTCTGTTGCTGCATAGATTGCTGCCAAGACTCAACGCAATCTTGAAAAGAGAGGAAGAGAGATCCGTGCTGCATAGTCAAGAGGATTAGAAGACTTTCGTCGTTACAATCCTCCCAAGTTTAAGGGGGATGAGAATTCGGAGAAGGCGGATCAATGGATCCAAGAAGTGGAGAAGATCTTCGAAATGATTAACTATCAGGCGGGAGTGAAGGTCAACTATGCCACTTATATGCTATTAGGGGATGCTGAGTACTGGTGGAGGAGTGCAAGATTGTTGATGAGATCAGCTCACGAGGAGGTGAACTGGGAATCATTCAAAAGGAAGTTTTTAGACAAATACTTCCCGATGAGTACCAGGACTAAGTTGGGTGATGATTTCCTGAAACTGCATCAAGGGAACATGACCGTGGGTGAATATGTTGCTAAGTTTGAATCGCTATCTAGACACTTCAGGTTTTTCCGTGAAGAGATTGATGAACCATTCA
>NC_021164.2:22568626-22573291 GCF_000331145.2 Cicer arietinum | reverse complement strand
GCATCGATGATTTAATGGATCAATTGAGAGGGGCCGCGATATTTTCGAAGATTGACTTGAAGTCGGGTTACCATCAGATTCGAGTAAGGGAAGGAGATATTCAGAAAACTGCTTTCAAAACCCGTTATGGACATTATGAATATCTGGTTATGTCGTTTGGAGTTACCAATGCACCAGCAATTTTCATGGACTACATGAACAGAATCTTTAGTCCATTCCTTGATAAATTTGTTGTGGTGTTCGTTGATGATATATTAATTTACTCGAGAACTGAAGAAGAGCATGGAGAACACTTACGTCAAGTTCTTGAGATTTTACGCAAGAAGCAATTGTATGCCAATCTGTCAAAGTGTGAATTTTGGCTAGAGAAAGTGAATTTCTTAGGACATGTGATAACCAAGGAAGGAATCGTTGTAGATCCGGCTAAGATTGAGGAAAATTGACGACCTCACCAGTATTGGTGCTACCGCAATCAGATGAACCATATGAAGTTTATTGTGATGCATCTCACCAAGGGTTGGGATGTGTTCTGATGCAACACAAGAAAGTTGTGGCTTATGCCTCAAGACAATTGAAGATCCATGAGAGAAACTATCCTACTCATGATTTGGAGCTTGCTACGGTTGTTTTTGCATTGAAGATCTAGAGGCACTATTTATATGGGTGCACGTTCACCATGTTCAACGACCATAAAAGTTTGAAATATTTGTTCGATCAGAAGGAGTTGAACATGCACTAGAGATGATGGATGGAGACTCTCAAAGATTTTGATTTCACGTTGCAGTACCACCCTATGAAGGCCAATGTAGTGGCTGATGCGTTGAGTAGAAGAAATGTATCGGTGTCTTCAACAATTATGGCTAGAGAACAAGAGTTGTGGGAAGATTTTAGAGACCTACACTTGAACGTAGAGTTTGCACCGGGAATTTTGAAATTCAGAATGATTAAGATTTCGAGTGGGACGATCTTACCGGTTCGTACCCTACGGATGGGAATGCTTGACTGGAGCTACGTTAGGAGGATCTCACGGGGCGTGTGGAGATCACTCAGGGTGTATAGTTTTTGGGTAGGATGATCAGATTAGGTTGATGTATAGGGACTAGACGTCCTTCTTTTTTGGTTGGAGTATTTTAATTTGGAAAACTGTACTTATACTAATATTGTCAGTTTGACATCTTATTTGAATGAGTTCCATTTACCATTTGTTGTTGTGTAAATGTTTTGGATTTATATTTGGAGAAACTTTTCCGCCGCTTGTAAATTATAATGACTCAATTATTTATCCAAAGGCATTTCCTTATTTATTTCTCTGTTTTAGTTTAATTTCTTTTGAAAAAAAAAAATACACCCTCGTTTTGAAAATCGGGGCGTTACAACTACGATCTCAACCTTCATCGTTCTTCTCTTCTTTTGCAAACCTTATCATCCCGTCCATTACGAACCTTATTTCCACGATCATCTCCTTCATTTCGAACCTTATTTCCATCCAAGATCATCTCTCCCATTTCACACAATATATTTTCATTGAAATACGTAACCCTCATTACGTATTTCTTCAAACCGTATTTCTGTGAACCATATTTCTGTGAACTTTCTGCAAACCCTCTTTTCTTTGCATTTCGTCTTTCTTCGAACCATCATTATTCAGGTATTGATGTTATTAAATTTTTGTAATCATTAGAATGCATGTTGAGCTTTTTTAAGATATACTGATACATGTTGAGTTTGTTTATAATAATGCATGATCCATGTTGAGCTTGTTGATGTTATACTAAAGTGCATGTTGAACTTGTTGTAGTTAAATGGATACAAACAAAGATTTAGAAGTTCAAAATGAAGAAGTTGGCACCTCTAAGACTTACGAAAAAGAAGTCAAACGTGGTGCAACTATCATGCAAAGGGTGATTAAAGCACGGAGCAGTGGCATTAAATTTGAGGTATACTATATATACTCTGTTTGCTGTGTGTTTTTTTATCTTTTTTTAGGGTTTAGGGCATGTACTTACTATATGAGTTTATTAGGTTGGCTGGAACGAGAGTGGTCAGCCAGTTGACCCCAACAGCTCCATGTTTGTAAGCTACATTGGGGCTGTTGTTCGTCAAAATGTCCCAATAACAATAGACAACTGGAGAGATAAGGCGTTGAAGGATGCCAAAGATATCATCTGGAATGACATTCAAGTAAATATTTTGATCTACTCTTTTGTCATTTATAATTTTTTTTCTGTAAAATACATTACTTATGATTGTTTTCATTGCAGACCACTTTTGTTCTTGATGAGGAACGAAAGTCATATGTTTTGAGAGTTGCTGGGAAAATCCATCGTGGATTTAGATCCCATCTCTCAAATTTCTATCTAAAAGATAGAGAAGGAAACACAAATGCTGAACCTCCAAAGATATATCAACATTATATATCAAAGGATGAATGGAGTGCATTTGTTTCCAAACGTTCTGACCCGGCGTTTGTCGTAAGTTATTAATTTATTAGCATTTGTGTTTTATTATTCATATTCGTAGCGTATTTTAAATTTTTACACAATTGCTATTTTTTTTTATATAGAATATTAGTACGGCAAATCGCGAACGGGCAAGCAACCCAAAACACCCATACAAGAAATCACGTATGGGATATGCACGCCTTGAACAAAAAATTGTAAGTAATTAAACATCACTTTTATATAATGAAGTAATTTGTATTATAAACTATAGTGTGTAACTAATTTGTATTATTTTGTTTATGATTTTAACGAATAGAGAAAAGACACCCAAGCCGATCAACCCTTGGGTCGTCATATCTTATGGAAGGAAGCGCGTGTTAACAAAGAGGGAGTGGTTGATAATGAAAATGTCACAAAAGTTGTAGAACTTTGTGTAAGTATATTATCACTTTAATATTTTTTAATATTGTATTTTAAAAATGCTATTGAACTTATCTTTTTAATGTTACATGTATTTTAGGAAATTATTGAACAAAGTTCTGAAAATCCGGAGGGCAACAAGGATACTTGCAGGGACATTCTTGGTAAAGTGTTTAATGTCCCTGAGTATTGCGGTTGAGTTAGGGGGAAAGGATTTGGCGTAACTCCCAACGAGGAAGTATTTCAAGAGAAGCGCCAAAAACCTTCCAACGAGGAAGTATTAGAGAAGCTCAGAATCTTATCGGAGCAAGTGGCACTCTTGGTGAATACGAATAAAGACAAGCAACTTCCGGTTCAGCTCCAACCTGAAATACAAATGGAGAGTGAAACCGGGAGTTGCAACGTCGGTTTGAAGAGTATTCCCGAGGTAATTAATTACTTACTACTTACTTGCTTATGTAATTACTTATGTATTAAACAAACTTATATATTAACCGTACTTATGTTTTAACTATTAATTTAGGGTGTCACTACATGTGTCCTATACTTGTCCTCGCCTACTCAACGGAAGGTGGGAAAAGGAATATTGTACAATACTTCGGGAGAAGTATTGCACAATATTCCGATCCCCGCGGGCAATGTCAAAGCATCGCCTACTGTTGCTTTCGAACCAATTGCACCGTTGCCCATACCGGACAACGATGGAGATATGCAGTTCTTAAGGATGCTATTGGTAGTTACGTGGCATGACCCACAAACCTTGTTGCCCTCGAAAAAAAGAATTCCAAAGACAAATTCAGTTACATCTCCCGAAAAGGTTTGTCACATTTATTGCCTAGGTTTGTTTATTTTTTCAGATTCAATAAACTAACATTTTACCTCATTTTTGTAGGTCCAAATAAATAAACCACCCCTACAGCCAAAAAAAGGCAGCAAACCTCAAAAATTGGAGGTTAATAGAGCTGCCAAATCACAAAGGCCCAAGGGTAATAAAGCTGCCAAACTTGCAGCAACAAAAAAACTGGATCGGGGAAAATCGGTCGTTGCTGCTACTGCTCCTAATAAAAGTCAGCCACGCCTTGGTAAATACGGGGCGTGTCTTGACATCCAAATAAAAAGGAACATGGGCAGCAGCAACGATTCGCCCATTGTACACACAACGATTCGCCCATCGTACACATGAATAAAGACATTTTTGGAGATGAGTATATTGAATACCTCGAAAAGGAGCAAATGTACGATCTTCTCGAACATAAGGAGCTGAGTGCTACTGTAATCAGCTTGTACATAAGGTAAAAAATACTTTTAATTGCATTTATTGGTAATTAATTAAAGGTATTGGTAATTAATCTAGTTTAAAATTTTCATTGAAGGTTTTTGTACGAGAAGGTCGTGTGCACGAGGAAATTGTCAAATAAATACTCATTCTTGTCTCCGCATAAGATGTCGATGTTCAAACTCGATCCAGACAATGTAAAACACTACATTGTAGATATGTTTTTAAGAAATAAAGAAAGTGATAAATTGTTCTTGGCACCATATAATTCAGGGTACGTAATTTTATCTTTTTTAATTGATGAGAATTTAATTTATTAGTTGTCTATAAACAAAATTGCTTAACCAATTTTTTGTTGTTGTAGGGCACATTGGGTGCTATTTGCAATCAATGCGGTCTCTGAAGTGATATACTATTTGGATCCCGTGCACGGCAATTACACCAATCACCCCGAAATAAAGACTATGCTCGACACGTAAGTAATATTCATTTATTTCTTACACATATATATATATATATATATATATA
>NC_021164.2:22487598-22566967 GCF_000331145.2 Cicer arietinum | reverse complement strand
TTGAGAAAGCGCTGTAAAATGTACAACAAAAGCGCTGTAAAATGCAGACCCATAAATTCATATAATGGGTGTGCATTTTACAGCGCTTTCTCAAAAAAGCGCTGTAAAATGCAGACCCATAATTTCTTATAATGGGGTACATGTTACAGCGCTTTGTTGCAAAAGCGCTGTAAAATGTGCATAACAAGCGCGCGTTATATTTACATGTTTTATAGCGCTTTTTTAAAAGCGCTGTTGTATCATTTATAGCGCTCGATTCCACAACGCTTTTTTTTTTGTTGAAAAAACGCTGTAAATGGATTAAAAAAAGCGCTGTAAAATGCAGTTTTTCGCGTATGACATTTTGTTTGATGGTCTTTAAGTCGAGTGTAGAGGTTTGACGTATGCTTAATGGTCTTCATTATATGATATATGCATTACCTTTCTTTCACTTACCATTTCAATACCCTTCTATTAGAATCAACGTGGGTTGAAGAATTATAACATTTAATTACTTTGTGAGAACAATTTACAGTACTAATAAATTTAATGAAGTGTGCAGTTCGCTTGTCATGAACTTTAAAAGACCTTATGTTGCATCATCTGATAATTGTAGAAGAAAAACAAGACAATGCTCTGGAATATCTGTTAAAGTTGTGACTTATTCTCATAAGTGTGCTCTCAATGCCCTCTAATGAATCTGGAAAATAGTTGACAGTTTGGTGAAAGTGTCAAGTCAACACTCTATCAAAGTCAACTTTCTAATAAAAAATCAACATTGAAGAAGTCAACATCCCAACAACTTCTACTCGTTAACTTGGACTTTTCCCAACTATAGAGAAGTTCATGACATCCTCTGAATGTGTCGTCATCTGATCTTTATGTCATTTCTATCAAGATACAATGAATCAATTATGAAGACGGATTTGGACAAGCTTTTAATGTTGATACAAGATCTCTAAAGATTTGATACAAGTCATTATGTTTCAAGTTGATTTCTTGCAATCACATCAACAGTAAGAAATCCTAATGATATTGAAGTTTCTCTATAAAAGGATTTGTGATATTCACTACAAGAAACACATATACGAGAAACCTATTGCCGTCATATACAACAACTCGTGAATAACTTTGTATTTTTTCGAAGTACTGAAAACTTCAAATACATTTTGAGAGCATACCTTGTAAACAATCTCTTATGAGATTTATTCAAAAAGTAATCTTAAACACTATTTGTAACTTAGGCTAGTAGTGATTGTTATCCTCAACAACTTGATTGTACTAACCTAGAAGGTTGAGAAGACTTGAACACATTCACATTGACTGATAGGGGTTCAATGGGCGTGTGATACTGTTGGTGATTAGTGGATTAGATCGTTCAATGCGAAGGGACAAGACGTAACTATTGGAACCAAGTTTATTTTATACTTAGAGTTTTTGTGATAACAAAAGTATTTTATGAGAACAATATATTTGACTTCAAAGAGTATGAAAGAAGATTCATGTTTTTGAAAAAATCTAAAATAAGATTTGATTCAAATTTATAATTGAAGAAAATGTGAATAAGATTTGATTCAAATTTATAATTGAAGAAAATATGAAATAAGATTTGATTCAAATTTATAATTGATAAAAATATAAGATAAGATTTAATTCATATTTACAATTGAAGAAAATATTTGACGAAGTTGAAAAGAAGATATGGTAAAAATTTGAAGAAGATCTGATCAAAATTTATCTACAACAAAATATGAACATAATGAATCTGAAGAATTTACAAATGCAATCCGAACAAAATACAAACTAAATCACTCTAAAGAATTTACAAACCTAATCTGAACAAGATATAATTCAGAATTAAACAAGGATTAAATGGAAGCCCTAATTTTAACTATAAATAGATATTCAATGCTAACGAAGAAGATCAATGAAAAACAGAAAAGAGTAAAAGAACTCAAGTTCAAAATTTCAAATTCATATAGAGAAATACTTGTTCGAATGTGATATATTCTCTAAGTGTTTTTTTTTTCTTAGAGTGCGAGACTTATTATTATTATCAACTTTATTAGAAGCAAACACTTAAAGTTCTAATATTTCGTATCCAACCCGATAGTGGTTTAGTTCCTTCTTCAATCTGGAGTTGTCAAGTTGTTAGGAGAAGACTTGGTTTGTAGGGTCAAAGTGGTTAGTTCCTCAAAAGTCTGGGCTTGTTAGGCTATTTGAGAAGACTGGCTTTGAGGGTTAGGTGTTTTGTAATTCAAGGTATTTGAATTAGTGGATTAAATCCTTCTAAATGAGGGAATTGGATGTGGCCAAGTTAGTGGTAAACTAGGATAAATCTATGTGTCAAATTATTTATGCTTTCATTATTTGCTGCTTCTGAATCTGATTGCTTCTTATCTAAGTAATTCATAAAAATCAATCAACCTTCATCAAATTAGTAAAATGTTATCAACTTTATCAAACACAATTCAACCCCTTTCTCGTGTTTGCACCTTCAATAACTATCGAGTTGGTGGTGAACCATGATAAATTGGTTTGTGCTCCTTTCGTTATCTCTTTAAGTATTTTTTTTTAAACAAAACACAATTCAAACCTCTTTTTCTTGTGTTTTTCTCCCTACACCTTCATCGTGAGATCATTTGATTTGCTTGAGTTTTTTTTTTTTTTATGGATTTAACAATTGTCTCATTTCTCGTATTTGTTGCTCAACTTGTGATATCCTTGCCTCGTGTTGTCTAATGTTTCCCTTACTACTTCGTTGGAAACTTATTCTTTAGTGACACAGAGCTATTTAATATCCTCTTAACAATAAAACAATATAAAAAATAACCAACTATCAATAGCAATTAGTCTTATGCTACCTACAAAGTTCATACAACATGATAGAAATATATTTATCTAAACTTACCAAATTTTTATCAAGAGAATGTGATATATATTTGTCTACAATCAAAATATCATGGCAATACGACAACCGTGGAAATGTTTTTAGAATATTGGACGTTCTTCTTTGCTACACGATCACATATTCTAAAGCCTATCTCTCTATATATATATTAATGTCAAGTCACCAAAGCAAATACAAATTAAAGTCAAAAAAATAATATAAGTTCGTAGATATTAATATTATGGATCATACAATGACAAGAGATAACATATAAACAATGATATATCTGTAATACAACAATGCATCCTCTAATATGCAACTGGGAAGAATTCATTCCCTCACGCAAACAAATTGTTGTTCAATTAAAACTTTTAGAAAAAAAATATCATAAACAGCAACACTCCAATTAAATTTTCCAATGGAATGTAAGCCATCTAACAACTTAGTGTACCAACCATGTATAGTGGATGATGAATTGGGAAATAGAACTTTTATCAAACCAAGAAAAGTTGGCAATATTTCTCAAGATCTTCATCACTATCAAAATTGACAATCTTTGCAAATATGGATTCTACCATAATGAATTCCCCATCAAAGAATCTTTTTGTAACTCACCCAAGGTCTTCTTTGAAGTTCATTTTTTTACTTACTATGCAAAGTTCTAATGCAAAACATACATCTAAAGAGTAAAATGTATTGTCATATTTTGTATACAAAAACCCCCACTTCACTGTTTTAGGGCCTTCTTAACCATTTCAGAAATCAAAATCTCACTAAAACGATTAATGGTTCTCTGTAAATTCTAAGTATGCCATTTTAATTCTAAGATGAAATTGATTACTTTGGACAATTAACTGATATATTTCAGTTGGATTATTCAGGCAAATATAAGATTGTTCTATTCAAATGTAATTGGGTTGATATTAAGAAAGGTGTCAAGAAAGATAAGTTTGGACTAACACTTTTGAATTTCAAATTTTTGAAACATACTGGAAAAAATATTTGTGATGACCCATTTGTTTTTGCCTCACAAGCTAAAAATGTGTTTTATGTATATGATGAGAGAAACAAGGACTGACCTATTATTCTGAATGCAAAGGTTAGGGATATCTATGATAAGGGTGATGAAGAATCTAACAAAATGGAAGAAATTCTTGAGAAAATAATGCATGATACAAGTGAAGATACTCGAAATGTTATTGATTTAGTTAGACTTGAAGTTGAGGATGATAATGATTTCTTTGAAGTTGTTGTGGATGTTTATAATCTTGGTGATAGTGAAAATGAAGTGGAAAAGGAAGAATGAGATAATATGTTTTAGGTGTGCACCTTGAGTTAATGTTTTAGACGTGAATTTTATGCCATATTCACTTATATTTGTACAATTTTTTGTTAATGTGTTATTATACTTACTTGAGATTATTTCAATTTTTTTTATTTGGAGCAACAATGGGACGAATAAAAAAGTTAAAACATTCGGAATTAGACAAGTGATAATGAAGGAATACAAAATGTTTCTCCTCGTACAAACTCAACCAACACGCAAGAAATGAATGTTGCAGAAGTTGTCATACATAAGTCTATAGAATCTCACTATATAGCTTCTAACATAGAAGCCGAAGAAGAACCGGTTGAAAAAAGTATAAATTTTATATTATTTCATTTGTTATACTTTATTTATGTAAATATAGTGATTTATACTTTTATGACTTTTGTTTTACATGTAGATGTAGAACCTAAACGGGTTAGAGGTCCAACAAGCATGCTAGATGTATGAGAGGTGGAAGATGGTGATGTCATAATTGTTCATTTGGACAACCACGGTCGACCTATTGGGAATTAAGCAACAACTCTTACCCGTTTTATAGGTAGTGTAGTTAGAATGCATCAATATGCTCCAATCGGCTACAAATCAGGGAGACATATGCCAACGAGTTTCAAAGAAGAGATGCAAAAATTAATAGAAGTATTACTCTTGTACATTGAAATTATTTTTTTGTCAAAAATTGTAATATAACTTATTATTTTTTTAACATCTCTCATTAAGTAGATCAAATTTGAGTTTGTTCCTGCAATAAATGACTCAACAAAAGAAATGATAAAATTTGAGTTGAATGAGAAGTGGAGGCAAAGGAAAAGTTATTTAAAGTCAAAGGCATATGATCCAAGTAAGACAGAATATGAAGTTGCAACTGCAGTACCTGATGATAGAGTTGACCCAAATCAATATCGTGATTTGGTTCGTCATTGGTTTTCTGATGAAGGACAAGTAAGTCATAAATGCTATTATGTCTCAAATAAGTATTAACTGATTCATTATGTTGAATAATATTTCTCGTATGAAATGCGTAAAGTAAGTCAAATTAATAGACAAAATCGTGCTAAGTTTGAAGATGTCCATCGAATGGTACAAAAAGTCTTCAAAAATTTATTGATGAAAAGGTTTGTTTCGATTTTTACTTTTCATGGGGTGAATTGTAATTAAAAAATAAAGGCTTAATTGCAGTTTTGGTCCCCCTATTTTAGCTGATTTGTAAAAGTAGTCTCCCCATTTTGTTTCTCCACAGTTTTGGTCCCTCAAACAGAATTTTGGTCCAAAACTTGATGAAATTTCATTTTTTTTTTTGCATTTATTTAAGTCATATCATGCCTCAAAATCTCATTTGCAACAATTGTACCTGGAATCTATGATTATAAATGGTGTAGTACGACTTTAAAAAATGAAATTTCATTAAATTTTTTACCAAAATTCTGTTTGGGGGACCAGAACTGGGGAGAAATAAAATGGGGGGACTACTTTCGCGATTCAGCTAAAATAGGGGGACCAAAACTGCAATTAAGCCAAAAATAAAATATATTTGACTTGTTTGTTTGGGTTTAGAAAAAAAAAATAGCAAATAAATGGTACTTGGACGTGAAGAGATTTATGTTGAAACTCGTACTCGTAAAGATGAGTCAACTGTCAATGAAAAGGCTGCAAGAGTGATTGTAAGTTTTGAGCTTTTATTGGTTCTATAAAGTGACTTACTTTTTTTAGTATAGTGAATTAATTCTTTATGGTGTTGTTTGTTTTGAAAGATAATTGATAGTATTTCGATGAGTGACTTATAGTAAGGAGTCATAGTAACTCAAGTGATTAATTTTCTACTTTAAAGTATTTGCCAATTATCGATGTTGAATTTTGTTATTCAAGTGTTGATTTTTATCGTCTGCTAGTTGTTATAATATTCGAATGACTCGATGTTGCTATTTTATAATCTGTTACTCAAGTGCTGAATTTTATCATCTACTAATTGTTATAATATTGGAAAGACTCGATGTTGCTGCTTTATATGAAAGAAGCCATAATTGATCAATCTTGGATAGATGCAATGAAGGAATAACTTTCAATTAAAAAAGAATGAAGTCTAGAACCTTGTCCTAGATCCACTAGATCAAACAATCATAAATAAGTTGGATGAAGAAGGTAAGGTTGTAAGAAACAAAGTAAGACTAGTTGCCCAAGGGTACAATCAACAAGAAGGTATTGACTATGATGAAACATTTTCTCCAGTTGCAAGGTTAGAAGCTATAAGAAGTCTTCTTGCATATACATCTTGTAAACTTATCAAAATCTTTCAAATGGATGTTAAAAGTACATTTTTAAATAAACTAGTTTACTTCCGTCAGCCCCCTGATTTTGAAGATCAATCAAAACCAAATCATGTTTTCAAACTTACCAAAGCTCTATATGGATTAAAACAAGCACCAAGAGCATGGTACGAAAGATTAAGTTCTTTTTTTTATCAAAAGTGGATTTTCTAGAGGAAAAATTGACACTACATTGTTCAAGAAAACAAATAAAAATGATTTACTTATTGTTCAAGTGTATGTTGACGATATTATATTTGAATCAACTAATGAGAAAATGTGTGATGACTTTTCAAATCTCGTGCAAAGTGAATTTGAGATCAATATGATGGGAGAATTATGGTATTTTTTTGGTTTGCAAATTAAGCAACATAAAGAAGGCATTTTTATATGTCAAGAAAAATGCATAAAAGATCTTTTATCAAAATATAAAATGAATGAAGCCAAAATTATGACTACTCCCATGCATCCATCTTCCTCATTAGATAAAGATGAAAACGGAAAATTTATTTCTGAAAAAGAATACAGGGGAATGATAGGATATTTTCTTTATTTAACTGTCAGTAGACCTCACATTGTATTTGTAGTAGGATTATATGCTAGATTTCTAACTGCACCAAAAGAATCTCACTTATCTGTTGTAAATAGAATTTTTCGATATCTTGTTGGTACTACTAATCTTGGCATTTGGTATAGAAAAGGTTCTCATTTTAATCTTGTAGCTTACTGCCGTGTTGATTATGCTGGCCCAAGTGGTGCATGTGAGTTTCTAGGAGAAACATTAATAAGTTGGTTATGCAGAAAACAAAATACGATTGCTTTATCAACAACTGAAGTTGAATATGTCTCAGTAGCAAATTGTTGTTCTCAAGTCATCTGAATAAAAAAAAAAATCAACTTGAAGGCTTCTTTGTAAGTTATTCAAATATTTCAATCTATTCTGATAACACAAGCACTATAAATCTTTCGAAAAATTCCATTCAACATTCTAGATCAAAACACATTGAGATAAAATATCATTTTATCCGTGATCATGTTAATAAAAAGGAAGTTAAAATAATCTTTGTAGATAATAAAAAACAACTTGTTGACATCTTTACCAAACCTCTAGAATAGGAAAGTTTTAATTTCATCAAAGAAAAATTGAAAATGATAAAAAAAATCCAGTCTGTTTGCATAATTTTGTTTTAAGGAAACCAAGAATTTTCTTGGTTTGTTTCAATCATTATGCATTTTTCTTTCATCAATCTTCGTTTTTTTTCTTCACAAAATCAAAAAAGTGATTTTTGCGTACCATTAATTATAAGTGTTTGTTTGTGAGCAAAAGTAATTGCCATGTTGTAACCCCTACCCCCTATCTTCCTATTTTCCAACACTCATCTGTCACTTCATCTTTCCTATAGAAAAGTCAAAATTTTCTGCAACTCCTCAACTTCTACACACAAAAACTGCTGCCCTTCCTCACGTCTTTCACTTTTCCCAAAACTTAATATGTCGCTCTGTAAAATCTCACTCATTACCAACAATGGCTCGCACAAAAATGTTCGCTCGAAAAAACCCTTGCCCTGACATGCCATTGTGGCCATCATCTCCACCATCTTCGTCGTTCCTCACTCGATCACCTTTACCACCACCTAGATCCACTCCTCTAGAAGGATCATCAGAAAACACATTCTCGAACTATTTGTCCTCATCCCCAAACTCAAGCCCTAATCCTATCTTCAAATGCCCATCTCCAAATCCCTTAGCAACTGTGAGGACTGGACGTAGCCCAGTTTGGGTGAACCAAGATATATTTATACGTGATATCTCTTCCTTTATCTCTATTTATTTCTAGTCTTTTGATTATCAAATTAAATAGATAAGTTAAATTGTGTGTTTTTCACTAACAAAAAACGTTCTCCGTTTTCTATTTTCATAACCAAGATTAATCTTGCATTAAATCTTTTAAGTTTTAACAGGAAATTTTAAAAAGGTGAATTTATAATTCAAACCCCCTTTTCTTATAAATTGACATTGCTATTTCAAAAAAAAATCTTAGGTATTTGTGGACTATAGACGATATATAAAACTGTCGTCGAGATATGTCTTTCACCATATACCTACAGATTTCAGACTTTTACCTACGACTTTGTGTTGTCTCTATAAGTCAAGTTTCTTGAGAAAATGAATTATAAATTTGGGATTTAGCAGGAAAAGTATTTAGCAATGAATAATCACAAAGGATGTTAGTCGCTTATTAAAAAAACAAAGAATGTTAGTCGCTTATTAAAAAACAAAGAATGTTAGTCTTATTAGCATTTATTTTTCAATATGATCTATGTTGTGTGAAAATAATGAATCAAATGAAAAATCAGAGAACATTTCAGGAATTTCTTCACTTCTTTTAAGTCTATCTTTTTGGCCCTACAATACCTTATTTAGAACTTGAAGAATAAAAAAAGATCATATATAAAACATTTTCAAAATAACAAAATCACTATTATAAATGGTTGAACCACATACATAAGATTTATAAATGTCTCTATTATCATTAAGTCAATTTATAATTTAATATTATTACAAAGACATTTCTTATATATACCTTATATTATAGATAATTATTATTATAGATATATTTATTTTTATATAAAAAATTTAAAGTAGCCGTAACCTCCCTCTATCATATTTTCATTTCCAACAATATTAAATTCATCAAATAAAAAAATAAAAGTATAAGTGTATTTAAAGATTTAAGTTATAAATTTGATGAAATTTGCATTATATTGAAGATGATAATTAATTTTATGGATTTTGTTTAAAAGTTTTGATGAATTTTTGTAAAAAAATGATAACATTGTTGACATTTTAAAACATAAATGACCAAATTGAGAAGAAAAAAAAATATAAAGGACTAAAACGTTAACTGAAATTAAGTTAAAGAACCGTAGATGTTATTTAACTTAAAAAGTAATGAGGTGTTACTCTATACTAGTACACTCATATGTTTTCTATCCCCATCATATATTAACATCAATACTCCTTTTCCAGTGAAAAAACATCAATTCTCCTTCAATATTGTGAGTGACTTACATAAATATTAATAACACCACCACATTATATTAACAAGAGTCATTTTGTTTTCCTTTATCTTAGACTATTTTTATTTCTCAAATGTTTTATTTTTAAATATTTCAATTATTCTCCTTCACTTGCGACAATTTGTTTTTACTAAAAATACATTTTGGTTGCCAGGTTCGTGATAATTATTATTTAAATTTGAAGTAATAAATGTCACAAGAAAGGGGAGAGTTTGAATTGTGATCCATTTTTAAAATTAACTAATGTTTTTAATTTAATATACTCAAGAATGACCTTGGTAATAGGAGATTAAATAACTCAAATGTTATTTTTTAAGTTTTGAGGGGAACTTGGGCACGAAGACTAAATATGTCATGTCAAGGTTTTTCTGCAGTGCACTTGAGTCCTTGATACTTACTTCCAGCTAATCAATTTGAAATCAAAACTGCAAATCAATCTACATGAGTTTTTAGCAAGTGGACATTCACTATTTGACTTCTTAAAGCTTGATTACTTTTGGGTGATCTATGTGCAAATTATATCAATCAAGGAAAGACTTTTAGTGATCCTAAAATTGATTCATTTGTCTCTTGTCTTTTAATAAGACAACCAAAATGAATGAGAAAGTTCTACAATCATTATGTCATCAATCTGGTTTTGACATTTCTTTGAGAAATCTTACAAATCATTTCATACTTCATAAAAGTGTATTATTTTCTTGATATGTACATTAGATGGGTCCATATTTAATAATGAAATCCATTTTGATTTCTTAAAAATGATCATACGATCTTGCATGAACATGCATACTTCAACATACATGAATTAATAAGATCAAAATCATAATAAAGAAAAAATAATAAAATGTTTGATTATTTTCAAAGTATTAATTTAAGAATTTTGTCTTAATATGGTCTGCTATGTTTTATAACCAAAACAACTGAATTGGTGAGGAAGTTACTAAGAAAAGTATGTAAGTTTTAAATACATTAACATCAAAATTTAGTCAAATATAATTTTTAGTCTCTTCAAATTATGCAACAAACAATTTTAATATCTACTAAAATCAAACATATTTAATTGTCTTTCAACTTTAAAATTTTTGAATAATTTTTTGAATGCATAGTTTGAACATTATAAAAAGTGTAAAAAATAAATTAAGATAAAAGTAAATAAATATGAATCTAGAAATCGAAATTTAAACTCATTTCTTATGGATAACCTTTTAAGGATGTTGTAAACATGTAAACACAAATACAGGAAAAAAACATGTGTTGAGTTAATAGCAGAGACTAGTGGTCATGTGTCACTTAAATAACTCTTAATCACGATCATCCATATATGGTTGCGCGGTTAAGATTTAACCCTCTCATTCACTCATTGGATAAGCTCTAATTCATATAAAATATCCATGAATATTTATGTTCATACTATCCACCAATGGGTATGTTCATATCCTCACATGTATTGAATCAAATTTTTAACTTCCATCTATTGTCGAATACGGTTATACTCCTGATCAATGCAAAAATTAATAAGTGATATTTGAAAGAAAGTTTCATCAATAGGAGACATGAGAATGCTGATATAAAATTTGCTTTTCAATAATTTATAAGTAACTATGTCAATAAAAATTGGTCTGTAATGTTTTGGTATTGTCGTCTATTCAATAGACAATTTTTTTTGTTGATTTATTGTTTATATTAGAATATTTCTAATTTTTTTTTATCAATATTATATATTGTTATTTTAATTTTATTTTTAAACTACAATTACTTTTTTAACATATTTTTTTATTGATTGTTTGTTTAAAATTCATATAGTTATAATTTGTTAGTCTTCTATTTTATAATCAATTTCATATATTTTATAACTTTTTGATTACAAAATTGATGTGTTGATTCCACGTTAAAATGAACAATTGCATTTTTACAATATCAACACTAAAATTTACTCAATAAATACACAAGATACCGCTTCTAATCACGCAATCTACGGATTTAAATCTAGTTTTATTTTAAATTCACCATTACACATCAAATTAATATGTATCTTTGATTGCTTGTATGGAGTTTATTTCAAACTTGTGCTTGTGTGTTTAATTAGCAAAATCTATTTATAATCTATTAAATCATTCCCAAAATATTCTATCTTCGTTTCATCAATAATTTGACCATATACATTAGTTTTGCCACACCAAAAGTAATATGAGGTGCCCCTTCAATTTTAGTTTCACACAAATTCTATTCTATCTCTACTATTACACCCATATGTATTCCTTACCCATCATATTAATATCAATTCTTCTTTAATATTGTAACTGGCTCACATAAATATCAATAACACCACCACATTAAATTAGCAAGATATTAGCCAACAAGAATCATTTCCTTTTCCTTCATCCTACACTATTTTCTTTTCTCAAAAATTTTTTATTTCTAAATATCTATTACAATGTCACTACTAGAAATTAGTGTTTTACCTGCGGAGTTTCCTACGGATTAAAGCTAAAAATCCGCAGGTAATGTACATGCAGATAAATCCGTAGGAAAACTAAATAAATTCTGCAGCAAATATTTTATAAACTTAAGGCATTTCTTTACGAATATTCATGCAGAACAGATCTGCAGTACCATTTCTACGAATGTTTTCCAAGGGTATTTCCGCAGGTAATGTCACATGCAATTGATAATATATTTCGCATGAAAATCCACAGGTAAATCCGTAGGAAAGTTTGTAATGTATATTTTTAATTTGTACTGGTTTTTTTTTTCTTCTGAATTTTGATTTATATGAAAATTACACTTAATTATAATACATTTTTTAAGTATTTCTGAAACAAAATTTATATCGAATTCACAAATCATACTAAATATTAATTAAAGCATGAACTTCTTAGGAAAACAAAGTCTTAACATTAAAATTTTAATTATAATGTATAAACCAAAGGCTTTACTTTATAGAAAATATGAGTATAATATATACACACATTGTACATGATCATATAAACTAAAATATTTCAAAAACGGGTAAACAATATATATCCCTTTATCTCCTTAAATGTTTGGCAAGAGGGACAACGGGTGTAGTAGGATTGACAATCTTCTTTCTTTTCTTTTGCTCCAGTTGCTTACCAGGAACAAAACTCCATGCAACAACCTGATGCATAAAACATGAAGGCGAAAGTGCTCAGTCAAAAAGTTGCTCATAGTTATACATGACCAAAGTAAGGTTTATTGGGCAAATCCAATGTCCTATCATTTCACTTCTTCTATATCATCAAACCATAATTTGAGATTGATTCAACGAAACAATAATCTGAGATAGAGAAATTCAAGCTTCATAAAAGAAACTGACATCTTTTTAAAATATTTGCAAGACCAAGTGCTAGCACATTGATATTCACAATTAGCCAGAGGAAATACCTTATATATAAAAGCATTTTCCCATGCTCAATTCGTTCACTTTCTGGAGGATAATCTTTTAATGCCCCTTCATATGCTTCCAGAATTTCAATAGCTTTTGATGCTCTGTTTCGTATTTGAAGTTCAGTACAACAAACAGCCACAATAATTTTTTTTATTTTTAAAAAATCCATTTCAATAGCACCTATCAATGATACCATTTCTGCTTATAAAAATGGAAGGAAAAAGGAAAAACAAAGGTAGCATACCTTCAATCCTTAGCAAACCACTTCATATGCTTCAGATTTACGATCCATGCAATTTAATGTCAAACCCTTCATTGATAAAGTTTCTATCAACCAGAAGGAGGAACAGACACATAAATAAATAAATAAAATACCCAAAGAATCATGATAATTAAGAAATGGAGATAGGTGGTGTGTTACTTAACTGAAACATGTAACAAGGAAATAAAACATTCAAGATGACAAAGTAAAAGCAAGCACGAAAAAGTATACCTCCATCATCTGGAATTTTTTTCAAAATGGCATCGGCTGCTTTGAGTTCCTTTTTGTATTGTTTAGTTTCAAAGTATACATCCACATTGTTTTCTGTTACTGGTGCATGTAAGCATCAGATCTCTCATTGTAACAAGTATTTGAAAAATCACAAAATGGACATTGCATTTATCTTCCATTAATGAAACATAGTTTCAGTATGATAAAAAATCAATCTTACAAAAATAAAAAACAAATTAGACATAAGCTTAATTCAAAATACCTCTATGCAGGCAGTAATGTCAACACTTTTTGACTCCTTTAATTTGACAATAGACTCCAACCTCAGAAAAATACTAGATCTGCAACTAGAAATTTATTTATCTCAGATTTGTTTTTTGGAAATTAGAGGAATCCCAAATTGCCTTCAATTGTTCCCACATTCATTCTCCCATCCAAGTAGGCTTATTTTCCAAATCTTTACGTGCATCTTGCATTAGTGGTGACATCTTAGCTGCACTCCTTTTTTCAAAGTTGCGTTGCACCATGTCGCTCAAAGTTGGGGGCCATGTAAACCTTTTCTGTAATGGAAAAAACTGAAGTAGTGGGAGAAGATGAACAAAATGGATGAACAAAACAGAAACAATATCTTACACACATTAGTCTAGGAATCAGGCTAGGAGAGAAATTAAAAACCATACAATACATAAACTAACTAATTAATTAACCAAACAAATTACAACATATATGGGAAAGAACAAGAAACAGGAAACAGGAGAAATAATAAAAAAAAATGTCTATTCTAAATGCATACAGTTTTTGGAGCCATATTAAGTTATGAACTCAAGATTTATGGTATATAGGCAGGAAGCATAAATTTTGCATCTGTATTGTCAGAGTCCAATACCCCTCTTCCCCAAAAGCATTGATTCTCAAGGACTAGCATTACTCATTCCCAATAATTCATATAACTAAAAATGATATAATTTTGGCATGTGTTGACAGTTTTGCAAATAAGTGAAAACATAATAAGCAAGTATCAGTTCTAACTCTATGGAAAAAAGGCAAAGTTTGAATCTCAACAATCACACACACCATCCTCTATACATTATTAATACCATAACAACATAAAATACAAAGGGAGGGACTGGGGAGAATAATTAGTTATTGTTCTGTATTTGCAGTGTTGGCCCGTATTTTGCACATTGCTGTATCTTCACCAGCTGGCTAGGGATTAACCACCTGTTGAAAATAATTGCTTGATTTACAACCACCGTATCACAAGTCTAAATGAACATCTTCTCCTTGAGAACTAACCTTCAAATTAGACGAATGCACATTGACTTTGCCAAAATATCTTGAGAGTATGAGTCGGGCAATATTCTCAGCTGACACAACACTTGTTTCCATGGTGCT
Source organism: Cicer arietinum (assembly GCF_000331145.2). Lineage (NCBI taxonomy): Eukaryota > Viridiplantae > Streptophyta > Magnoliopsida > Fabales > Fabaceae > Cicer > Cicer arietinum. The sequence continues at coordinate 22,552,091 of NC_021164.2, read as the reverse complement.
AGCCGCATTTTCGAATGCATTAACATAGTAAAGATGTCGCCCATCCAATATAAATGGTGCAAATATTTCTGGGGCGTGATAATGAGGGTAGGCTGCCCAGTTTATCCTAATTGTCTCCTTCCTCCCACTGTCAGAGGAGCAATCAATAAAAAGTTACAATTAGAAAACTGGTAAAAGTTCCAAATATTTCTTTTCAATTGAATACATTAGAAAATATTATAAGCAAAGCCTCATAACAAACCAGTACACAAATACATATAATCAAAGATTACATAGTAGTACATGAGTCCAAAATTTAATGACTAACTAATATAATGATATTTTTAATTGAAGAGATCTATATGACTAACTAAATCTTTTTATTTTTTACAGTTTTAATCCTCAGACTTTGTGAAATCCAGTAAAAATAATTTAAACTCAGAATTTAAATTCGTATTTAATGGAATTTTTAATTAAAGTTTATTAAAATTTTGAATTCAAATATTTATTTAATTAAAATTAAGAGAACATCATAAAAAAAATAGAAAAGCAATAAATAAAAAAGGAAGTCGAAATCCAAATACCGTTTTTGCTTATACACTTCTCAGATCTCAGTTCCCTTTTGCCAGAAACACCACTCTTCTTCTTCTCTTGTTTCCACCGCCACCACTCTCACTAAATTAGAAGAAAAACCTTCAATCAGAAGAAAATCAAAATCCTAACTCACTACAGTTCATGAAAATGAATAATGAAACGAGAATAATGAAAAATGACAGAAATGAGATTGAAATAAAATAGAGTGGCACGCAACACTTACGAAGGCGACGAGGTTACGATGACGAGGTTGAGGTGCAACGTAAAGAGCTTAAGCTTCGATGGCCGCAAGGTGTGACGGTGGTGGCTAAACCAGAAGAAAATCAAAACCCTAACCCATTTTAGTTCACGGAAATGAATAATGAAAAATGGCGAGAAACGAGACTGAAATAAAACAGAGTGGCGCGCAACACTTACGACGGCGACGAGGTTACGATGACTATGGTTGAGATGCGGTGGCGAGGTGTGACGGTGGTGATTTGAGATGCGACGGTGAGGTGTGACAGTCGTGGGCTAAGAATACGCAAGTGCCACGGTGTGAGGGTTTCTGATACATTTCTTTTTCACTTTTGCTTCCCACACCCCTCAATTTACTTCCCACACCCCTTAAATTTTTTTGTAAACCCTAAATACCCAAACTACCCTTCTCTCTTTATTCAATTAACTCATCATTTCTAACTTCATCATTTTCATCTTCATTAACCTAACTTCATTATCTTTTTGAATAGTTGTTTTTGAATGTTCATCAATGGTTGTTTTTTGAATGGTTCTTCCAAATTTTATCACTTTTACGTGAACTGAGATAACGTATGTGTACGTGAACTCAGTTCACGTATGACTGAGATTTTTCAAATTCTTACCTATATGTGAACTGAGTTCACGTATGTGTACGTGAATTCAATTCACATGTTTGCTACGTGAATTGAGTTCACGTACACCTACGTTATCTCAGTTCACGTATTTCATATGAAATTTTAAAACTCCATTGATGTACGCAAACTTAATTCACGTACGTTTACGTAAACTTAATTCACGTATCATCTGAATTTTCTTAATTTTATCAGATACGTGAATTCATTTCAGTACGTGAACTGAGTTCACGTACGAATCCCTGATTTTGAAAAAAAATATTTAAGCTACAAAATCCAACAAAATCCATACCTAGTTGATTTGAGTAACTATAATGATAAAGATGATGAAAATGATGAAGATATTGAAAGTGATTGAAGATTATTGAAGATGAAATGTATCAAAATGATTGAAAAATATTGAAGAAGATTGAAAATGTTAGGTTAATGAAGATGAAGACGATGAAGATAGAATGAAGGGTTAAGTGAATAAAGAGGGAAGGGTAGTTTGGGTATTTTGGGTTTACAAAAAAAATTGAGGGGTGTGGGAAGTAAAATGAGGGGTGTGGGAAGCAAAAGTGTTCTTCTTTAGCGTGCGAGAGTTTTTTACTTTTTCTTTTACAAAGTTGTTTTAGGGTTTTAATTAGTTTTTTTTAACGGCAGGATTTTAATTGTTGAAAATGTTTTTTTCCAATTCCAATTTTTTTAAATTCCATTTATTTGTTTTAATAAAATAAAAAGATACAATGACAAAAAACAAAAATTATTTTTTTGTCAAATAAAAAAAGAAATCTGATTACATATGATAATTACAATATAGTACATTGTACTTACAATATATATGATTTTATTTTTTTACCTTTGTATGATCAATTATAAATAAATATCCATAAATAGAATATAAAATTTGGATCATCTCAATCAAAGTCACTCTTAATTTCTCACTATCTTTTTTAATTATATAATTTTTTTTGTTAAATCAAAAATTTATATTATATAAATTATAGATATAAAATTTTATATAAATCTAAAATAATTTAATATATAATATAAATTATAGATATAAAATTTTATATAAATCTAAAATAATTTAATAATCTAAAATAATTTAATTTAATTATGAAAACAATTTATTTAATTACTGAATTCAAAATTAAATAGATAAATTTATCAAAACTCTTAATTCAATGAATTTAATAGACAATATATTATAAAATTTAAAAATCACAATAATATTACTAGTGGAGCGGGTTCGGGTGCAGAAATATAACACTCCAAAGCGTCCCTCTACTCCAAATTTTAATTTCAGAAAAACCCAGACCCACACTAAATCAAAACGAATTTTCCTTTCTAAATCAAGATGGATTCAGATGTAGATTGCTACTGCGAGTCCGAATTATATTATCATCTTTAATTGTGCAACTTGTCTTATTTTTTTAATTTGTTTAAAAAGAAATTCTACCTTAATTATTTGAAAATAAAATCATAAAATTGACATGAAATTTACCTGCATAATTTCCCAAGGATAAAACACTCATAAACTTTGCTACGGAATTTGCTGCGGAAATTGCTGCAGAAATCTGCCGCGGAAATTTGCCACAGATGAATCTTATGGAAAAAGACGAACTTTGCTGCGGAAATATAGTCGTGTGTAAATCCGCAGCAAACGAAAACGTTGCCTGTCGTTTTACCTGCGGAACACTATACCGCAGGAAAAGTCTTACTATACTTGTGAACCGCGGGAAAATCCGCAGGTAAAAAGCAAATTTCTAGTAGTGTGTATTAAAATTGACTTTAAATACTATTGTGACCCATCATTCAATATTATGTCATTTCATTCAACTGTTGTCAACTCAACAAAAATCTCATGTGGCGTATCTAAAAAGTATTCTTTCATCGTCTCTCTTCCATGCTTCTTATTATTCCACTTCCATTACTTTAACACACATAATATTATTATTATTATTATTATTATTATTATTATTATTATTATTATTATTATTATTATTATGTGTCATGAATTACAAATTAAAGTATAATCAATATTAAGTAATCGACACTTATTATCCTCCTTCACTATTGGTAACATGGTTTTAACTCCAATTAGTATATTGGTCCTTTTATAAACTTCTCAAGAAATATATAAATGACAACAATTTGTAGAAGTTATTGTATATTATTGTTTATGTTTATTTGGAAAAGACAATAGCACTTACGCTTTGGTCTCTTTTAAAGTATTTATACTCCATTTTTTTATATACAATTTTATTAAAATAATTCCACAAATTAGGATGTTGTCATCTCACTATTAGTTTTGCTATATAAGTTTTTTTTACACATATATGCTATTCTACTAATTCACTCTTAGTACGTGGTCTATCTCTCTAAACTTAGTGCCTTATTAAAAACAAAATAGAAACTCCAATATTTATTCTGCCGTTATATTTTATTTAATAACTCTTATTATTCAATTGCACCATTGTCCCTCCTCCAATTCTGAATTTCTAAGTCGATAATTTTTTTTCTTCTTGTAACCATTTTCACACACCTTATGCAATTAGCTTTTGGATTGCAGACCCGCCACTACCACAAGAAAACCTTCTAGATACATATGAGTTTTTACAATCCCACTTTATCAACTCAATAGAAAACCTCTTTGCAACCCAATTATTTTCGAAGAAGTAGATAGAGTTGGAAAATTCTTCTTTTGCACAAATAGCATTTGAATAAATGGTGTTTTGTAACATATTCTACCTATTTGCTTATTTTTCTAAAAACCTTAATTGTTATTAATTAGAATATTGTTTTCGCAGGCATAATTGATCTAATATATGACATAAAAGTATAGTGGCTCCTCAAAAGATAAAGAAAACTGTTCATATTCAGTAGTGTTATTATTGTGTTTTCGAGAGATTTAGAACTATGTGTCGTTTAATACATAAAAGAATATTGTTTAATATTTAGATTCGGAAATCATTTGTTGTTTATTGTACAAAGATGTTTTATGTTGTCAAAAAATTTAAAAATACTAACTATTTGAAGTTTCTAAATCTGATTACTTCTATTTCACCATTAAAAATACTATCTATTTGAAGTTTCTACATATGATTACTTCTATTCAACCGTACATACACGATTGTTTGTGAAAATTTTCAAGCCAGTTTGTACAGAAGCCTCACACTCAAGACATTGAAATTTAGTTTTATCATTTCTTTGACAGAGTTAGAATGAAATGAATACCAAATGACAAAATCATATAAATATTTTTCTAACAATATTTTGCCAATAAATTTAAATTTGTTCTGCCACTTTTTTTAATAATATTTTTCTATTAAGAGAGCAACTAGAGTTAAATTAAAATATAAGTTACAACCATTTTTACTAAGATTTAAACAACACTCATTTTGTCTTGCTATTTTTAATTCTACTTTTCACTTTGTATTCTCCATTTTGTGTCCTCATCTGAATAACTTAGATTAATTTATTCCTCAATCATTTTAAAATTATAATTACACGACAACACGAGTAAAAAAAGAGCAAGTCTAATATGATTTTACAGTAAATAATTACATATGTTTATATTTATTAGGCTATATAGCACATGCGGTCCCTTAACTTAATTTCAGTTAACGTTTTAGTCCTTTATCTTTTTTTTTTCGGATTTGGTCATTTATTTTAATTTTAAGTGACAATTTGATCTTTTATATTTTAAAATGTCAACAATGTTATCCTTTTTTTTTTTTTACAAAAATTCAAAAAACGCATCAAAATTTTTAAACAAAATCCATAAAATTAATTATCATCTTCAATATAATACAAATTTTATCAAATGCATAACTTAAATATTCATCTCCAACAACATCAAATGCATAAATTTTCATCTCCAACAACATCAAATTCATCAAATAAAGAATGAAAATATGAGTTTATTTAAATATTTAAGTTATGAATTTGATGAAATTTGTATTATATTGAAGATGATAATTAATTTTATGGGTTTTGTTTGAAAATGTTGATCAATTTTTTGAATTTTTGTTAAAAGAAGGATAATATTGTTGCTATTTTAAAACATAAAAGATCAAATTGTCACTTAAAATTAAAATAAAGGACCAAATCGGAAGAAAAAAAGAACTAAAACGTTAAGTGAAATTAAGTTAAGGCACCGCATGTACTATTTAGCCTATTTATTATAATGCTTTTAACATTTTTAATACTAAATATAATTTATGAGCTTTGTTTGCATGATGATCTTCACTATGGGTTTATTTGAAAAACATATATTATTTTTCGTTTTATGCATCCTAACCACACATTTGAGAGAAGGATTTGTTTTTTAGCTGAACATTTGAGAAAGTGATCAATGTTTAGCCATCAATATTTCTTTAAAATGATATAGTAATTAGAAAGATGTAAATTTTAACAGATTATTGATTAACAAATAGATCATTAATGATTAATAATTAATATATTATTAACTTTATACTTATCACTATATTTTAATGTGTAGATATTTTTTCCATAATACTCATTTTGTTCTATTTTCTCATAATTTTTTATGAGTGAAATGTATATAAGACATTAAATTATAAATCCGATTGATCAAACCTTTAAATATCTTTTTAACAATTTTAAATCTTATTCAATGGGTAAAATTTAATATATGAATTAGTTGCAATTACATTCTCCAAAATATTATACATATTCTCAAATGTGTGTTTATGTATAAATCCATATATAACAATTACTGAAATAAATTCAAAAAAAATACTCTACAAACAATATCCATAAGTTATATTATTTTTCAAATTTTAAAATCTTATTCAAAATAATACTAATATGTTAGAGGCTATATATCCCGCGCAACACATGAGCCATATTTTAGTTTCAATTATTTTTCTTTCTCTGTGAAATTGTTTATATTTTTCCCTAGAAACCTGGACCTCTCCTCCTTCTAGGGCATGAATATTCTACATATTTTCATACAGAAGTTAGTGCATCAATCTTCTATATACATGAATGATCAAAAAAAAGGCAGGACGAAGTAACCTAAGGCTACAAAATATTTTGTCCAAACAAGACATTGTATATTCAGCTATTGAAATTTTAAAATGAATTTTACATTTCATACTTTTTCTTTTTTTCCTTCTCTTTTTTCTCTTTCAATAAATGTTAATTTGTTGTTTTGATTATATTATGTGGTTTGCTTTACTAGAAATATATTTGAGTTGCCATCTTTGTGATAAATATTACTGATATTTACTTTTCATATGCTCCACTTATAATGCTTAATCTGTTCCGCTATGTTTTATAACCAAAACACCTGAATTTCAACAAATCTCCAAAAGAAAGAAGGTTTTTGATTTGGTGAAGAAGTTACTAAGAAACGTATGTGAATGTTAAATACATTAACGTCAAAGTTTAATTTAATACAATTTTTAATCTCTACAAAATTATTCAACAAACAATTTTACTCACTATTCACTACGCTAAAAATGACATTTTATAGCGCTTATTAAATACAAGCGTTGTTGTATAATATTTTAAAAATAACAGATGATACAACAACACTTTTTTGACAAGCGTTGTGGAAAAGGCGCTGTTGTAGGGTCATATAGGGTCACATAGCGCTTCCACATAATGTTTACAAGGCTCTTACAACGCTTTTTCAAAAGCGTTGTAAACTGAAGCGCCCTCACATAATTTTTTACAGCGCTTTTGGAGCGCTTTAAACACAAGCGCTGTAAAATATAGCGCTCCCACCTTATGTTACATAGCTTTTAAAGCATTTTTTTGACAAGCGATGTAAAAGACTTGCGCTTTCACATAATTAAATGACCTATCAGAGCATTTTTTATACAAGCGCTATAAAAGACTTGCGCTTTCACATAATTGAAGGACCTATTAGAGTTCTTATTATACAAGCGTTGTAAAATCATTCACTTTAAATAAAAATAATTTACTTTAAATAAATAAAAACAAATTTAATACATTGTCCTAACCCTACAAGCCCTCATCTCCTCTACTCTGCGAACCCTCATCTCCTCTACTCTACGAACCCTCATCTCCTCCACTGTGCGACCATCTACTGCTCCTCCTTTAAAAAAAAAATTGGATACGTTGTCTCAGATACTATATTAATTAATTTGTTGTTGTCACTAAAACTAATAAATTGTTACATAATAAATCATATAAAATCTATTCTTTTTTGAAATTTGTTAATCTATTCTGTTTTGAAATCAGTCTTGGACCTTGGTTTCCATTTTCCAATATTAGATATGTGTACTATATATTGGTATAATGTTATCAGTAGCTTATTGTTTGTGTAACTGCATTTATATAGGTCATATAAAATGGACCGAAATTAGATGTCTGCCAATCGATTGTCAAAAGAGTATGAAAATGGAGTGAAAGAGTTTGTTGAGTTTGCAGTGAAGAATGCAAAAGATACAAATAGAGTCGTTTGTCCTTGTTTAAAATGTTGTTTTGGAAAACGTGTTAGAGAAGATGAATTAGAAGGACATCTAGTATGTAATGGAATTGATCAAAGCTACACATGTTGGATAAGACATGGTGAGAAAAAAAAAAGGAAACATTAATTTTGAGAATGGTTCGACATATGCTTCAATTGATTTCGACACAGATACATATGAGTCAGACCGAGTTGAGGAGATTGCAAAAGCAGTTGAAGAAGATCTTCGGGATTGTCCTAAAATATTTGAGAGTTTGTTGACTGATGCAGAGAAATCATTATATAATGGTTGTACTAAATTCACAAGACTGTCGGTGATATTAAAGTTGTACAACTTAAAAGCGAGTAATGGATGGTCTGATAAAAGCTTCACGTATGATAATGAACTTCTCAGTCGAACCTACGAGGCTAAACGAATTGTGCTCTATTGGCATGAGTTACAAAAGAATTCATGTGTGTCCTAACGATTGCATTTTATTTCGAAATGAATATGAATTACTAAAGGCGTGTCCGAAATGCAATGTCTCTCGATATAAGAAGAAAGAATCTACTCCAGCAAAGTCGTGTGGTATTTTCCTATAATACGAAGATTTAGGCACATGTATCGCAGTGAAGAAGATTCAAAACACTTAACATGACATGCAGATGAAATAATTAGAGATGGAAAGTTTTGACACCCTGCAGATTCTCCACAATGGGCAAAAATTCATCACGAGTATCCAGAATTCGGGATAGAGTCAAGAAATCTACGACTTGCACTTTCTACTGATGGAATGAATCCATATGGTCTTCAAAGCATCTCACACAACACGTGGCCTGTGATATTTTTGATTTATAACTTACCTCCATGTTTATGTATGAAGCATAAGTTTATGATGTTGTCTCTGTTAATTTCTGGACCCAAACAATCGGGGAATGATATCGACGTATACTTGACTCCTTTAATTGAAGATTTAAAAAAATATGTGGGAGACAAGTGTAGAAGTTTAAAGGTCAGTGTGCATGTTCTATATGTGAAGAGAGTACAAATTGGATGTGGTTGAAACATTGTAAGAAGAATGTATTTCTTGGGTGCTGGGAAACTGGCATGCTGCAAGGTTGTGAATATGTAAATGTAAAAAATATGTGTTGTGTTGCAAGGTTTTGTTGTGAATATGTAAAGTTATATAGTTATGTGTTTTTGTGAACATGTAAATGTAAAAAATATGTAATTGTGTCAATATCATGTGATGTTTGTAAACTGATATGTCAATATGTAAAGTTACAAGTTTGTTGCTGTTGTTGTTTAAATGAAAAATAAAGTAATTGTATCAATATCATGTGCTGGAATGAAAATGATTTTGGAAAAAAATGAAAAGACATTGCTTTCTTAAAAAAATGCCATAAAAAATCTGTTTATACAAACAAACGTTATTTTAAAAATTCCATTTACAACGTTTTTTTTAATAAAAATAGAATAAAAATGCACCTATTACAGTGCTTTTTTGAAAAAACGCTGTAAAGCTAGTACAACAAGCAGTGCGTTTTTAGAAGAGATTTACATCGCTTTTTTTCTTTTAAAGAGCGCTGTTGTATCTTTTTAAAGTGCTAGATACTACAACGCTTAATTTTTGGAAAAAGCGCTGTAAATGGCTTAAACAATCGCTGTAAATACTATTTTTCGCGTAGTGATTGAAATAAAACATATTTAATCCTTCAACTTTTAAGTATTGTAATGATTTTTTGCATGCATGATTAGACACTACAAGAAAACATTTGTATACCTACGGAAAATTAGCCACGGATCATAACCCGTGGGTAAATTAATTGTTACCCACGGAAAAACCGTGTGTATTGTTGTATAAAATAATTTTTTTTTAATTAATTACCACAGTAATTCCGTAAGTAAAATTAAAAAATCCGTGGGTAATGAAAAAAAAAATACAATCCTAACTTAAATTTTGCCAAAAATTTTCGTATTATTTTTTACTACAGCTTATCCATGGGTAATGTCTATTTTTTAGAAAAAATTTCTGTTTAATTTTTTTAAAAAAGGACCCCAACTGATACTAAATTAATTTTATCAGGCTGCCTTCTAAATGCTCCTCCGAATCGTATCTTCCCTAACCCTTCTTCCCTGAGCCCTTCCTCCGAATCGTATCTTCCCTAAGCCCTTCTTCCCTGAACCCTTCCTCCGAATCGTATCTTCCCTAAGCCCTTCCTCCGAATCGTATCTTCCCTGAGCCCTAACTCCGAATCGTATCTTCCCTAAGCCCTTCTTCCCTATCGTATCTTCCCTGAGCCCTTCCTCCGAATCGTATCTTCCCTGAGCCCTTCCTCCGAATCGTATCTTCCCTGAGCCCTTCCTCCGAATCGTATCTTCCCTGAGCCCTTCCTCCGAATCGTATCCTGTTCTTTCTCGTCTCAAACAGTTTTCTGCAATGAATAAGCTAAAGAAGATGGCATTGCGGGTAAATAAAGCTAATTAATGCATGGATATTAATTTATGTATGAATGTTGATCATACATTGTTATGAAAAAGGTGATGCATTTTCATACATAATATATGAAGTTCCATTGTTGCCTTTGTGGATTGTACTATCGTGCACTTCTTGATTTCCAAATTAAGTAACCTTATTGGGCTTATGCACTTGCTCTTCACTTTCAATTGTATTTAATCTGTTATATTTTTGTTTGATTGAAACTAAGTAACTTTGTTGTTTGCACTCACTCTTCACTTTCAAGTGGATTTAATATGTTATCTATTATGTTTTTGTTTGATTGAGACTAAGTAACTATAGTTATAGTTGTTTGTAATCATTGCTTGTTATGCTATTTTCTTAGGTAATTGCCGAAAGTCTATCTGAAGAGGAAATTGCTGGTTTGAGAGAAATGTTCCAGACTATGGATACTGATAACAGTGGTGCAATCACTTTTGATGAACTCAAAGCTGGTCTAAGAAGATATGGGTCTACCCTTAAGGATACAGAAATACGCGATCTTATGGAAGCGGTAGGGTGTTAGTGACTTAGTTTTGTTAAAAATATATTTTTCTCTGTATTTTGTGTATGTACTTTCATGGTTGCCAACACTTATTCATATTATTTTTTATTTGTGTGTGTATACATAGGCTATTTTGGGAAAGCAGATACTTAACTTGGATGAGCTTTGTGGAGTTGCTTGTATTCTGTTTGTTTCGATTCAGATTCTTCTTTATGCATTCCTACCTCTATTTGTATTTTTTATACATATTCCTTTCTTCTATTTTGCTTAGGGTGTTTTGGACATCACAACAACAGAGGTAGCAGACTACATAGTTGGAGGCGTAATGGCTTGTGACAGTTCTCGCTTTGATGTTATAATAGAGAAGAAAATCCCCCTGGTCCTGAGTGTGGGAGCATTAGACATGGTTAACTTTGGAGCAAAAGATACCATACCACAGAATTTCCAGCAGAGAAATATATACGAACACAATAATCAGGTGACTAGGTGATGACTACACTACATGACTAAGGTGTTCTGTTTTGCTTTTGCTTGAAAACTACTCATATCTGCCATGATTACTATATCACTTTTATTACCCATATTGATCATATATTTCCCTCTATCCCACAACTTTGACCAAAGCAAGATTTATCAGTGATGTTATATTGGACTACTCAAAATGCATTTTATAATTCACTGGAATTAAAAATGTTTGACTTGTTGAAATGGCTGATTTTGTCGTGCTAATCTAATAAATCAGTTGATTCTCTTTCCAGGTTTCACTCATGCGAACAACAATGGATGATAACAGAAAATTTGCTGATTTCATAGCAAATAAACTGAACAGTTCATCTTCTAAGATTTGTGTTTGCCTTCCAGAAAAAGGTATATCTGCTTTAGATGCACCAGGTAATCCTTTTTATGATCCAGAGGCAACTGATACTCTTCTCCACGAATTACAAAGGCTTATTCAGACTGATGATAATCGACAGGTATTTGTGAACTGTAAAGTTTCAATTTTGCTTGGGTTTTATTTTACTTGTTGCTAGGAAGACATTTTAAGGTCAAAAGTTTTGTACTGTGCAGGTAAAGGTGTATCCCCATCATATTAATGACCTTGAATTTGCAAATGCACTAGTTGATGCTTTTTTAGTGGTTAATGAACAAACTGGTAAAGATTCTACTCATCCACCAGTAGCCATTCCTGAGTCTGTTGAACACTTCCATGAGGATTCTGTTTCAAATACATCAAGCTTTGGGACCATTGTCTATACACCTAGAGAATTCCCAGATGCAAAACCAGGTTCTCATTTCATTTAGATTTGCATTATGCTTTACTTATTCAAAATATTTTGTTAATGACAATTCTACATGTGAATAAATACTGATTTTCTAGTGATTTGGCAGTTCAAATAATATGCATATTCTTTTTCCAGGTCTCCAACAATGGCTACCACTTTGCAATAAATAGTTGTTTTTTCCTCATTTTCTACATGTGAATAAATACTGATTTTCTAGTGATTTGGCAGTTCAAATAATATGCATATTCTTTTTCCAGGTCTCCAACAATGGCTACCACTTTGCAATAAATAGTTGTTTTTTCCTCATTATTCATGTTAATTTTTCTGTGAAATTTAATTAGTGTCGGGATGTTCGCCTGAAAAAATATCTACTCAATGCCAATAGCTTCTGTTTGTGTTAAATTTGGAAAAATAATTGGCCTTTTGTCTAACTTTGTAAGTACTGCTTTCATTTCTGCTGGCAGAAACCAAGTAGGTTACATTACCCACAGACAATTCATGGATAAAATTATCAATATTAAATATAAAATATTAGACTTGTCACGGATGATCTGTGGGTAATGTAACCTACGAATTTTCCATCGATAACTATCTACTATTTTACCTACGGCAAATCTATGAGTAATGTTACCCACGGAGACTCAGTGGGTCATATTACCCACGGACAATCCCTAGGTAAGTGTGTCCCATAGCTTGTCCGTCGGTAAATATTTTCCTACGAGCGATTTAGCTACGAACTCGTGTCCGTGGGTAATCCGTAGGTAATTTTACGTTACCTACGGATAGTCCGTGGGTAAAGATAAAATTTGCCGTAGGTAATAACAGTTTTTCTTGTAGTGAGAACAGTGGTGCAATCACTTTTGATGAACTCAAAGCTGGTCTAAGAAGATATGGGTCTACCCTTAAGGATACAGAAATACGCGATCTTATGGAAGCGGTAGGGTGTTAGTGACTTAGTTTTGTTAAAAATATATTTTTCTCTGTATTTTGTGTATGTACTTTCATGGTTGCCAACACTTATTCATATTATTTTTTATTTGTGTGTGTATACATAGGCTATTTTGGGAAAGCAGATACTTAACTTGGATGAGCTTTGTGGAGTTGCTTGTATTCTGTTTGTTTCGATTCAGATTCTTCTTTATGCATTCCTACCTCTATTTGTATTTTTTATACATATTCCTTTCTTCTATTTTGCTTAGGGTGTTTTGGACATCACAACAACAGAGGTAGCAGACTACATAGTTGGAGGCGTAATGGCTTGTGACAGTTCTCGCTTTGATGTTATAATAGAGAAGAAAATCCCCCTGGTCCTGAGTGTGGGAGCATTAGACATGGTTAACTTTGGAGCAAAAGATACCATACCACAGAATTTCCAGCAGAGAAATATATACGAACACAATAATCAGGTGACTAGGTGATGACTACACTACATGACTAAGGTGTTCTGTTTTGCTTTTGCTTGAAAACTACTCATATCTGCCATGATTACTATATCACTTTTATTACCCATATTGATCATATATTTCCCTCTATCCCACAACTTTGACCAAAGCAAGATTTATCAGTGATGTTATATTGGACTACTCAAAATGCATTTTATAATTCACTGGAATTAAAAATGTTTGACTTGTTGAAATGGCTGATTTTGTCGTGCTAATCTAATAAATCAGTTGATTCTCTTTCCAGGTTTCACTCATGCGAACAACAATGGATGATAACAGAAAATTTGCTGATTTCATAGCAAATAAACTGAACAGTTCATCTTCTAAGATTTGTGTTTGCCTTCCAGAAAAAGGTATATCTGCTTTAGATGCACCAGGTAATCCTTTTTATGATCCAGAGGCAACTGATACTCTTCTCCACGAATTACAAAGGCTTATTCAGACTGATGATAATCGACAGGTATTTGTGAACTGTAAAGTTTCAATTTTGCTTGGGTTTTATTTTACTTGTTGCTAGGAAGACATTTTAAGGTCAAAAGTTTTGTACTGTGCAGGTAAAGGTGTATCCCCATCATATTAATGACCTTGAATTTGCAAATGCACTAGTTGATGCTTTTTTAGTGGTTAATGAGCAAACTGGTAAAGATTCTACTCATCCACCAGTAGCCATTCCTGAGTCTGTTGAACACTTCCATGAGGATTCTGTTTCAAATACATCAAGCTTTGGGACCATTGTCTATACACCTAGAGAATTCCCAGATGCAAAACCAGGTTCTCATTTCATTTAGATTTGCATTATGCTTTACTTATTCAAAATATTTTGTTAATGACAATTCTACATGTGAATAAATACTGATTTTCTAGTGATTTGGCAGTTCAAATAATATGCATATTCTTTTTCCAGGTCTCCAACAATGGCTACCACTTTGCAATAAATAGTTGTTTTTTCCTCATTATTCATGTTAATTTTTCTGTGAAATTTAATTAGTGTCGGGATGTTCGCCTGAAAAAATATCTACTCAATGCCAATAGCTTCTGTTTGTGTTAAATTTGGAAAAATAATTGGCCTTTTGTCTAACTTTGTAAGTACTGCTTTCATTTCTGCTGGCAGAAACCAAGTAGGTTACATTACCCACAGACAATTCATGGATAAAATTATCAATATTAAATATAAAATATTAGACTTGTCACGGATGATCTGTGGGTAATGTAACCTACGAATTTTCCATCGATAACTATCTACTATTTTACCTACGGCAAATCTATGAGTAACGTTACCCACGGAGACTCAGTGGGTCATATTACCCACGGACAATCCCTAGGTAAGTGTGTCCCACAGCTTGTCCGTCGGTAAATATTTTCCTACGAGCGATTTAGCTACGAACTCGTGTCCGTGGGTAATCCGTAGGTAATTTTACGTTACCTACGGATAGTCCGTGGGTAAAGATAAAATTTGCCGTAGGTAATAACAGTTTTTCTTGTAGTGAGAACATTATAAAAAGTGTAAAAAAAACTCGAGTAAAATCACAAATTTTAGTCCTTACAAAATTATCAACTTCAGTCATTGTTGGAGCATCAACATATGTTTTTGAATGATTGTTTTGCATACATGTTTACAGCACTATAAAAAGTTTATCCACAAAAAATGAGCTTAAAAGTTGATTTCTATTTTAAGGACTTTTATCTTGAATATATGATAATAAAAATTTCATATTTAATTCATCTCAAGTTAAAAAATTCTATATTTGTGCAGATAAATTTTTAATAATATCGTAAATTTTTTTGTATAAAATTATTCAAAAATTTAAAAATTGAAACATGATTATATATATATATACACACACTACCCACCAATGAATATGTTCGTATCTATTAAATAAACAACTATGTTAATAAAAATTGGTTTCGATTGTTTTGACCCTGTTTTCTGATTCTTTTTGCATTCAAATTTTTGTTTTCTGATTTAATGTTTTTGTAAGAATATTTCTAATGTTTTTAGAATATTACATTTTGTTATTTATTTTTATTTTCAAACCATTATTACATGTTTAATATATTTATTTGAAATTCATATATTAATTTATTTTATAAATTTAATGTGTTAATTCCACGTTAAAATAAATAACTATATTTCAGTAATATACAAAATATCACTTTTAACCGCGCGCAATGTGCAAGTTTAAATAATTCGCGTGCCTAAACTTAATTGTGTAGAGAAAGTATAATGGCATGAATGAGCACGACAACTTTAATGCCTCAGTCACACGTTCATTAATCTACCTTGTAACTGAAGGCATGTATTCAATTTGATCCAATTGTGCGTGCACCGTGTTTTTATTCTACACTTTCAACACAAATGAATAACCACATTTGACCACATGTTTTTAATTTGAAATTTCTATGATGTTTTTTTTGTTCAATACATGAACGTACCTATAAAAACCAACCCCTCTTCTCTTCTTCCTCTTAAGATCAATTAATACATACTCACACAAATAACCTTAAACTACAACCAAGTCATACATAAATAAATAAACTAACACAACATAAACGTGGTAGTTACCTTAGTCAAACAAACCAAACTCTTTTTCTTGAACTTTAGTTGTCAACACCTCTTTTAATAGCTTCAGAGTTTATAAGATCAGTTTTTTACCAAAACAGTCTTTGATTAGACTTTACTTATTTCCTGACTGATAATCAGATTACTGAAAGCACTTTCTTCTAGAAACCTTAAAACCGAAGGATTAAAACCAAAAATAAAAGTTTATACCATTTTGCGTTCAAACTTCAAATTCTCAATAGTACTCTTGGAAGACAAATTTGCAAAACTCTGCTTCAAGATGGAGAATTGCCTTAAGTATAAATATCAACCTAATGAAAACTCATCATCTTCTTCACCAGCACTTCTTGCTTTTCACTCTCATGTTTCCGAACACATTTCTCAATTAGCATTGGAATTGAAACATGAGTCAAAAACACTGTCCTTATCATGGTTTCAAGGATGTTTTGGCCTCTTGCCAATCATCAATAAAGCTTTTGCAAAACTTGTTATGGACATTGATTATTCAATGAGTCAATGGAAAGTTGATCCCATTGAAGAGTATCTCAACTACACCATGAGTTTGTTAGAGCTTTTGAATTGCATTTCTTCTTCTCTTTCTCATCTTGGCCAAACAAGGCTTTTTCTAGCACATGGTTTGAATTTAACTTTGGTGAAGGAGAAATCACATTATTTGGCTATAAAGCATTTGAAACAAATTCAACCATTAATATTAGGGTGTTTTAGCAACAAGTTTGGTAAACATTTTTACACACAACATCATAAAGCAAATACTTTTTTTGGTAAAGAGTTGATTTTTCATGAGGGTGTTAAGGAAATGAAGAGTATTGGATTTTGGGTATGTGGAGTTTTCTTATCTTGTTTATATGGTGATGTTAAGCCATACATGGAACTAAGAAAAATTGTTGGTGGGTTTGAAAGTTCTCTAGTTGCTACACTTGATATCAAAATCAGTGAAAAGTTAGTGAAGAAAAAGCCGAGCTTTCGCGAGATTGAAGAGATAGATAATGGTGTTGCTGCTGATGAAGTAAGAACTGATGCAACTGAAGAATTGAAGAGAAAGTTGTGTGAGTTAGAGAAGCTATCTGATGATATAAGCAAGCAGGTGGGTCATTTGTTTGATGGTGTAATGATGCAGAGAAATGAATTAATTGATGGCTTTAGACTCAAGAAATAGCATCAATAATCAATTGTTTCATTCTTTATGTAAATATCAATAGTTAGGAAATATTGTTTTTGTAATGTTTCTTACAATGTATAAGTAGAAAAAGGTTTAATTAACCAATAAAATTGAATCTAGCACAAGAGACTAGATTCACACAATGTAGCAAATCAAGATTTGAATCTCAGCTGAGAGAAATATATACATTTAGTATCGGAGATTCTCGAATAGGATTATCAAAATGTTTGATATAAGAATTAACAAAAGGTTTGATATAATATTTATGTAGAAAAGGTTTTTTTTTTCTTCTGTAATCTATTATTATTAAATAACTAGATTTTAACCCGCACATTGCACATGTGTTTTAAGATTTATTTTCAAAAAATTAGTAACAAATAAATAAGCTTGACTTGTCATAATTGAATAACAATTTAAAAATTTGTGACAAATCTAAAATATTTGGTTAAAACTTAATTTCTAGCCTCCATATGTTCATCATTAACTCACATGTATCTTTTGTCGGGTCTTTTATGTTGAGTTATATGAGTCAAAAGCAACAAATATAATGTCACTCGTGATTCAATTATAACGCAAAAGAATCTACTGAAATTTGATTTAGAGAACGTAAAGTTAAAAATATGGATTAGAGGTTTCATATTATCATGTAGACAAATGTGTTGTTATTATTGTTCCTTAATTGTTGTAGGAACTTTAATTTTTCGAGAATTGTGTAAATTCCAACCAATGTTTAGTTGATTTATTGTTTAAAAAAACAAGTGCAAATGACCTAATAAGAAGTGACTGAAAGGAGGCAAAATGTATGATTTATTGAATGAAACATCAATAATTAGAATCGACAAAAATTAAATAAATTATAATTTTTTTATTATTGATATTGTAAATGAAAGAAAATACAAAAATATAAGTATCAGTTGAATTTCATCAAACATCACAAAAACAATTTTGTTATACTCAAATTGGAGAACTTTCTTCAACATTATGGCAACTTGCCGTTGAGGTTCATAAGTGTTGATGTACATCTTCAGGTACCTCTTAGGGGTGAGAAAATTTTTTCCACTCTCGGGATGATTTACATCATCAGATATTTTGACTTACATTAGAAATGGTTACATGAATAAATGTGCATTTAATAAATGATAAATAGATAATAGAGAAACGTTGCATTATAAGTTATTATTCATGTTTTTTTATTGTTGAATTATTTTTTGTTGATGAAATGAATCTGTGTAGTATATGAAGAATAGAAATATAAGAGATTCTAGCTATGACAACTAACCAAATAATTGACGTGACACAAATAGAGTTATGTATCATAAAATGTGATTAAGTGTCAAATGAATGGTTTGGGAGTCTATTTTAATATATTACTATAACCTGCATATTGCGATGGTGTAATTTGTAAAATATTCTCTAAGTATAAATTTTTTAAAAAGTTTGAAGGTGATATTTATGGTGTATAACAACATCCATCTGATCGAAAAAAATGTTTTAAATTTGTAAGTTTCTTAGTTTATAAGAATAGTGGTTGTATATTAAAAGAATAAATAGAATAAAAATAATTGAAAATTTTATAATAAAATGAGTGATTTTTACTCTAAAAAGTATGATTAAAATAAAATGAGTTAGTGTTTGTATACACAATAAAAAAATTTTAAATAAAATGAGTGATTTTCACTCTAAAAATATTATTAAAAAAAGACGAGTGATTGTTTGTATACATTTTTTTAAAATATTCAATCATTATAGAATACTTTCTTCCTATAAAAAATAGAATATATATTTTGCAATAATTGATTTTAGATATATATGTAAACATTGATTTTTATATGATAATTATTTTTATTTTTGTTTTACTTTTTATCCTGAGTACTATTATTTCTTTATTCTTTTTTTTGATTAATTGAATGAACTATTATTTCTTATATTTTATGTTTCATGTCTCATTTCCACTTAAATTTTTGATAACTAATTCTAAATTAGATGTGTTATATCATGTATTTTTTTAAAAATATTTTTATTTAATTATCTTTGTTGGAGACTGTATATGATGAATAAACTCAAAATATTATTTTTTACGACAAAAACACGAAATAATGTTGAGAACGATAAGAAATTAATACTTGATTTTGATTATTTTTGCCATTAATTGAAACTATGCTCTGATTTATGCTTCATTCAATCTATAAGTTTAATATTTTGAAGTTATTGTTTTTTTTTTCATGAACAATTTATATAGACAAATACTTTCTTTGTATTGAAGGAATATAATATGTATCCGAGAACTAATAAAAGAAAAATTAACACAAATTGTATATTACTTTGAAAATACTTAATTTATAATATAACATTTTATTTTTTAAATATATTCTTTGTTGTTTGTTTTTTTTTTGTTGCAAAAGTTTGCTAATTTAAATTTGTCTGTTTTAATATTTTTATTTATTTTAATTTAAACTTCATTTGATTGTTTGTGCATAAGTTTGATTATTGATTTTTCATGTGATTATTATATTTTTATATATTTTGTGGTAATTTATGGTTGCTACATTTTAATTAATAAAATGTAATTAAAATATTGTGATGTATTTATATGCAATGAATTAAAAAAGTAATTAACAATTAAATCAAGTTTGTAATGGAAATTATATTTTTATTGATGTTTTTTAATTGTAGAGATATAAACAAAAAATTAGTAGAATGTGGAATAAAAAATTAATGAATTCTAGAGGTGTCACATCATACTAATGAGTGGTATGGCAAAATTGCAAAATTCACTACGCAAAAAAACCTATTTTACAGTGCTTTTTAAGTCACTTACAGCGATTTTTCAAAAAATATAAGTGTTGTAGCATCCAACACTGTAAAAAGATACAACAGCGCTTTTTAAAATAAAAAAGCGCTATAAAATAGGTAGATATATTGCGCGCTTGTTATACTCGTTTTACAACGCTTTTTGGAAAAAAACGCTGTAAAAAGTGCACTCAATAGATGCATTATTATGCACCTATTACAACGCTTTTTCCAAAAAACGCTGTAAAAAGTGCACTCAATAGATGCATTATTATGCACCTATTACAACGCTTATTTGAAAAAACGTTGTAAAAGGTGCATTCAATAGATGCATTATTATGCACCTATTACAACGCTTTTTCCAAAAACCGCTGTAAAAGGTGCATTCAATAGATGCATTATTATGCACCTATTACAATGCTTTTTTGAAAAAGCGTTGTAAAAGGTGCATTCAATAGATGCATTATTATGCATATACTACAGCGCTGTCTTTTAATTTTTTTTTCAAAATCATTTTCATCAAGAATCAGTTCACACAATCATTTCACAATCAGTACACAACAACAGAACTATATAACTTTATAATTTAACTTTATAACTTTACATATTTACACAATCAGTTCACAACATATTCATATACATATTCACATATTGACAATAGCACAAAACTATATACATATTCAGATAACTACATATTCACAACTATTCAAATGTGCCCTATTCATATACATATAACTATCAGAACTACACAAAACATAACTACCATATATTCATATAACTATCCCTTGCAACATGCCATTTCCTAGCAAATCAAATAATTTTCATTTCAATCACATATTGACACCAGTCTTCCTTTATTTCAATTAGATCTCTTTCAGAGTATGTTGGACTGAAATTGTCAAAGTACTGTGCGATATAAAAATTGAACATAAATAAGTTAGAATCAAATATATACATATCTTAAATATGAAAATCAAATAATAAAAATACCGTACCGTTTCTGGGATTATAGTTTGATTCATATCAACAATCTCCTTCATGAATCACAATATATAGTACCCACAGTCGATGTTGTTAGTTTGACGAGGGCACTATAAAATAAAACATATAAGTCAATAAATATTTGTGCATTGATAGCATTATAAGTTCAACATGCATTTTAGTGAAACAAAAAACTAATAAATACAATACCTGAAAAATAGAAGAATAGTAGGGTTACGATGCATAAATACAAACAAAGAAGAACAATGCAGAAATACGAACAGTTCGTAGGAGAGTAGGATTCGCAGAAACAAAGATGGTTCGCAATGACAAGGAGAATGAAAAGGAAACAAGCATATGAAGTTTACTTAATGAGGGTTAGTAACAAGGTAATATTGTTCGTAGGGTTCGCAATGAGAAGGAGAATGAAGAGGAGGAGGAAACAAGCGTATGAAGTTTACGTAATGAAGAGGAAACTGAAATGGTTTAGGGTTTAGGGATAGTATTTGAATGAGAGTTGGTAGGGATAGTAACAAAGATGGAGATGGTTCGCAATGGAGATGGTTTGCAATAAGGTTCGTATGGACAGTAGGGTTCGCAATGAGAAGGACAATGAAGAGGAGGAGGACTCTGAAGCGTAGTGAAGTTTACGAAATGAAGAGAAAACTGAAGCGATTTACTGTTATATATAAAACCTTATTACATCGCTCATTGAAAGAGAGCTGTAAAAGACCTCCTTAACTTAACTTTTAAAAGCCTATTACAGTGCTCTTTGAAAGAGCGCTGTAAAAGACCTCCTTAACTTATTTTTTAAAAGCCTATTACAGCGCTCTTTGAAAGAGCGCTGTAAAAGACCTCCTTAACTTATTTTATATATATACATATCATATTGGGATGATTAGTTAAAGTTCAAGAAAAATTCTCAGTACTCAAACAAAGCTTTTTCAAGTTCAATATAAGCAGAAAATCAGTTATGGAAGGTCAAACACTTAAATTACATGAACTTAGTATAAAACACTAAATCAAGCTAAATATAAGTAGAAAATAAGTATAAGCAGAAAATTAATTACAGTTTAAGCTAAATACTAAAATGCTGAATTCTGGCATATCAAACAATAAAATTATATGAACTCAGTTCAGATTACATGACTTATATAAAACAATTAAACACATAAAGATGCTCTTCTTCTTTTCCTGGTGGGATTCACATTTGTTTGTCCATTAACGATACGAAACAATGGATTAATCCAAATTCCCTCATCGTGATCATCTCTAAGATATAAACCATCATCAATTGAATCAGTTTCATGTGGTTGTGAGGGTTCGTAGGGTTAGGACAACATATTAAATTTGTTTTTATTTATTTAAAGTGAATGATTTTTATTTAAAGCGCAAGCCTTTTACAGCGCTTGTATAAAAAGCGCTCTAATAGGTCATTTAATTATATGAAAACGCATGTATTTTACAGCGCTTTCACAAAAAACGCTTTAAAAGCCATGTAACATAAGGTGGGAGCGCTACATTTTACAGCGCTTGTGTTTAAAGGGCTCATAAAGTGATGTAAAAGCTATGGGAGGACGCTTCAATTTACAGCGCTTTTACAAAAAAGCGCTGTAAAAGGGTTGTAAGCATTATGTGCAAACACTATGTGACCCTATATGACCCTACAACAGCGCTTGGCAAAAAAACGTTGTTGTATCATCCGTTATTTTTAAAAAATTCTACAACAGCGCTTGTATTTAATAAGCGCTGTAAAAGACGCGCTATAAAATGTCATTTTGGCGTAGTGATTAGTGTTACATGACATATAAGGATGAGAAGTGTAAACATATTATTTTGAGGGTTTATTTTAATATATTATATTGATAATAACAAAACCACTAAAAACACTAAACTATACATTACTTACTTATGTCTCTCAAATTTGAAACGTTTTTTCTTTTTCTTTTTTAAATTATGTTAATTACTTTAAAAAATATACAATTGTTCATCATTGTACTAAGACTAAAAAATCACATTTAAATTTAAAAGTTATAAATTTTAACTTTAAATTAAAACTATATATTTTCGTACATCTTATCTTAGGTTTAGTTTATTTTTGTTTGTAAAATTGCATTACTTGTTATTTATATGATATTATCTTTCTCTTGTACTATGTTAATCGAAATTTTAAAAAGTGATTCAATAATTAGTTAGTATATCAAGTTAACAATTAATGTGTTGAGAGGTGAGTGTGACATATCATTTATTTCTATTATTTATTTTATTGTTTGTTAGTATTTTTCATTTTTGAAGTATATTTGAAAATTAAACAAGTTTAGAATATTAGCAAAAGAAGTGAATAGTAAAGGAGTGCTCGAGAAGACCTTAGAAGGTTCTATTATTCTAACCAAATGATTTTATTTTAATGAAAATTTGGTTTTGATTATCTTCCATTTGCATCATTAATCATGATTCATCTATGCATGTATGTTGCTGACTCAATTAGTGTTTAGTTTTTTGTTAAACTCATTTTTTACATATCATGACCCATTAATTAATAGAAAAATGAATGGACAATTGTTTTGCACAATTGCACCTTGCTTTACGGAAAATACAATTTTGACCTTCTCTACATAAGATTGATACTCCTTTCACAACATTATATATATTTGAATTAGCCTTCTCAAACATGTTTCTTCCTTCTTCAATAAGAGCATTGTACTGAAGAGTGACATATGGAAATTGGTCTGTAGCATGACACTTATAATCAAATACTTGTCTCGGTGTCGGACGTCGACACGACACAAACACATTAAAAGACGTCTTGACAGAGGTAATGTTTTTTATTCTTGTAGAACAAGTTTCTATGAATGGCAATTTTGAGAATATGGTTGTACCTTTTAAGAGATTAAGAAAATGAATTGCATTGAACTAAATTTCTAAGTGTTGAAGTTAACTATTTTTACTTATAACGTTGAAGTGAATGTTAGCTTAATGGATAAATGCAGAAAATGTGGTGATTTTAGTACCTATTATCTTTTAATTAAGATATTCACATGTCAAAACAACACAAGAATTTCAAGAACTTATATAAATTTTCCTATCACACATTCAAGAATTTATATAAATTTTCCTATCACACATTGCTATATTAATCATTCAAATATAAAATTATACATATTTTGTCCATATTTTTCTTTTAATAGGGACTATTTAAGGGACAAATAGCAACCTTTTTTTGTAAAATATTTTCAAAATGGAGACTAAAAGTGAATAAATATTTTTAAGAGATTAAACTTTAAAGGTCGTGATTTTATAAAAACTAATAATATATTTTATTCTTAGCGGTATTAATGTTAAGAATCATGGGATGAGAGAGCAAAAAATCATAACACATCACACATATAGAGCATAAGTATATTGATGAGGTAAAAACTTAAAGAGAGAAACACACCAGAATGAAAATTGTATTTCCTTGCTTTGTTAAATAATATATACGAGGTAATTATGTAATACAAAGGATATACAAATGAATATTAATCTAGCATGACATTTAGGGAATTATTCTTTCTATAAATTATAATTCTAAATATTGTAAAGACAAAAATAGCAGGTAATCGACAACTACTATTGTTTACAAAACATAATCTATTTGATTATGTGCTAATTTCAAATAACTTCCAACACTCCCCCTCAAGATGGCATGAATATGTCATTCATTGCAAGCTTGCTCACCATGTCATCGAATTGTCTCTTTGGAAGATTCTTTGTGAGAACATCTGCTAATTGACTTGTGGTAGGTATATAGGACATACAAATCTCACCACTATCAATTTTTTCTTTAATGAAGTGATTGTCCACTTCAACATGTTTTGTTCTATCATGTAGAACCTGATTATGGGCAATGGAAATGGCTGCCTTATTAACATAGTAAACTTTGATTGGTGTTGGGTCAAACATCTTTTATTCCTCCATGAATATTTTAATACATAATACTTCCCAAAAACCATGGTCCATAGAGCAGAATTCAGCCTCTGCACTACTCCTAGCTACAAGATTTTGTTTCTTGTTCTCCATGTAACTAGGTTTCCACCTACAAAGGGACAATCCCCTGAAGTAGACCACCTATAATTTATATTACATGTCCTGGCAGCATTTGTGTAAGCTTCAACTTGTAGGGAGGATGAAAATAACCTAAATGTTAATCCAATGACACAAACACACCTATTGGATGCACAAGATTGATTAAAAACCCTAATTGGACTAGAATAAGCCTAGGGAGGATGAAAATGACCTAAATGTCAATTCAATGACACAAACACACCTATTGGATGCACAAGATTGGTTAAAAATCCTAATTGGACTAGAATAAGCCTAGGGAGGACGAAAATGACCTAAATATTAATCCAATGATACAAACACACCTATTGGATGCACAAGATTGGTTAAAACCCTAATTGGACAAGAATAAGCCTAGAGATGACAAAAATAATTAAATGTTAGTCCAATAACACAAAAACACCTATTGGATGCACAAGATTGTTTAAAAATCCTAATAGAACAAGAATAAGCCCAAGGAGAACAAAAATGACCTAAATGTTAATCCAATGACACAAACACACCTATTGGATGCACAAGAATGGTTAAAAACCCTATTTGGACAAGAATAAGCCTAGGGAGGACGAAAATGACCTAGATGTTAATCCAATTTCACAAATAAACTTATTGGATGCACAAGATTGGTTAAAAAGCCTAAATGGAGTAGAATAAGCTTAGGGAGGACGGAAATGACCTAAATGTTAATCCAATGACACAAATGAACTTATTGGATGCACAAAATTGGTTAAAAATCCTAATTGGACAAGAATAAGCCTAGGGAGTACGAAAATAACGTAAATGTTCATCCAATGACACAAACACATGTATTGGTTAAAAACCCTAATTAGACTAGAAAAAGAATAGGGAGGACGAAAATGAAATAAATGTTAATCCAATGACACAAATGAACTTATTGGATGCACAAGATTGGATAAAAACCATAATTGGACTAGATTAAGCCTAGGGAGGACGAAAATCACCTAAATGTTAATCCAATGACACGAATGAACTTATTGGATGCACAAGATTGGGTAAAGACCCTAAATGGACTAGAACAAACCTATGGATGACGAATATGACCTAAATATCAGTCCAATGACACAAACACACCTATTGGATGCACAAGTTTGATTAAAAACCCTAATTGGACAAGAATAAGCCTAGGAAGGACGAAAATGACCTAAATATTAATCCAATGAAACAAACACACCTATTGGATGCACAAGATTGGTTAAAAATCCTAATTGGACTAGAATAAGCCTAAGTGGGGCGAAAATGACCTAAATGTTAATCCAATGACACAATCACACTTATTGGATGCATAGGATTGGATAAAAACTCTAATTGGACTAGAATAAGCCTGATGTTAATCCAATGACACAAACAAACCTATTTGATGCACAAGAATGGTTAAAAACGTGTCATTGTATTAACATTTACGTCATTTTCTCCCTCCCTAGGCTTATTCTAGTCCTATTAGGATTTTTAACCAATCTTGTGCATCCAATAAGTTCATTTGTGTCATTGGATTAACATTTAGGTCGTTTTCATCCTCCCTACGCTTATTCTAGTCCAATTAGGGTTTTGTAACCAATCTTGTGCATCCAATAAGTTCATTTGTGGCATTGGATTGACTTTTAGGTCATTTTCTTCCTCCCTAGACTTATTCTTGTCCAATTCGGGTTTTTAACCAATCTTCTCCATCCAATAGGTCTGTTTGTGTCATTGGATTAACATTTAGGTCATTTACGTCCTCCCTTGGCTTATTCTTATCCAATTAAAGTTTTTAACCAATCTTGTCCATCCAATAAGTTCATTTGTGTCATTGGATTAAAATTTAGGTCATTTTCATCCTCCATAGGCTTATTCTGGACAAATTAGGGTTTTTAACCAATCTTATGCATCAAATAAGTTCATTTGTGTCATTGGATTAAAATTTAGGTCATTTTCATCCTCACTGAGCTAATTCTAGTCCAATTAGGGGTTTTAACGAATCTTATGCATACAATAAGTGTGTTTGTATCATAGGATTAACATTTAGGTCATTTTTGTTGGACTTTAGTCCTTTGATTCCTAATTTTGACATAATTAACAATTCAACAATGTTCATACACTACATGATAAATCTAATATTTGAATTGAGCAAGATTTCAGGAACAATAATCAAATCCTACACACTTGGAACATGTTGCTTGGAACACAAGAAATCAACAAAAGTTGATTTTTGACTGAAGCAAATCAATTGGGAAATCGATTTCATAACAAGGGTGTAAGGAAACACAACTGTTTGTGTTGGTATAATCGATTGGGCAATCGACTGACTAAATTAGAAATGAAAATTGCACAAGTCAGTAGCACCCCAGTTTTGAGGGTAATCGATTGACAAATCGATTATACATTTCACAAATAAACCTGATTGAAATAAATCGATTGGGAAATCGATTGGATAAGTCACAGTGACACCCCAGTTTTGAGGGTAATCGATTGGCAAATCGATTGCTTAAATATCTTTGCAAAATAACTTTCCCTGTGACAAACACAATCGATTGGACAATCTATTGTGTGAAATTTCAATCAAGTTAAGTTTGGTTGCAATCGATTGGGAAATCGATTGAACTAAATCCCAGGTAAGAACGTTTTCAGACAAATACATACAAATCGATTGGCACGTCGATTAACATCAAAATAGCTGAGTCACTGACTTAAACACAATCGATTGGCAAATCGATTGAAAGATCTTTTGAAAATCTCAGTGAACTCTGAGCTTATGGCCAAATCGATTCTGAGTATTTGTTAATCGATTATGTAGACTTAATAAATCGATTACGAAATCGATTGATATGTGTTTCAGTTTGAAAATAACATCTGCAATCGATTACGAAATCGATGCATATCAGTCTTAACATAATCACTGAAAAATGTTGTTTAAAGAATCGATTGGTAAATCGATTGGCTTATATAGTTTCAAGATTCAAGAAAAACAAGACACACGATAATCGATTGGCAAATCGATTAGTCAGTCTGATTTTATCACTTTACAAAATTGATTGGTAAATCGATTGATTAATATGTTTTTCAGAAACTATATAAACTGTCTTCAATCATTCTTTCAATAACAATCTAATAAACACTTTGAATATTCTTGATATACAAAAGAACTCTCAATAACACTTGGTTAATACACTGAGATTGCATTTCCAGATCATAGCCAAAGAGATTATCAACAATCAATAAGAGAGCTGGAAAAGTGATCTTGAAAGACAAAGGTTCTCATGAACAATCTTTGAATATCCAGAATTGTGAGAAGCCACACTGACCAAGATTGAAGACTACTTTTTGTTCTTCCTTTATTCTGTTTGTAATAATTCTTTGAAACAAAAACGAAAGCGAGAAAAGCCAGCTAGAAACTGGTGGCTACTTTCTTGGGTGAGAGTGCTCAACAAGAAAGAGTCGTACTTTGATTCTGTGTTAGATTGCTGAGTATCTACAAGGATCAGAGGGTGATCAATAGGAAAGAGATCATTAAGATAGATAGGTTTCGGGGATGAAACTGGACAATCTGTAATTGATTCTTTCTATTGGAGAAGAAAATCTGAAATCCGTTTGGATTCTCAGGACTGGATGTAGGTTGTCAAGTTGCCAACTGAACCAGTATAAATTCTTGGTGCAATCTTGTCTAACCCTTAACTCCTTTAATTTTCTATCTTGCTATATCTGTATATTTGATTAATATTAGATGCATGTTAAACATATTCTGTGATAAGTAATATTGTTTAATCTGATAATTTGACTTGCATGCATCTTGGTTAATCTCATATCAATCTAATAGAATTTGCTAATCTTGTATGCCACAATTTAAATTCCGCTGTGTGTATGAAATTGATTTAATTTCTTAAAGAACTGATACATTCCTATTATTACGAGGTCGTACCAACCAACAATTGGCCTCAGAGCCTAACTTTTCGAGAGGTAACACTCATAAAAGCATTATGGCCTCAAACGATTTTCTGGGAGAAGGCGCATCGTTAGCAAGACCTCCAGCTTTCAACGGAACAACTTATATGTACTGGAAGCACAGGATGCTGATCTTCCTGGAAGCCAGTGGCATAGACATCCTTGACGCTGTTGAAAACGGTCCATATATTCCCAAGATTGCAGGAACAAATGACTCAATGATTCTCAAGCCTAGAGCCGACTGGTCAGACGATGACAAAAAGAAGGTAGGTTATAATGCTAAGGCTAAGAACATTATAACATCTGCTCTTTGTGCAGAAGAATTCTTTAGAGTATCAAACTGCAAGTCAGCAAAAGAAATGTGGGACATTCTTCAAGAAACACATGAAGGAACCACAGATGTGAAGAGAGCTCGCGTAAACACTTTGGTAAACTAAGAGAACACGAAATGGAATTACATCGACTGGACGAATCAGAGATGGAAAGCCGCAAAAAGAAAGGACTATCCCTGAAGGTTCAAGCCCAGCAATCGAAAACTGAATCAGATAGCTGCTCAGATCAATCCAGTAGTGAATCTGAAGAGCCGGAAATCGGGTTGCTTGTCAAGAAATTCAAGAAGTTTCTGAAGAAGAAAGACAACAAATTCAGAAAACCATCTAGCTCCAAGACTACTGACAACAAGACCATTACATGCTATGAATGTGGTAAAACTGGTCACATAAAGTCAGAATGCTACAAATTGCAAAACAAGAATAGAGCTACAAAATCAAAAGGCAAGGAACCAGTCACCAAAACCAGAAAAGCTTATATTGCATGGAATGATAACGATGAATCCTCTGCATCTTCTGATGAAGAAGAAGTCAACTTGTGTCTCATGGCAGATACAGATTCAGAATCAGAAAATGAGGTTAGTTCACAATCTAATCCAACCTATGATGAACTTCAAGAAGCTTTCAATGAACTGCATGATGATTATGTGAATTCCATAAAACAGTTGTTAAGCACAAAGAAAATGCTTGAACAAATGAATGTTGAGCATAAAGAAATTGAAAATTTATGTGAACAACTGAAAAAGGATTCACAAGAAAAATCTGCAAAGTGCATTGAACTTGAAAATACTGTTGCATCATTAAAATCTGATTTATTAAATTTTGCAAATAGTAAAGATAAGCTAAATGTCATACTTAGCAATCAAAGACATGTTCATGAAAAATCTGGTTTAGGATATACACCAAATATGCATGTCAAAAGAAAAAATAAAAACAGATCTGGTATTGGTTATATGCAAACCAGAAATGTCAAACATGGTCAAAAATCTGCTATTGCTAAGAGTATGTATGACATCTTTACTAAACCAAATAAACATTCATCCTTTGATGGCAGATGTCATTTCTGTTGCAGAAAGGGACATTTTGTGTCTAATTGCAAATTTAAAAAATTAGCCAATCAAGGATGGAAGCTAGTTTGGATAGAAAAGAAATCTGTGTTTGACACTAACCAACCAGGACCCAATTTAAATTGGGGACCTAAAACAAAATTCTGATTTTGTATTGCAGGTGTGCTTGACATCCACGAAACACTCATGGTATCTAGATAGCGGATGCTCAAAGCACATGACTGGTGACAAATCCAAATTCCTGAACTTGACATTAAAGGAAGGAGGCTTTGTCAAATATGGTGATAACAACAGAGGAAAAATCATTGGAATTGGTGATGTAGGCGATGAATCAACTGCAGTAATCAAAAATGTGCTATATGTTGAAGGATTAAAGCACAACTTACTGAGTATAAGCCAGCTATGTGACAAAGGTTTTCAAGTAAGTTTTTCATCACAATCTTGCATTATTGAGCATAAAGATGACAAACACATAAAGCTAATTGGGGACAGAATCAACAACATTTACATGTTGGATTTCAATTCTGTACCTAGTGCTGTATGCTGCTTGTTATCCAACTCAGATGAAACATGGCTTTGGCATAAAAGAATTGCTCATATACACATAAATCATTTGAATAAACTTGTCAGCAAACAGTTAGTCTTAGGTCTACCAAATAGGAAGTTCTCTAAAGATAGACTGTGTGATGCATGTGAGAAAAGTAAACTGGTTAAGACTCCATTTCCCTCTATAGACTTGGTTAGAACAAATAGAGTTTTACAACTAGTTCACATGGACCTTTTTGGACCTGCCCAAGTTAAGAGTTTAGGTGGAAACCTGTATGGATATGTGCTGGTTGATGATTATTCTAGATTCACATGGACTTACTTTTTAGCTCATAAAAGTGATACATTCTCTGTTTTCAAAAAGTTTGCTGCTTTAGTACAAAATGAGAATGATTTGAAAATTGTTTCAATAAAAAGTGATCATGGAGGTGAATTCCAAAATGATCTTTTTCAAAATTATTGTGAATCAAATGGAATCAACCACATCTATTCAGCCCCTAGGACACCACAGCAGAATGGGGTAGTGGAGAGGAAAAATAGATCCCTAGAAGAGTTAGCTAGGACCATGCTTAAGGACTCCAACCTACCTAAGTACTTTTGGGCAGATGCAATTAGTACAGCCACCCATGTAGTGAATAGAGTTCTCATTAGGCCCCTGCTTAGGAAAACACCCTATGAGCTTTACAAGGGTAGAAAACCAAACCTGTCCTACTTTAGAATCTTTGGTTGTAAATGCTTTGTTTTAAACAATGGCAAAGAACACCTAGGAAAGTTTGACCCTAAGGCAGATGAAGGTATCTTTCTAGGATATTCCCAAACTAGTAAGGCCTATAGAATCTACAACAAAAGAACAAAAACCATAGAAGAGTCAGTTCATGTAAAGTTTGATGAATCTTTTACAGAAAACTTGAACAAAACTCCTTCTAAGGTTATTGACATTTTGGATGATGTTGTAGAATCTGAACCACTAGAACAACCTATAGCTGACCCTCCAACTAGTGCAGACCCTGTAGAACCTATAGAAACCTGTGAGTTGCCTAAGGAATGGAAGTTCAACAGAAACCACCCTTTAGACAACATTATAGGCGATATCTCTAAAGGTGTTGCAACTAGGAGAAGCCTTAGTCAGTTTTGTAACTTTACAGCCTTTGTATCTCAGATTGAACCTAAGAACATTAAGGAAGCCCTTTTAGATAGTGAGTGGATACTTGCTATGCAAGAGGAGTTAAACCAGTTTGAGAGAAACAAGGTGTGGAACTTGGTACCTAGGCCAGAGGGTAAGCATGTTATAGGAACTAGGTGGGTGTTCAGAAATAAGTTAGATGAGAATGGTGTGATAACTAGGAATAAAGCCAGATTAGTTGCAAAGGGTTATAGTCAAGAGGAGGGAATAGACTTTGATGAGACCTATGCCCCAGTAGCTAGACTAGAAGCCATAAGAATTTTATTGGCTTATGCATGTATCATGGACTTCAATCTATATCAAATGGATGTGAAGAGTGCCTTTCTCAATGGAGACCTCCAAGAGGAAGTTTTTGTGAGTCAAACACCAGGTTTTGAAAATCCAGATTTTCCTAACCATGTGTATAAACTCTCAAAGGCCCTCTATGGGTTGAAACAAGCTCCAAGAGCTTGGTATGAGAAACTCAGCACTTTCCTCATTCAACAAAATTTTTCAAGAGGAAATGTTGATAAGACACTCTTTACAAAAACTACTGAAAATGACATCTTGCTGGTCCAAATTTATGTTGATGACATAATATTTGGATCAACAAATGATAAACTTTGCAAAGAATTTGAAAATTTAATGAAAGGTAAATTTGAAATGTCAATGATGGGTGAACTGTCATATTTCTTGGGATTTCAAATTAACCAAAGCAAGCAAGGCATTTTCATTAGTCAATCCAAATATTGTTCTGATTTGATAAAGAAATTTAACTTTGATAAACTTAAGTCCATTGATACACCCATGAGTCAAGGAAATTTCTTAGACCGAGATGAGAAGGGTAAGCCTGTAGATGTCACTAGATTTCGTGGTATGATTGGATCTCTGCTCTACCTTACAGCAAGCCGACCAGATATTATGTTCAGTGTTTGTATGTGTGCAAGGTATCAATCGAATCCGAAGGAATCTCACCTCAGTGCAGTAAAGAGAATTTTCAGATACTTGGTAGGTACTAAAAGTCTTGGTTTGTGGTATCCAAAAGGTTCAACATGTACTTTGGTTGGTTATTCAGACTCAGACTTTGCTGGTTGTAAACTTGACAGAAAGAGTACTTCAGGAACATGTCATTTGCTTGGTAATTCTCTAGTGTCTTGGTTCAGTAAGAAGCAAACAAGTATTGCATTGTCTACTGCAGAAGCTGAATACATAGCAGCTGGGAGCTGTTGTGCTCAAATCTTGTGGATGAAACAGCATTTAATGGACTTCGGTGTCGATTTGGGAACAGTGCCGATCATGTGTGATAACACAAGTGCTATCAGCATAACCAAGAACCCAGTAATGCACTCAAGGACAAAACACATTGAGGTAAGGCATCACTTCATAAGAGACCACTTTCAGAATGGAGTTATCAAACTTGAGTATGTGAACACTACAGAACAGTTAGCTGATATCTTCACAAAAGCATTGCCAAAAGAAAGTTTTTTGAACATAAGGATGAAACTAGGGATCATTGATCCTAGTGAAGTGTAAGTTTTTGATGATTCTGGTACTTTTCAGTAATGTTTTCCAGTTACATCGATTTGGAAATCGATTACCAGCATGGTAAAAGGTTTATAAAATCGATTTGAGAATCGATTACGTTAGCCCAGGATTCAAAATTTCAGAAAATTTTTTTTAACCTTCACGAGCATCGATTTGGAAATCGATTAGCTAAGTGTTCAACCTTAAGACAATCGATTTGGGAATCGATTAAGTAAAACTGGAACTCGATTTGAACATCGATTTGAAATATGACCGTTACTCTGATTTTACTAGCCGTTGGGCATCATCATTACTGAATCGATTGAGGATTCCCAGCAACGATAACCTAATGGATTGGGAAATCGATTTACAAGGTCAAGAGTATATATAGGAACAGTTCTAAATCGATTTCTGCATTCTCTTTTCCAGATTTTCACTGCTTTTCTCTTGTCTGCTTCATTCTTCTGTCTCTGCATCTGTTTGTATCTGCATTCTACATTCTACCTACTTCGAATCTACATCAAATTGTTGATATGGCACGTGTAAAACAGACCCAAGCCCGTACTCCATCTCCATCATCTTCTTCCACCAGTGAAACACCTTCACCACCTCCAACTTTGACAAAGAGAGTACCCATCCCAACTCACAAAATTCTTGCCAAAGATAAAGGAAAAGCTCCTGCACCAATCCAAGAAAAGACGAAGAAACGTAAGGAACCCCCCACAGAGAAGCTCATGGCTGATGCCATGAAAGAAATATCTCAGAAAAGGAAGAAGAAACCTAATTCTTCACCACCTCCCAAGAAGGTCTCAGCACCAAAGGAAAAGGAGACACAACCATCTCCGTCAACAGACTTTGCAAAAAGGAAAATTCATGAGGCAAGAACCATGGATTTTGCATATTTTGATGTTGTTGAATTCACTTTTCAAAACCACCTCAGATTTCATGGATTGGAGAGTTTTCTGTCTTCTACACTTGATAGCTATCCAAGGCTGATCAGGGAGTTTTATTCTACATTCAAGTTAACTGAAGAAGGTTTTACTGCTTTAGTTAAGGGAAAAAGGATTGCAATGTCCTTTGATGATTTCTCAACTTTGTCTGGATTGCCTTTCTACGGCAAATCTATTGATGGCAGCTCGGAAGCTGACACTGCTGATGAAGGTTGGGAAGAAACACTTGATAGGCATACCGCAGTAAAAGACCTGATGGTCGATGGGTTCGTTGAATCGATTTCATTGCCCATTGGTCAAATGAAGGTTCAACAGAGGATGTTGATGTATACTCTGACGCGTATGCTGGTACCAAGATCGGGAAACCATGCAGTAGTCCAGAAGTTGGACATCATACTGTTATGGGGCTTATCCAAAGAGCTAAGGATGAGCTGGTGTTGGATTGTGCTAAGGCACATGTTGGAAGCATCTCAAAGCAAGCTGATGCTGCCTTATCCACAGTTGATCACAAAAATTCTCAAACACTTCAAGGTTTCTTTTGGAAATGAGGAATCTGCTAAAACCACACTGGTGTTTGGTGAATCAATTGTGAATCAAATGCAATTGAAACGGTTACACGGAAAATGGATAAGACCTCAAGCTGCTGTTGAACCAGCCCAGCCTCAGCCACAGTCTCAGCCTCAACCAGTCACTGCATCTGCTACTCCTGATTTTGTGAACAGAATAATGGAATTCATTGAAGCTCAGATGGCACACAATGCCAAAGTGTTAGAATCTCAGTCCAGATTGGAAGCAAGTTTAAGGACTCTGCAAGCATCCTTGAACTCGGTTGTTCAGGATGTGGATGCGATTCAAGCACACCTAGGCATCAAACTGTCGTTTGATGACATCACGGATATTGGTCGTCAAGCTACAGATGAACCTAACCCGGATCCCCTAGATAACCCTGAGACTCACGGCGAGGAGACACCTGCTGAGGTTAATACAACGGTCTCAACCTCTCCCATAGATGATAGTGAGGACCAGCCTAGACTAGGTGATTAGGACCCTTAGGTTTCATACTCTTTTGCTCTGACCTGTTATAATTCTGTGATGTATGATGATTTTTTTAAAATGTTATATCATTTGGCTTAATCATCTAAGTTGCTCATTAATTGCTATGATTGATTTTGACTTGATACATATGAACTTCATTGTTTCTGATGCACTATGTTATATGATTTCAAACCCAATGCTTATATTCTTTAACATAGGGGGAGGAATTGTTTTCTGCCTTTTTGTCTTAACTGACAAAGGGGGAGACAAATTATAACTTGTTAGTTGCATTGTCTTTACAATCTGATGATCTGATGTTTTTTTTTTTTGCTCTGATACTTAATATTAATTAATAATGTAGTTTATAATACTCTTATGCTTGTTGTTTTGAAATGCTCAAGTTACAATTGTATGAATTGTCAATTATGCCAAAAAGGGGGAGATTGTTGGACTTTAGTCTTTTGATTCCTAATTTTGACATAATTAACAATTCAACAATGTTCATACACTACATGATCAATCTAATATTTGAATTGAACAAGATTTCAGGAACAATAATCAAATCCTACACACTTGGAACATGTTGCTTGGAACACAAGAAATCAACAAAAGTTGATTTTTGACTGAAGCAAATCGATTGGGAAATCGATTTCATAACAAGGGTGTAAGGAAACACAACTGTTTGTGTTGGTATAATCGATTGGGCAATCGACGGACTAAATTAGAAATAAAAATTGCACAAGTCAGTAGCACCCCAGTTTTGAGGGTAATCGATTGACAAATCGATTATACATTTCACAAATAAACCTGATTGAAATAAATCGATTGGGAAATCGATTGGACAAGTCACAGTGACACCCCAGTTTTGAGGGTAATCGATTGGCAAATCGATTGCTTAAATATCTTTGCAAAATAACTTTCCCTGTGACAAACACAATCGATTGGACAATCTATTGTGTGAAATTTCAATCAAGTTAAGTTTGGTTGCAATCGATTGGGAAATCGATTGAACTAAACCCCAGGTAAGAACGTTTTCAGACAAATACATACAGATCGATTGGCACGTCGATTAACATCAAAATAGCTGAGTCACTGACTTAAACACAATCGTTTGGCAAATCGATTGAAAGATCTTTTCAAAATCTCAGTGAACTCTGAGCTTATGGAAAATCGATTCTGAGTATTTGTTAATCGATTATGAAGACTTAATAAATCGATTACGAAATCGATGGATATGTGTTTTATTTTGAACATAACATCTGCAATCGATTACGAAATCGATGCATATCAGTCTTAACATAATCACTGAAAAATGTTGTTTAAAGAATCGATTGGTAAATCGATTGGCTTATATAGTTTCAAGATTCAAGAAAAACAAGACACACGATAATCGATTGGCAAATCGATTAGACTGGTTTATCACTTTACGAAATCGATTGGTAAATCGATTGATTAATATGTTTTTCAGAAACTATATAAACTGTCTTCAATCTTTCTTTCAATAATGATAATGATAATAATAATGATAACAATCTGAAATATACTTTGAATATTCTTGATATACAATAACACTTGGTTAATACACTGAGATTACTTTTTCAGATCAAAGAAAAAGAAGATTATCAACAATCAAAAAGATAGCTGGAAAAGTGATCTTGAAAGACAAGGGTTCTCATAAACAATCTTTGAATATCCAGAATTGTGAGAAGCCACATTGACCAAGATTGAAGACTACTTTTTGTTCTTTCTGTATTCTGTTTGTAATAATTCTTTGAAACAAAAACGAAAGCGAGAAAAGCCAGCTAGAAACTGGTGGCTACTTTCTTGGGTGAGAGTGCTCAACAAGAAAGAGTTGTACTTTGATTCTGTGATAGGTTGCTGAGTATCTACAAGGATCAGAGGGTGATCAATAGGAAAGAGATCATTAAGATAGATAGGTTTCGGGGAGGAAACTGGACAATCTGTAATTGATTCTTTCTATTGGAGAAGAAAATCTGAAATCCGTTTGGATTCTCAGGACTGGATGTAGGTTGTCAAGTTGACAACTGAACCAGTATAAATTCTTGGTGCAATCTTCTCTAACCCTTAACTCCTTTAATTTTCTATCTTGCTATATCTGTATATGTGATTAATATTAGATGCATGTTAAACATATTATGTGATATGTAATATTGTTTAATCTGATAATTTGACTTGCATGCATCTTGGTTAATCTCATATCAATCTAATAGAACTTGCTAATCTTGTATGCGACAATTTAAATTCCGCTGTGTGTATGAAATTGATTTAATTTCTTAAAGAACTGATACATTCTGATACATTCCGATTATTACGAGGTCGTACCACCCAACAATTTTTGTCCTACCTAGGCTTGTTCTAGTCCAATTAGGGTTTTTAACCAATCTTATGCATCCATTAGGTGTGTTTGTGTAATTGGATTAAAATTTAGGTCATTTTCAACCTCCATAGGGTTTTTCTAGTCCAATTATGGTTTTTGACCATTCTTGTTCATCCAATAGGTGAATTTGTGTTATAGGATTAACATTTAAGTAATTTTCGTCCTCCATAGGCTTATTCTAGTCTGATTTGGGTTTTTAACCAATCTTATGCATCCAATAAGTTCATTTGTGTCATTGTATTAACTTTTAGGTCATTTTCGTCCTTCATAGGCTTATTTTAGTCCAATTAAGGTTTTTAACTAATCTTGTGCATCCAATAAGTTCATTTGTGTCATTGGATTGATAATTAGGTAATATTGTCCTCTCTAGGCTTATTCTTGTCCAATTTGGGGTTTTGACCAATCTTGTGCATCGAATAGGTGTTTTTATGTCATTGGATTAACTTTTAGGTCATTGGATTAAGTTTTGGGTTATTTTCGTCATCGCTAGGCTTATTCTAGTCCAATTAGAGTTTTTAACCAATCTTGTGCATCCAATAGGTGTTTTTGTGTCATTGGATTAACATTTAGGTTATTTTCATCCTCCCTACGCTTATTCTAGTCCAATTATGGGTTTTAACCAATCTAGTGCATCCAATAAGTTAATTTGTGTCATTGGATTAACATTTAGATCATTTTCATCCTCCCTAGGCTTATTCTAGTTCAATTAGGGTTTTTAACCAATCTTGTACATCTAGTAAGTTCATTTGTGTCATTGGATTAACATTTAGGTCATTTTCGTACTCCCTAGGCTTATTCTAGTCAAATTATGGTTTTTATCCAATCTTGTACATCCAATAAGTTCATTTGTGTCATTGGATTAACATTTACTTCATTTTCGTCCTCCCTATACTTATTCTAGTCCAATTAGGGTTTTTAACCAATCTTGTGTATCCAATACGTGTGTTTGTGTCAATGGATGAACATTTAGGTCATTTTCGTACTCCATAGGCTTATTCTTGTCCAATTAAGATTTTTAACCAATCTTGTGCATCCAATAAGTTCATTTGTGTAATTCGATTAACATTTAGGTCATTCTCGTCCTCCCTAGGCTAATTCTAGTCCAAATAGGGTTTTTAACAAATCTTGTGCATCAAATAAGTTTATATGTGTCATTGGGTTAACATTTAGGTCATTTTCGTCAACCTTGTGCTTACATTTAGGTAATTTTCCTCCTACCTAGGCTTGTTCTTTTCCAATAAGGGTTTTTAACCAATCTTGTGCTTCCAATAGGTGTGTTTGTGTAATTGGATTAACATTTATATCAGTTTCATCCTCCCTAGGCTTTTTCTAGTCCAATTAGGGTTTTCAACCAATCTTGTGCATCCAATAGGTGAGTTTGTGTCATTGGATTAACATTTAAGTCATTTTCGTCCTCCATAGACTTATTTAAGTCATTTTCGTCCTCCATATGCTTATTCTAGTCCAATAAGTTCATTTGTGTCATTGGATTAACTTTTGGGTCAATTTTGTCATCCCTAGGTTTATTCTTGTCCAATTAGGGTTTTTAACAAATCTTGTGCGTCTATCAGGTGTCTTTGTGTCATTGGATTATCATTTAGCTCATTTTCGCCTTTCCTAGGCTTATTCTAGCCAATTAGGGTTTTTAACCAATCTTGTGCATCCAATAAGTTCATTTGTGTCATTGGATTAACTTTTATGTTGTTTTCGTCCTCCCTAGACTTATTCTTGTCCGATTAGCATTTTTAATCAATCTTGTGCATCCAATAGGTGTGTTTGTGTCATTGGATTTACATTTAGGTCATTTTCGTCCTCCCTTGCCTTATTCTTGTCCAATTAAGATTTTTAACCAATCTTGTGCATCCAATAAGTTCATTTATGTCATTGGATAAACATTTAGGTCATTTTCGTCATTCTTAAGCTTATTCTAGTCAATTTTGGGTTTTTAACCAATCTTGTGCATCCATTAAATTCATTTCTGTCATTGGATTAACATTTAGGTCATTTTCGTCCTCCCTAAGCTTATTCAAGTCCAATTAGGGTTTTTAACCAATCTTGTGCATCTAATAAGTTCATTTGTATCATTCGATTAACATTTAAGACATTTTCATCCCCCTTAGGCTTATTCTAGTCTAAATAGGGTTTTTAACCAATCTTGTGCATCCAATAAGTTCATTTGTGTTATTGGATTAACTTTTAGGTAATTTTCGTCATCCCTAGGCTTATTCTTATCCAATTAGGGTTTTTAACCAATTTTGTTTATCCAATAGGTGTGTTTGTGTCATTGGATTATCGTTTAGATCATTTTCGTCCTCCCTAGGCTTATTATAGTCCAATTAGGGTTTTTAACCAATCTAGTCCATCCAATAAGTTCATTTGAGTCATTGGATTAACATTTAAGTCATTTTCTTCCTCCGAAGACTAATTTTTGTCCAATTAGAGTTTTTAACCAATCTTGTGCTTCCAATAGGTGTGTTTGTGTCAATGGATTAACATTTATGGCATTTTCATCATCCCAAGTATTATTCTAGTCCAATTAGGGTTTTTATCCAATCTTGTGCATCCAATAAGTTCATTTGTGTCATTGGATTAACTTTTAGGTCCTTTTAGTCCTCTCTAGGCTTATTCTTATCCAATTAAATTTTTTAACCAATCTTGTGCATCCAATAGGTGTATTTGTGTCATTGGATTAACATTTAGGTCATTTTCATCTTCCCTAGGCTTACTCTAGTCCAATTAGGGTTTTTATCCAATCTTGTGCATCCAAAAAGTTCATTTGTGTCATTGGATTAATATTTAGGTATTTTTCATCCTCCATAGGCTTATTCTAGTCCAGTTAGGGTTTTTAACCAATCTTGTACGTTCATTAAGTTCATTTGTGTCATTGGATTAATATTTAGGTCATTTTCGTCCTCCCTAAGCTTATTCTAGTCCAATTTAAGTTTTTAACCAATCTTGGGCATCCATTAAATTCATTTGTGTCTTTGGATTAACATTTAGGTCATTTTCGTCCTCCCTAAGCTTGTTCTAGTCCAATTAGGGTTTTTAACCAATCTTTAGCATCTAATAAGTTCATTTGTGTCAATGGATTCACATTTAGGTCATTTTCATCCTCCCTTGGCTTATTCAAGTCCAATTAGGGGTTTTAACCACTCTTGTGCATCAAATAAGTTTATTTATGTCATTGGATTAACTTTTAGGTCATTTTCGTCATCCCTAGGCTTATTCTTGTCCAATTTGGGTTTTTAACAAATCTTGGGCATCCAATAGGTGTCTTTGTGTCATTGGATTATCATTTAGCTCTATTTCGTCCTCCCTATGCTTATTCTAGTCCAATTAGGGTTTTTAACCAAACTTGTGCATCCAATAGGTGTGTTTGTGTCATTGGATTAACATTTAGGTAATTTTCATCTTCCCTAGGCTTATTCTAGTCCAATTAGGGTTTTTAATCACTCTTGTGCATCCAATAAGTTCATTTGTGTCATTGGATTAACATTTAGGTCATTTTCATCATCCCTAGGCTTATTCTAGTCTAATTAGGGTTTTTAACCAATCTTGTACATCCAATAAGTTCATTTGTGTCATTTGATTAACATTTAGGTAATATCGTTCTATGTAGGCTTATTCTTGTCCAGTTTGGGTTTTTAACCAATCGTGTGGATCCAATAGGTGTGTTTTTTTTTTCTATGGATTAACATTTATGTCATTTTCATCCTCCCTAGGATTATTCTAGTACAATTAGGGTTTTTAACAAATCTTATACATCCAATAAGTTCATTTGTGTCATTGGATTAACATTTCGGTAACATCGTTCTATGTAGGCTTACTCTTATCCAATTTCGGTTTTTAACCAATCTTGTGCATCAAATAGGTGTGGTTGTGTCATTGGATTAATGTTAGGGTCATTTTTGTCCTCGCCAGCCTTACTCTTGTCCAATTAGGGTTTTTAACCAATCTTATGCATCCAATAAGTGTGTTTGTGTCATTGGATTAACAGTTAGGTCATTTTCATCTTCCCTAGGCTTATTTTATTCCAATTTGGGTTTTTAACCAATCTAGTGAATCCAATAAGTTTATTTGTGTCATTGGAGTAACATTTAGGTCATTTTCATCCTCCCTAGTCTTATTCTTATCCAATTACGGTTTTTAACCAATCTTGTGCATCCAATAGGTGTGTTTGTGTCATCGGATTATCATTTAGCTCATTTTTGTCCTCCCTAGGCGTATTCTAGTCCAATTAGGGTTTTTAACCAAACTTGTGCATCCAATAGGTATATTTGTGTCATTGGATTAACATTTAGGTCATTTTCATCTTCCCTAGGCTTATTCTAGTCCAATTAGGGGTTTTAACCACTCTTGTGCAGCAAATAAGTTCATTTGTGTCATTGGGTTAACTTTTAGGTCCTTTTCGTCATCCCTAGGCTGAGTCTTGTCCAATTAGGGTTTTTAACAAATCATGGGCATCCAATAGGTGTCTTTGAGTCATTGGATTATCATTTAGCTCATTTTCGTCCTCCCTATGCTTATTCTAGTCCAATTAGGGTTTTTAACCAAACTTGTGCATCCAATAGGTATATTTGTGTCATTGGATTAACATTTAGGTAATTTTCATCTTCCCTAGGCTTATTCTAGTCCAATTAGGGTTTTTAACCAATCTTGTGCATGCAATAAGTTCATTTGTGTCATTGGATTAACATTTAGGTAATTTTCATCTTCCCTAGGCTTATTCTAGTCCAATTAGGGTTTTTAACCAAACTTGTGCATCCAATAGGTATATTTGTGTCATTGGATTAACATTTAGGTAATTTTCATCTTCCCTAGGCTTATTCTAGTCCAATTAGGGTTTTTAACCAAACTTGTGCATCCAATAGGTATATTTGTGTCATTGGATTAACATTTAGGTTATTTTCATCATCCCTAGGCTTACTCTAGTCTAATTAGGGTTTTTAACCAATGTTGTACATCGAATAAGTTCATTTGTGTCATTGGATTAACATTTAGTTAATATCGTTCTATGTAGGCTTCTTGTCCAATTAGGGTTTTTAACCAATCTTGTGCATCCAATACGTGTGTTTGTGTCATTGGATTAACAATTAAGTCATTTTCATCCTCCCTATGTTTATTCTAGTCCAATTAGGGGTTTTTAACCAATCTTGTACATCCAATAAGTTTGTTTGTGTAATTGGATTAACATTTAGGTAATATCATTCTCTATAGGCTTATTCTTGTCCAATATGGGTTTTTAACCAATCTTATACATCCAATAAGTTCATTTGTGTCATTGGATTAACATTTAGGTAACATTGTTCTCCCTAGGCTTATTCTAGTCCAATTAGGGTTTTTAACAAAACTTGTTCATGCAATAGGTTTATTTGTGTCATTGGATTAACATTTAGGTCATTTTCATCCTCCCTAGGCTTATTCTAGTCCAATTTGGGTTTTTAACCAATCTTGTGCATCCAATAAGTTCATTTGTGTCATTGGATTAACATTTAGGTCATTTTCATCCTCCCTAGGCTTATTCTAGTCCAATTTGGGTTTTTAACCACTCTTGTGTATCCAATAAGTTCATTTGTGTCATTGGATTAACATTTAGTTCATTTTCGTCCTCCCAAGGCTTATTCTAGTCGAATTAGGGTTTTTAACCAATCTTGTACATCCAATAAGTTCATTTGTGTCATTGGATTAAAATTTAGGTTATATCGTTCTCCGTAGGCTTATTCTTGTCCAATTTGGGTTTTTAACCAATCTTGTGTATCCAATAGGTGTGTTTGTGTCATTGGATTAACATTTAGGTCATTTTAATCCTCCCTAGCCTTATTCTAGTCCAATTAGGGATTTTAACCAATCTAGTGCATCCAATAGGTTCATTTGTGTCATTGGATTATCATTTAGGTCATTTTCATCCTCCGTAGGCTTATTCTTGTCCAATTAGGGTTTTTAACCAATCTTGTGAATCCAATAGGTGTTTTAGTGTCATTGGATTATCATTTAGCTCATTTTCGTCCTCCATTGGCTTATTCTAGTCCAATTAGGGTTTTTAACCAATCTTGTGCATCCAATAAGTTCATTTGTGTCATTGGATTAACATTTAGGTCATTTTCGTCCTCCCTTGGCTTATTCTTGTCCAATTAGGGTTTTTAACCAATCTAGTGCATCCAATAGGTTCATTTGTGTCATTGGATGAACATTTAGGTCATTTTCGTCCTCCCAAGGCTTATTCTAGTCGAATTAGGGTTTTTAACCAATCTTGTGAATCCAATAGGTGTTTTAGTGTCATTGGATTATCATTTAGCTCATTTTCGTCCTCCATTGGCTTATTCTAGTCCAATTAGGGTTTTTAACCAATCTAGTGCATCCAATAGGTTCATTTGTGTCATTGGATGAACATTTAGGTCATTTTCGTCCTCCCAAGGCTTATTCTAGTCGAATTAGGGTTTTTAACCAATCTTGTGAATCCAATAGGTGTTTTAGTGTCATTG
Organism: Cicer arietinum; assembly: GCF_000331145.2. Classification (NCBI taxonomy): domain Eukaryota; kingdom Viridiplantae; phylum Streptophyta; class Magnoliopsida; order Fabales; family Fabaceae; genus Cicer; species Cicer arietinum. The sequence continues at coordinate 22,507,456 of NC_021164.2, read as the reverse complement.
GATTATCATTTAGCTCATTTTCGTCCTCCATTGGCTTATTCTAGTCCAATTAGGGTTTTTAACCAATCTTGTGCATCCAATAGGTATATTTGTGTAATTAGATTAACTTATTGGTCATTTTCGTCTTCCTTAAGCTTATTCAAGTCCAATTAGGGTTTTTAACCACTCTTGTGCATCCAATAAGTTCATTTGTGTCATTGGATTAACATTTAGGTCATTTTCGTCCTCCCTAGGCTTATTCTTGTCAAATTAGGGTTTTTAAACTCTTTTGTGCATCCAATAAGTTCATTTGTGTCATTGGATTAACATTTAGGTCATTTTCGTCCTCCCTAGGCTTATTCTTGTCAAATTAGGGTTTTTAAACTCTTTTGTGCATCCAATAAGTTCATTTGTGTCATTGGATTAACATTTAGGTCATTTTCGTCCTCCCTAGGCTTATTCTTGTCAAATTAGGGTTTTTAAACTCTTTTGTGCATCCAATAAGTTCATTTGTGTCATTGGATTAACATTTAGGTCATTTTCATCATCCCTAGGCATATTCTAGGTTAGTTAGGGTTTTTAACCAATCTTGTACATCCAATAAGTTCATTTGTGTCATTGGATTAACATTTAGGTAATATCGTTCTCTGTAGGCTTATTCTTGTCAAATTTGGGTTTTTAACCAATCTTATGAATCCAATAGGTGTGTTTGTGTCATTAGATTAACTTTACGGTCATTTTCATCATCCCTAGGCCTATTCTAGTCCAATTAGGGTTTTTAACTAATCTAGTGCATCCAATAAGTTCATTTGTTTCATTGGATTAATATTTAGGTAATTTTCAGCCACCCTAGGCTTATTCTAGTCCAATTTCGATTTTTAACCAATCTTGTACATCGAATAAGTTCCTTTGTGTCATTGGATTAACATTTAGGTCATTTTCGTTCTCCCTAAGGTTATTCTAGACCGAGATTAGGGTTTTTAACCAATCTTGCGCAAAACAATAGGTGTGTTTGTGTCATAGGATTAACATTTAGGTAATTTTCCCACTACCTAGGCTTTCTCTAATCAATTAGGATTTTTAACCATTCTTTTGCATCCAATAGGTGTGTTTGTGTAATTGGATTAACATTTATGTCATTTTCATCCTCCCTAGGCATTTTCTAGTCCAATTAGGGCTTTTAACCAATCTTGTGCTTCCAATATGTGTGTTTGTGTCATTAGATTATGTTTTACGTCATCTTCATCCTCCCTAGGGTTATTCTTTTCAAATTAGGGTATTTAACCAATCTTGTGCATCCAATAGGTGTGTTTGTGTCATTTGATTAACATTTAGGTCATTTTCATCCTCCCTAGGCTTATTCTATTCCAATTAGGGTTTTTAACCAAAATAGTGCATCCAATAAGTTCGTTTGTGTCATTGGATTAACATTTAGGTCATTTTCGTCCTCATTAGGCTTATTCCAGTCCAGTTAGGGTTTTTAACCAATTTTGTCCATCCAATAAGTTCTTTTGTGTCATTGGATTAACATTTAGGTCATTTTCGTCCACCCTAAGCTTTTTCGAGTCCAATTAGGGTTTTTAATCAATCTTGTGCATCAAATAAGTTCATTTGTGTCATTGGATTAACATTTAGGTCATTTTCGTCATCCCTAGGCTTATTCTTGTCCCATTAGGGTTTTTAACCAATCTTGTGCATCCAATAAGTTCATTTGTGTCATTGGATTAACATTTAGGTCATTTTCATCCTCCCTAGGTTTATTCTAGTCCAGTTAAGTTTTTTAACACATCTTGTGCATCCAATTACTTCATCTGTGTCATTGGATTAACTTTTAAGTTTTTAACCAATCTTGTGCATCCAATAAGTTCGTTTGTGTCATTGGATTAACTTTTAGGTCATTTTCGTCATCCCTAGGCTTATTCTTGTCCCATTAGGGTTTTTAACCAATCTTGGGCATCCAATAGGTGTGTTTGTGTCATTGGATTATCATTTAGCTCATTTTCGTCTTCCCTAGGCTTATTCTAGTCCAATTAGGGTTTTTAACAAAACTTGTGCATCCAATAGGTATATTTGTATCATTGGATTAACATTTAGGTCATTTTCATCTTCCCTAGGTTTATTCTAGTCCAATTAGGGTTTTTAACCACTCTTGTGCATCCAAAACTACGTGAAAAATAGGATTTTACAGCGCTTTTTTTAAGTCATTTACAACGCTTTTTCAAAAAAAAAAAATGTGTTGTAGAATTGAGTGTTGTAAAAAGATACAACATGACTTTTTAGAATCAAAAAGCGCTATAAAAAATGTAGATATATTGCGCACTTGTTATGCATATTTTAAAGCGCTTATTTGAAAAAGCGGTGTAAAACGTGCATTCAATATATGCATTATTAGGCACCTTTTACAACGTTTTTTGAAATAAGCGCTGTAAAATGTGAACTCAATATATGCATTATTATGCACCTTTTATAGCGCTTATTTGAAATAGCGCTTCAAAAGGTGCATTCAAAATATGCATTATTATGCACCTTTTACAACGCTTTTTCAAATAAGCGCTATAAAAGGTGACCTTTTACAGCGCTTGTTCAAAGAAGCGCTGTAAAAGGTACATGCAAAATATGCATTATTATGCACCTTTTACAACGCTTGTTCAAATAAGCGTTGTTAAAGGTGCATTCAAAATATGCATTATTATGCACCTTTTACAACGCTTGTTCGAATAAGCGCTGTAAAAGGTGTATTCTTATTTTAGTTTTATTTAAAAGTGTTGTAAACGAAATTTTTAAAAAGCACTTTTTGGTTTTTTATGACATTTTTTAAGAAAGCATTGTCTTTTAATTTTTTTTCCAGAATCAGTTCACACAATCATTTCACAATCAGTACACAAAAACAGAACTATATAACTTAACTTTATAACTTAATTTACACAACAACAGAACTATATTCATATACATATTTAGATATTGTACAACAACACATATTCATATAACTACATATACATATTCAGATATTGTACAACATCACATATTCATAGACATATTCAGATACTGTGCCCTATTCATATACATATAACTAACATTATTACACAGAACAGAACTAGCTACCATATATTCAGATCCCTTGCAGCATGCTATTTCCCAGCAAATCAAGTAATTTTCATTTCAAGCACATATTGACACTAGTCTTCCTTTAATTCAATTAGATCTTTCTCAGAGTATGTTGGACTGGAATTGTCAAAGTACTGTGCAATATAAAAATTGAACATAAATAAGTTAGAATCAAATATATACATAATTTATATATGAAAATCAAATAATGAAAATACCGTACCGTTTCTAGGATAATAGTTTGATTCCTATCAACAATCTCCTTCATGAATCGCAATACATAGTACCCACAATCGATGTTGTTAGTTTGACGAGGACACTATAAAATAAAACATATAAGTCAATAAAATATTTGTGCATTGATTGTAAATGCATATATTTGTAAATGAAAATTTAAAGGCATATATTTCAAACCGTTATTGGAATCCATGTGATGTTATTAGACTTTTGCTTCGACACTTTAGCACCTCTTTGAGCTCGAAAAACTTGTAAAGCACTATCAAATAAATAAATGTGATTATTATAGCATTAACAAATACATTATTTATATATATATGTAAGAAATAAATGAATATTACTTACGTGTCGAACATAGTCTTTATATCAGAGTGATTGTCGTAATTGCCGTGCAAGGGATCTAAATAGTATATAACTTCAGAGGTCGCATTGATTGTAAATCGCACCCAATGTGCCCTACAACAACAAAAATTTGGTTGGCAATTTTGTTTACACAACTAATAAATTAAGATCTCATAAATTAAAAAAGATATAAATAAATAATATATAATTACGTACCCTGAATTATATGGTGCAAAAAACAACTTATCCTTCTCTATATTTCCTAATAAGATATCTACAATGTATTTCTTTACATTCACTAGATCGAGTTTACACATCGAAAGCTTATGCGGAGACAAGAATGAATATTTATTTGACAATCTGCGCGTGCACACCAACTTCTCATACAAAAACCTTCAATGAAAATTTCAAATTAGATTAATTACCAATAAATTTAATTAACTACTAATAAATGCAATTAAAAGTATTTTGTAAGACCCGTAATTTTAAAGTGTACTTTATGTATTTTGTGTATTTTGGATTTTGGCTCGGAGGCTTTTAAGCCAAAGTTAATAATATTTTGGGAGTTTTATAATCAAAAAGATATTTTGATTCCAATTAGAATTTCTCGTCGATAAATAAATTGAAATTAACTGCGATGAACCTTTTACGTAGAATTTTATGCCTTATGGGTGAAATGGTAATTTTAATAAACATCAAGGTATTTGGAGATATTTATTAAAAGTAAGTAATATATATATATATATATATATATTTATGTATATATGTTTGTTTAAGGGGAAAGGAAAAGGAAATAGAAAAGAAAGGAAAGGAAATAGAAAGGAAAGAGAATAGAGGAAAGGAAAAAGGAAAGAAAACTGAAAAACACATTTCATCGTCTTCTTTCTCTGAACCTGCGGCCAAAATCCCTCCTTTCTCCCATTTTCTCTTTCGTCGCTTTCTTTTCTTCAAAACTAGTAACCCAAGGTTGGGTGAGAGTTAGATCAAGAATTTCGCAACTCCACTCTTCCTCTTTGATTCGAAAACGAAGAAAAACGGTTTTTGAGATCCAAACACAAACCCCTCCGTTTCTCCTAGATCCAAACCTCATTTCTCGAAGAGATAGAAGGGAAAGTTGCTCACCACCACGCTACGGTACTAGTGAACTAATTTGGGAGCGGCGTTGCGAGCGGGGATTTTACCGGAATTACTCGCGGTACTGGAAACGCACGTTAAAGCTAACGTTGAGGTAAGGGCTCCTTCCAAACTTCTAGTTTGCATTAGGGACTTATCTGTGGTTGTGTGGGAAGGAATTTGTTAGGGTTAAATGTATCGATTTGGTTTGGTGAATTGTGCTGACCCGTGATAGGTGGCACCTCGGTAAACAGTACTGGTCTGTGATAGGCGGTACGTTTACGATTCCCGCTTTTTCTTTTAGTAAATCGTGTTGACCCGTGATAGGTGACACCATGGTAACTGTACTGACCCGTGATAGGTGGTACATTTACGATTTACATTTTTGGTGGATTGTGCTGACCCGTGATAGGTGGCACCTCGGTAAACAGTACTGGTCTGTGATAGGCGGTACGTTTACGATTCCCGCTTTTTCTTTTAGTAAATCGTGTTGACCCGTGATAGGTGACACCATGGTAACTGTACTGACCCGTGATAGGTGGTACATTTACGATTCCCGCTTTTTCTTTTAGTAAATCGTGTTGACCCGTGATAGGTGACACCATGGTAACTGTACTGACCCGTGATAGGTGGTACATTTACGATTTCCGCTTTTTCTTTTAGTAAATCGTGTTGACCCGTGATAGGTGACACCTCGGTAAACTGTACTGACCCGTGATAGGTGGTACGTTTATGATTTACGCATTTTAGTAAATCGTGCTGACCCGTGATAGGTGGCACCTCGGTAATTGGTACTTTGGCCTGCGATAGGCGGTACAATTATGATTTACGGCCCTTCGAGGAGGGTTTTGGTTTGGAATTCCGAGTCCATGCATTTTGGCATATACGCATTGCATTAGGGTGCTTGGCACGCGAGTCGTGGTTGATTTGAGTTTTATGATTAAGTGATTTGAATTTGAGTCGTTGTGGTAATTGCGTTGAAAATGCTAAGTGTTATGTGTTGATTGTTGTGTGTAAGTATGATGGTTATCGAGATCCCAATTGCCGTGGTAATCGTGTAGGAATTGCTAAGTGTTAGGTTGTGAACTTGATTAGGAATGACTTGAGTAAATGCATGAATTTTTGGAAAAACGATCAGGGAAATCGATTTCCCAATCGATTGGATGAGTTGCAGGAAGTTCACTATTTTAACCTAATCGATTTGCCAATCGATTGTATAAATATGTCTTTCAAAATCTTTTAAGAAATCGATTTGGAAATCGATTGGCAGAGAGGCAGGAACTCAGCAAAACTGCCAAAATCGATTTGGAAATCGATTTGGCAACACAGGGACTCATCAGAACTGACAAAATCGACTTAGAAATCGATTTGGTCATGCAGAAACTCAGCAGAACTGACCAAATCGATTTGGCAATCGATTGGCTCAGCAAAAGTCCTTATTTTGAGTTAGATAATCGATTGCTCAATTGATTTATCAATGCTTTGGTCAGTTATGTATTACTTGATGGTTTGAGAACTTCATTTTGAGTTCATTGTTAATTGGCAAGCATTATATGAACTTTTAGCATATGGAAAATCCTTTTAAGGTGCATGCTTAGTTGAAAGGTTATTTTGTGCATTTAAAACTTAAATGTTATGTGTTATCTGTTAATTTCGGTTGGTGACCCTTTACAATTATTGTGGAAATCTGGGCTTTGCCCTCAGATGAGAGTCAGGACGATCCTACCGGTTCGTACCCTAATGACGGGAATGGAGATGGGGACGCGTGATTGCAGTTACATTAGGAGGATCTCACGGGGCGCGTGGAGATACTCAGGGTGTATAGCTTTTTGGTAGGATGATCAGATTAGGATGATGTATAGGAACTAGGTGTCCTTCTTTTTGGATTGGAGTATTTTTAGTTTGGAAAACTGTACTTATACTAATATTGTCAGTTTGACTTTTTACTTGAATGGGTTCCATGTACCATTTGTTGTTGTGTAAATGTTTTGGATTTATAATTGGAGAAACTCTTCCGCTGTTTGTAAATTATAATGACTCAATTATTTATCCAAAGGCATTTTCCTGATTTAATCCTTTGTTTTATTTTAATTCCTTTTAATCTCTTTCAAAAAAAATAAAATATATACCCTCGCTTTGAAAAACGGGGTGTTACATATTTTTTACCTAATGTATAAGCTGATGACAGTAGCACTCAGCTCCTTATGGTTGAAAAGTTCGTATATGTGCTCCTTTTCAAGAAATTCTTCATACTCGTCTTCGAATATAGCTTTATTCATGCTTATGATGTGTGAATCATCGTTGCTGCCCATATTCCTTTTTACTTGGATGTCAAGACACGACCCGTATTTAGCAAGGCAAGGCTGACTTATTTTAGGAGCAGCAGCAACTGATTTTCCCCGATCCAGTTTTTTAGCAGCAACTTTGGCAGCTTTATTACCCTCCAGCTTTTGAAGTTTGCCGAACCTTACGGAATAAATGTGACAAACCTTTTCTGGCGATGTAATTGACTCATTTCTGGGAATCTTCTTATCATTCCCTTTAGGCTTTTTCAGAATCTAAATATAAATATGAAATTAAAGTTAGCAGTGGAAAAAAATCAGCAATTAAATATACATATCAATTAAACATACATTTCAATTAATTAAACATACCTTATCAAGGGCAACAAGATGTGTGGGCCATGCCACGTAACTACCAACTGCTTCGCCCAAAAACTTCATATCTGCATCGATGTCTAGTATAGGCAACGGTGCATTTGGTTCCAAAGCAATAACAGGTGATACTTTGACATGGCCCGCATGGATCGATGTGTTGTGCAATACTTCTCCCGAAGTATTGTACAATGTTCCTTTTCCGACCTTGCGATGAGTAGGGGAGGATAAGTACAGCACGCAAGTAGTGACACCCTAAATCAATGGTTAATATATAAGTATATGAAACAATTAGGTTGAATGAATTTCTTATTTTATGAAGTAATTAATTACCCCAGGAAGACTTTTGAGACCAATGTTGCAACTTGGAGCTGATCCGGGAGTTGCTTGTCTTTATTCGTCTTCACCAAGAGTGCAACATGCTCTGATAGGAGTTTGAGCTTCTCTAGTACTTCCTCATTGGATGGATTTTGGCGCTTCTCTTGTGAAAAATATCTTTTATGAGTTACGCCAAATCTTTTCCCCCTCACGCGACCAGAATATTCAGGAACATTAAACACTTTACCGAGAATGTCACTGCAATTAGCTTTGTTGTCCTCTTGATTTTCCGAACTCTGTTCGAGATTCTCCTAAAATACATGTAGGATTAAAAAGATAAGTTCAATATCAATTTTAAAATACAATATTAAAAAATATTGAGGTGATAGTATTAAAGTGATAAAATACAATATTAAAAAATATTAAAGTGATAATATGCTTACACAAAGTTCTGTTACTTTTTGAACATTTTCGTTATCAACCACTCCGTCCTTATTTATACGAGTTTCCTTCCACAAGATATGACGACCCAACGGTTTATCTGATTGGGTGTCTTGTTGCTATTCGTTAAGATCATAAACAAAGTTCTAGTTAGAAACTATAGTTTATAATACAAATTCCCTCATTATATAAAAGTGATGTTTAATTACTTACAATTTTTTGCTCTAGAAGTGCATATCCCGTACGTTATTTTTTGTATGGGTACGTTATTTTTTGTATGGGTGCGTCGGATTTTTTGTATGTGTACTGAATCGTTGCAAGTAATAATAAAACGGTAGTACCGAGCGTCGAACTCAAGAATTGCGTTTTACTATTGAATTATATTTAGTTACTAAAATTCAACAAAAAGTTTCAAAGTTGATTGAAATAATATATAAAATTGATAGCTACAAGAAGGATTCATGAATCATTCTTGATAAAACTGCTCCAATGATGTTAGAAACAGTCGTCTTTAGGTTTCTATGCTAGGGCACAAGTCTCCCAACTTCCCAAAAGTCAAAAAGATTCCTAAAACAGTAAAAAAAATTGCGTTTTTATGGTTGCTGATGCGCGTCGCGCTCCCTAGGTGCGGGAAACGCTCTCCAGGCGCGCCTAGACAGTGTTGGATAGCTGGAAACACGCCCAGACGCGCTCAAAGCGCTCAACTTCTGTTGTCTGGCGTATATTACATTGTTCTCCTCTTCCGAGTCTGAATTTGGTTCTGGTGTCTTCATGGAAGTTGTAGCTATGGAACTTAGCTTTCATTTCCACTTGATTTTACTCCATTTGGATATCTACAACTCCAGATATGGCTAAAACACTCTACACAGGTCATGTTGATTTTTCACCAAAATTCAGCACTGCACTAAAACAAAGTAACAATGCAAAACTCCGAAAAATCTCTACTTAATCAATGAAATAAGAACATAAACATTTTATTAAATCAAAGAAATAAAATTAACAAAATATATCAAATAGCTCCTTAATTTAACTAGTGATTAGTTAGAAACTATAGTTTAGGGTTTAGCTCCTTATTCGTTAAGATCATAAACAAAATATTAGTTAGAAACTATAGTTTATAATACAAATTCCCTCATTATATAAAAGTGATGTTTAATTACTTACAAGTTTTTGCTCTAGACGTGCATATCCCGTACTTGATTTTTTGTATGGGTGCGTCGAATTTTGATAGCGTTACAACAAGTCTACTGAATCGTTGCAAGTAATAATAGAACGGTAGTACCGAGTGTCGAACTCAAGGATTGCGTTTTACTATTGAATTATATTTAGTTACTAAAATTGAACAAAAAGTTTCCAAGTTGATTGAAATAATATTTAAAATTGACAACAGTACTAAAATTGATCCTTTATGAATTGAGAAAAATGTCAGATATGAGTTTCACTTCGAATCCAACCTTGGTGTCTAACTTGATCCTAGTTATTGAATTCCTTTATTGAATTATTATTGAATTCTCTTTATTATTCTTGCCCTAATGTCTTAGTGGCAAAACCTTTAATTCCAAAGTAACCCCTAATTCCTTAGTAGATTTAAGATTAGAATTAAGCATTACCGTATAGAAATTCTCTTGTAAATTATTGCTCTGCAACTAATTTAATTGGTTTCATGACCTGCACCTATGTCTAGACTACAAATTCATGAATTTCTCATCTCAAGCATTCGTAAAGTCCACTTCTATTTCAAAATACAAATCGTAGAACATTTTAATGTTGATCAAGTAATAAAAAGCATTAAGCACAAAGATGAGAAAAATAATTCAATAAACTCATTCATATAACTAGAAATCAAATCAGAAAAATAAGGGTTTCATCTTGTTACACTCATCCCTAACAAATAGGGTTTAGTTACTCATGACATAAATAAAAGAGATAGAGATTAGAGAAGGATTCATGAATGATTCTTGATAAAACTGCTCCAATGATGTTAGAAATGGCCGTCTTTGAGTTTCTATGCTAGGGCACAAGTCTCCCAACTTCCCAATAGTCAAAAGATCCCTAAAACAGTAAAAAAGATTGCGTTTTTATGGTTGCTGATGCGCGTCGCGCGCTCTAGGCGCGCCTGGACAGTGTTGGATAGCTGGAAACGCGCCCCAGGCGCGCTCCAAGCGCTCAGCATTTGCTGTCCGGCGTATATTGCATTGTTCTCCTCTTTCAAGTTTGAATTTGGTTCTAGTGTCTTCATGAAAGTTGTAGCTATGGCCCTTAGCTTTCATTTGCACTTGTGTTGACTCCAATTGGATATTTACAACTCCAGATATGGCTACACTACTCTACATAGTTCATGTTGATTTTTCACCAAAATTCAGCACTACACTAAAACAAAGTAACAATGCAAAACTCCTAAAAATCTCCACTTAATCAACGAAATAAGAACATAAAAATTTTATTAAATCAAAGAAATAAAATTAACAAAATATATCAAATAGCTCCTTAATTTAACTAATGATTGAAGATAAATAAGACTAAAATAGTGGGAAAATATGCATATCATGAAGAGTCATTAGATTTTTTGCCCTCTCGCGATTTGCCTTACTTATATTCTATATAAAAAAAATATCAATTGTTTAAAATTTTAAAATATGCTATGAATATGAATAATAAAACACAAATGCTAATAAATTAATCACTTACCACAAACGCGGGGTCCGAACGTTTTGATACAAATGCACTCCATTCTTCATTTGATATATAATGTTTATATATTCTTGGAGCTTCAGCATTCATATTTCCTTCACTATCTTTTATATGGATATTTGAGAGGTGAGATCTAAAACCCCGATGTATTTTCCCGGCAACTCTCAAGACGTGATTCTTTCTCACCTCATCAAGAACAAAAGCAGTCTGCAAGCAAAATAAAGATATAGTTTGAGTAAAGTATTTCAATGGAAAAAATTATAAATGACAAAAGAGTGGATCAAAAAAGTTACCTATATATCATTCCACAATATATCTTTTCGCATCCTTCAACGCCTTATCTCTCTAATCTTCAATTGTAATGGGGATATTTTGACGAACAACAGCCCCAGTGTATCTTACAAACATGGAGCTGTTGGGGTCAATTGGTTGACCACTCTCATTCCATCCAGCCTAATAAACTCATATAGTAAGTACATGCTTTCAAAAAAGATAAAAAATAAACAGCAAACAAATTATATTATACCTCAAATTTTATCCCACTGCTCCTTGCTTTTAGGACCTTTTGCATTATGGTTGCACCACGTTTGACTTCATTTTCGTAAGTCTTGGTGTTGACAACTTCCTCATTTTGACAATCCAAAGCCTTGTTAGAATCCATTTATCTACAACAAGTTCAACATGCAGTTCAGTATAACTTCAACAAGTTCAACATGTAGTAGTCTAAGTACGTATCAGTATAAGTTCAACATGCATTTTAGTGATAACAAAAAATTAATAACATCAATACCTGAATACTGAGAAGAAATACGTAGGGTTCGTAGGAGAAGGAACACATAGGGTTTGAAGAAATACGTAATGTGCAGCAATGAGTATTTGCAAAAATACGGTTTACAGAAACTGAAGTATGGTTCGAAGAAATACGTAATGAGGGTTACGTATTTCAATGAAAAGAGATGGTGTGTAATGGGAGAGATGATCATGGAAATATGGTTCGAAATGAGAGAGATGATCGTGGAAATATGGTTCGTAATGAAAGAGATGATAGGGTTCGCAAAGGAAGAGAATAACGATGAAGATGAGATGATAGTGAAGTTAACGTAATGAAGAGGAAATTGAAGCAGTTTACTGTTATATATAAAACCCTATTACATCGCTTTTTTAGAAGCCTTTTACAACGCTTGTTGGAAAAGCGCTCTAAAAGACCTAAGTCTTTTACAACGCTTTTTCAAATAAGCGCTCTAAAATGCCTTCTTATTTTATTTTTAAAAGGCTCTTTTACAACGCTTGTAGAGTAAGCGCTGTAAACGACCTTTTTGTTTTCTTTTGTTATATGATTGTTTTTTTAAAATCCATTTATAGCGCTTTTTCAAATAAGTGCTCTAAAAGGCCTTCTTATTTTATTTTTAAAAGGCTCTTTTACAGCGCTTGTAGAATAAGCGCTGTAAAAGACCTTTTTGTTTTCTTTTATTATATGACTGTTTTTTTAAAAGAATTTTACAGCGCTTTTTCAAATCAGCGCTCTAAAAGGCCTTCTTATTTTATTTTTAAAAGGCTCTTTTACAGCGCTTGTTGAATAACCGTTGTAAAAGACCTTTTTGTTTTCTTTGGTTATATGACTGTTTTTTTAAAAGCCTTTTACAAGGCTTTTTCAAATAAGCGATCTAAAAGGCCTTCTTATTTTATTTTTAAAAGGCTCTTTGTTTTCTTATGTTATATGACTATTTTTTTAAAAGCCTTTTACAGCGCCTTTTATATTCAGTTCAGTTCATGTAAATTACTAGTTTATATTAAATTACATGAACTTAGTATAAAACACTAAGATCAAGCTAAATATAAGCAGAAAATAAATATAAGCAGAAAATCAAATACATGGTTGCTTATATAAAACAATTTAAAATGTCAAACAATTAAATTACATGAACTCAATTCAGATTACATGGCTTATATAAAACAATTAAACATGTACGTTAAGATGCCCTTCTTCTTTTCCTGGTGGGATTCACATTTGTTTGTACATTAACGATACGAAACGATGGATTAATCCAAATTCCCTCATCATGATCATCTCTAAGATATAAACCATCATCAGTTGAATCAATTTCATGTGGTTGTGATGTTTCAAATAAAAGATCATTACCAACATCTTCATCATTATTGTTATCATCACTTATTTTATTGGTCGATAGGACAACAAACCATTTATCATCAGCAGGATCAGTGACATAAAACACTTGTTGAGCTTGCGACACTAAAATAAAAGGCTCGTCTTTGTATCCCACCCTATTAAAATCGACAAGCAAGAATCCTGAATCATCAATCCGAACGCCATTATTATTATCAACCCACTTGCAACCAAATATGGGAACACGAAAAATTGTATTGGGTGTTTGTCTTTTGCACTTGAATCATCAATCCCATATGTGCTCGATAACCCCAAAATATGATAGATTTGCATATATTGGGTGTTTGTCTTTTGCACTTGAGACATGCATCGCTTCAGCTACGAGAGCGACTCCGCTATTTTGCATAGTGGTCTGATCATCTTGTTCTTTGGTATAAAATGTGTAGCCGTCAATTACATTACCAGTGTAAGAAAAGACATGTAAACTCAGACCATTTGCTAGCCACCTCAATCTCTATGAAATTGATCCGGGGTCTATATCAAACTTTGAATTTATGTGATTATTTAACCATGTTATAAAACTTAGATTGTGCTCTTGAGTTATCCAATTTTGATTCCTATTCATGTTCAAACGAGATAACTGATCCATGTGTATTGTAACATACGGTTGAACCTCATCATCATTGTGCAGAACATACAATTGTGCCTGCTCCCATTCTATCCTTGATATAGTCATTAGTCTCCTTCCAACTATCCCTTCTATTGATATTCTTCCCAAATGACGAGACATGGGAAGCCCTATGGATTCAATATTGAACAGATATTTAGTACAAAATTCAACAGCTTCTTCAACAATGTATCGTTCAGCAATACAACCTTCTGATCGACTTCAACTTTTTACGTACCCTTTTAATATTTTCATATAATGTTCTATCGGATACATCCATCTCATATAAGTTTTCCCACAAAGTTGTGTCTCCTTAACCAGATGAGCAGTAAGGTGAACCATTATATCAAAAAACGAGGGTGGGAAATACATTTCAAGCTCACACAAAGTAACAACAATCTCCCTCTGCAATGTCGGTAATTTCTGAGGATCGATCACTTTACTACAAATTTCCCTGAAGAAGAAACATAACCTAGTTAAGGCTCGTCGAAATTTTTTAGGTAAAATGGAACGTATACCTATTGGTAGCAAATGCTCCATTAGAATATGATAATCATGGGTCTTCAATCCTTTTAACTTGAGGTCTTTCATACAAACCAAATTTTTAATGTTTGAAGAGTATCCTTCTAGAACTTTAACTTCGTGTAGAAATTTACATAAAACAATTTTTTCCTTTCTAGATAAAGTATGGGCGACTGGAGGTAGATATGTGCGATTTCCTTTCTTTACGGGACCCAATTCATTTCTTATTCCCATATCGACCAAGTCCAATCTTGCATTGATGCCATCTTTAGACTTTCCTGGAACATTGAGTAACGTTCCAATAACACTATCAAATACATTTTTTTCAATATGCATCACATCGAGGAAATGTCTTATATACAATGACTTCCAATATGGCAATTCAAAGAAAATTGACTTTTTCTTCCACCCAGTTTTGACCAGCTCTCCTGCAAAAGGTTTGCCAAAGCATCACATCGAGGAAATGTCTTACATACAATGACTTCCAATATGGCAATTCAAAGAAAATTGACTTTTTCTTCCACCCAGTTTTCACCAGCTCTCCCGCAAAAGGTTTGCCAAATTTATTGGTCAAACCTTGTACTTTTTCAAGTATTTGATATCCAGTCGGTGCTAAAGGAGCTTTACCTTCCTCTGATTTTCCATTGAATGCATTTCTCCACCCACGATACTGATGACTATAAGGTAGAAATCTACGATGTCCAAGAAATACATTGTTCTTACAATGTTTCAACCGCATCCAATTTGTACTCTCTTCACATATATGACACGCACACTGACCTTTAATGTTATATCCTGATAAATTACCATATGCTGGAAAATCATTAATTGTGTCGAACCACATAGCCCTCAAATTGAAACATTTTTTCTTATACCCATCATAAACTTCCACACTTGTCTTCCACATAATTTTTAAATCTTCAATTAAAGGAGTCAAGTATACATCGATATCATTCCCCGGTTGTTTGGGTCTAGAAATTAACAGAGACAACATCATAAACTTACGCTTCATACATAACCATGGAGGTAGGTTATAAATCAACAAAATCACATGCCACGTGCTGTGTAAGATGCTTTGAGTGGATTCATTCCATCAGTAGAAAGTGCAAGTCTTAGATTTCTTAACTCTATCCCGAATTTAGGATACTCGTGATCAATTTTTGCCCATTGTGGGGAATCTGCAGGGTGTTGAAACTTTCCATCTCTAATTCTTTCACCTGCATGTCATGTCAAGTGTTTTGGATCTTCTTCACTATGATACATGCGCCTAAATCTCGGTATTATAGGAAAATACCACACGACTTTTGCTGGAGTAGATTCTTTCTTCTTATATCGAGAGACATTGCATTTCGGACACGCCTTTAGTAATTCATATTCGTGTTACACTTGTAAAAAAAGCGCTCTAATAGGTCATTTAATTATATGAAAGAGAATGTCTTTTACAACACTTGTAAAAAAAGCGCTCTAATAGGTCATTTAATTATATGAAAGAGAATGTCTTTTACAACACTTGTAAAAAAAGCGCTCTAATAGGTCATTTAATTATATGAAAGAGAATGTCTTTTACAACACTTGTAAAAAAAGCGCTCTAATAGGTCATTTAATTATATGAAAGAGAATGTCTTTTACAACACTTGTAAAAAAAGCGCTCTAATAGGTCATTTAATTATATGAAAGAGAATGTCTTTTACAACACTTGTAAAAAAAGCGCTCTAATAGGTCATTTAATTATTTGAAAGCGCAAGTCTTTTACAACACTTGTCCAAAAAGCGCTGTAAATGCTATGTAACATCAGGTGGGAGCGCTATATTTTACAACACTTGTTTTTAAAGCGCTCAAAAAGCATTGTAAAACATTATGTAAGGGTGCTTCATTTTACAGCGCTTGTGAACAAGCATTGTAAAAGCCTTGTAAACATTATACACAAGCGTTATATGACCCTACAACAGTGCTTTTTTGACACCGCTTGTCAAATAAGTGCTCTGATACCCTCCGTTATTTTTTAAATATATTTACAACAGCGCTTGTATTTAATAAGCACTGTAAAAGGCACGCAATAAAATGTCATTTTTGGCGTAGTGCAATAAGTTCATTTGTGTAATTGGATTAACATTTAGGTCATTTTCATCCTCCCTAGGCATATTCTAGTCTAATTAAGGTTTTTAACCAATCTTGTACATCCAATAAGTTCGTTTGTGTCATTGGATTAACATTTAGGTAATATCATTCTTCGTAGGCTTATTCTTGTCCAATTTTGGTTTTTAACCAATCTTGTGCATCCAATAGGTCTATTTGGGTCATTGGATTAACTTTGGGGTCATTTTCGTCCTCGCTAGCCTTATTCTTGTCCAATTAGGGTTTTTAACCAATCTTGTGCATCCAATAGGTGTGTTTGTGTCATTGGATTAACAATTATGTCATATCATCCTCCACAGGCTTATTCTAGTCCAATTAGGGTTTCCAATCTTGTGCATCCAATAGGTGTGTTTGTGTCATTGGATTAACAATTATGTCATATCATCCTCCCTAGGCTTATTCTAGTCCAATTAGGGTTTTTAACCACTCTTGTGCATCCAATAAATTCATTTGTGGCATTGGATTAACATTTAGGTCATTTTCATCCTCCATAGGCTTATTCTAGTCCAATTAGGGTTTTTAACAAATCTAGTGCATCCAATAAGTTCATTTATGTCACTGGATTAACATTTAGGTCATTTTTATCCTCCCTATGCTTATTCTTGTCCAATTAGGGGTTTTAACCAATCTTGTGCATCCAACAGGTGTGTTTGTGTCATTGGATTATCATTTAGCTCATTTTCGTTCTCCCTAGGCTTATTCTAATCTAATTAGGGTTTTTAACCAAACATGTTCATCTAATAGGTATATTTGTGTCATTGGATTAACATTTAGGTCATTTTCATCTTCCCTAGGATTATTCTAGTCCAATTAGGGTTTTTAACCACTCTTGTGCATCCAATAAGTTCATATGTGTCATTGGATTAACATTTTGGCCATTTTCATCCTCCCTAGGATTATTCTAGTCCAATTATGGTTTTTAACCAATCTTGTAGTTGAGTTTGCGTCATTGGATTAACATTTAAGTCATTTTCGTCCTCCATAGTCTTATTCTAGTCCAATTTAGGGTTTTAATCAATCTTGTGCATCCAATAAGGTTGTTTGGGTCAATAGATTAACTTTTAGCTCATTTTCGTCATCCCTAGGCTTATTCTTGTCCAATTAGGGTTTTTAACTAATCTTGTGCATCCAATAGGTGTCTTTGTGTCATTGGATTATCATTTAGCTCATTTTTGTCCTCCGTAGGTTTTTCTAGTCCAATTAAGGTTTTTAACCAAACTAGTGCATCCAATAGGTATATTTGTGTCATTGGATTAACATTTAGGTCATTTTCATCCTCCCTAGGCTTATTCTAGTCCAATTAGGGTTTTTGACCAATCTTGTGCATCCAATAAGTTCATTTGTGTTATTGGATCAATTTTTTAGGTCATTTTCGTCCTCCCTGGGCTTATAATTGTCCAATTAGGGGTTTTAACCAATCTTGTGCATCCAATAAGTTCATTTGTGTCATTTGATTAACATTTTTGGTCATTTTCGTCCTTGCTAGGCTTATTCATGTCCAATTAGGTTTTTTAACCAATTTTGTGCGTCCAATAGGTTTGTTTGTGTCATTGGATTAACATTTAGGTCATTTTCATCCTCCCTAAGCTTATTCAAGTCCAATTAGGGTTTTTAACCAATCTTCTGCATCCAATAAGTTCATTTGTGTCATTGGATTAACATTTAGGTCATTTTTCTTCCTCCCTAGGCTTATTCTAGTCCAATTATTGTTTTTAACCAATCTTGTGCATCTAATAAGTTCATTTGTGTCATTGGATTAACATTTAGGAAATATCATTCTCCCTAGGCTTATTCTTGTCCAAATTATGTTTTTACCCAATCTTGTGCATCCAATAGGTGTGTTTGTGTCATTGGATTAAATTTTGGGTCATTTTCGTCCTAGCTATCCTTATTCATGTCCAATTAGAGTTTTTAATCAATCTTGGGCATCCAATATGAGTTTTTGTGTCATTGTATTTACATTTAGGTCATTTTCATCCTCCCTAGGCTTATTCTAGTCCAATTAGGGTTTTTAACGACTCTTGCGCATCCAATAAGTTCATTTGTGTCATTGGATTAAATTTTGGGTCATTTTCGTCCTAGCTATCCTTATTCATGTCCAATTAGAGTTTTTAATCAATCTTGGGCATCCAATATGAGTTTTTGTGTCATTGTATTTACATTTAGGTCATTTTCATCCTCCCTAGGCTTATTCTAGTCCAATTAGGGTTTTTAACGACTCTTGCGCATCCAATAAGTTCATTTGTGTCATTGGATTAAATTTTGGGTCATTTTCGTCCTAGCTATCCTTATTCATGTCCAATTAGAGTTTTTAATCAATCTTGGGCATCCAATATGAGTTTTTGTGTCATTGTATTTACATTTAGGTCATTTTCATCCTCCCTAGGCTTATTCTAGTCCAATTAGGGTTTTTAACGACTCTTGCGCATCCAATAAGTTCATTTGTGTCATTGGATTAAATTTTGGGTCATTTTCGTCCTAGCTATCCTTATTCATGTCCAATTAGAGTTTTTAATCAATCTTGGGCATCCAATATGAGTTTTTGTGTCATTGTATTTACATTTAGGTCATTTTCATCCTCCCTAGGCTTATTCTAGTCCAATTAGGGTTTTTAACGACTCTTGCGCATCCAATAAGTTCATTTGTGTCATTGGATTAAATTTTGGGTCATTTTCGTCCTAGCTATCCTTATTCATGTCCAATTAGAGTTTTTAATCAATCTTGGGCATCCAATATGAGTTTTTGTGTCATTGTATTTACATTTAGGTCATTTTCATCCTCCCTAGGCTTATTCTAGTCCAATTAGGGTTTTTAACCAATCTTGTGCATCCAATAGGTGTGTTTAAGTCATTTGATTAACATTTAGGTCATTTTCTTCCTCCGAAGGATTATTCTTGTCCAATTGGGGTTTTTAACTAATCTTGTGCATCCAATAGGTGTCTTTGTGTCATTGGATTTTCATTTAGCTCATTTTTTTCCACCCTAGGCTTTTTCTAGTCCAGTTAGGGTTTTTAACCAAACTTGTGCATCCATTAGGTATGTTTGTCTCATAGGATTAACATTTAGGTCATTTTCATCCTCCCTAGGCTTATTCTAGTCCATTTAGGTTTTCTAACCAATCTTGTGCTTCCAATATGTATGTTTGTGTCATTGGATTAACTTTTAGGTCATTTTTGTCCTCCCTAGGCTTATTATTGTCCAATTAGGGTTTTTAACCAATCTTGTGCATCCAATAGGTGGTTGTTTCATTGGATTAACATTTAGGTTATTTTCATCCTCCCTTGGCTTATTCTAGTCTATTTAGGGTTTTTAACGAATCTTATGCTTCCAATATGTGTGTTTGTGTCATTGGATTAACTTTTAGGTCATTTTCTTCCTCCCAATGATTATTCTTGTCCAATTGGGGTTTTTAACTAATCTTGTGCATCCAATAGGTGTCTTTGTGTATTCGAATACAACAATCTATATTCGACTACAAAGTAAGTCAGTTTTCTGTATTCGAATACACATCAGACAGCAGCAGGAAAA
>NC_021164.2:22486216-22487098 GCF_000331145.2 Cicer arietinum | reverse complement strand
AAAACTAAGCAAAACCAAACAACAAAGTGGAAAATGGCGACAATGGAAATAATAATTGATAGGAACATTTGAATCAGCATTAATACCTTTATGCAAGTAGCAATGGCGACAATGTCAGAATTCTTTGAGTCCTTCAACTTGACAATATACTCCAATATCAGAAAAATAACTATTCTAGCAACTAAAGCAATTTGAAAATTGAAAATGTTCAAAGAAAAAACACAAAAAAACACTAAATTAGAAGAAAAACACTCAATCAGAAGAAAATCAAAACCCTAACTCACTACAGTTCACGAAAATGAATAATGAAACGAGAATAATGAAAAATGACATAAATGAGACTAAAATGAAATAGAGTGGCACACAACACTTACGAAGGCGACGAGGTTACGACGACAACGAAGTTGAGATGCATCGTAAAGAGGTTAAAATTCGATGGCCGCGAGGTGTGACGGTGGTGGCTAAACCAGAAGTTTAAACCTCATCTCTTTGTGAAGTTTAATACTCATCTATATGTGTGGTACAAGACCCATCCATGTGGAGTTTAAACTTCATCTCTTTGTGAAGGTTAAAACTCATCAATATGTGGGATACAAGACTCATCTCCAGCACACACAATCAAAACCATTCATATTTTTAACAATCATATTTGTAAAATCATATTGTAAATCGTGGATCCCTATCTGATACTATAGAGGTGGGTATACCATGTAACCTTACTATATCCTTATATTCTATCTAAACTATAGGTTGTTTTAATTGGTAGAAAATGAGCTTATTTGGTCATTTGATCAACTATCACCCAAATAGCATTAAAATCCATAGATATATCCCATTTCCACTAAGGAATTTTTAATGGTTGTAACAATCCTGAATGCTTTT
>NC_021164.2:22484583-22486012 GCF_000331145.2 Cicer arietinum | reverse complement strand
AGGTATATTTCTCCTTGTCCACAAGAGACTGCAATACTTTAGCTAATAGGTGTTCATTTTGTATTATCCCTCTCAAGTTATTACTGATTTCTAGCCTATTCAGATTCAAGCTTAAAGCATTATGGGACACATCCAAATTCATATCTCCAAACTCCTTTATTAGGCTTGTCTCTTGTACCATCATACAAGCTACACGTAAGGATTTTCTATATAGAGCATTAGCCACTACATTAGCTTTCCCATGGTGATATTTTAACTCAAAATCTTAGTCTTTAAGGAACTCCATCCACCTTCTTTGTCTCATATTTAATTCCTTTAGATCAAACAAATACTTAAGGCTTTTATCATCACTAAAAACTTCAAATGACGCTCTATACAAGTAATGCCTCCAAATTTGAAGAGCAAAGACTACAACTGCTAATTCAAGAAAACGGGTTGGATAATTTGCCTCGTGGAAATTATCCTCGCACTCTTAGTCCCACACAAAATTTTTCCCTTATCTAGTCAACTTGGTGAGAGGTAAGACTAGACTAGAAAACCTCTCTATAAATTTCCTATAGTAACCCGTCAATCCTAATAAACTTCTTACTTCAGTCAATGATTTAGGTTGGAGCCAACTTAATATAGAATCTACCTTACTAGAGTCAACTGCTACTCCCTTACCAGAGATGGTATGTCCTAAAACCTGACATCATCAAGCCGTAACTCACATTTCTCAGGTTTTGCATACAGTGTGTTATCTCTCAAAACTTTCAATAATATCTTCATGTGTTCTTCATGCTCACCCAAGATCCTAGAGTGGATTAGAATATCATCGATGAACACCACCACAAACCTATCTAAGAATGGTCTAAAAATTTGATTCATATAATCCATAAAATAGCAAGGGCATTGGTAACTCCAAAATGCATCAATACATACTCATAGTGTTTGTATCTTGTCCTAAAAGTTGTCATAGGAATATCTTCACTTTTGACCCTAATTTGATGGTGCCCAGACCTCAAGTCTATCTTAGAAAATACTGAAGCTCCACTCAATTGATCTAAGAGGTCATCTATCCTAGGCAATGGATTTTTATTCTTGATGATAACCTGATTCAATTTTCGATAGTCTACAAACAACCTCATAGTCTTACTAGTTGGAGCATGTCTTTACTTGTCCTTTGAAATTGTGGGTAAAGGGTGTAGTGTTTTATGAAATTAATAGCCTTTACTGTAGAATTTCTTTCCACCAGAGATAAACTTCTTCTTCGGTTTCTCAACTTTTGGTGCTTGTATCTTTTTCTCAACCACCCTAGACTTCTTTACCTTGGTGGGGTAGTCACATATCCTTATAATTCCAATTAAAGCTTTACAGCTCAGACTTAAGTCATTACTCAAATTTGATAGCCTTCCACTCGTCTTGGGGATTGTCCCTAAGATAACAAGAG
>NC_021164.2:22474344-22476597 GCF_000331145.2 Cicer arietinum | reverse complement strand
AACAATGATCTTATCCTTAAACAACACTAAATTGTCACCATATAAGGTATATTTCTCCTTGTCCACAAGAGACTGCAATACTTTAGCTAATAGGTGTTCATTTTGTATTATCCCTCTCAAGTTATTACTGATTTCTAGCCTATTCAGATTCAAGCTTAAAGCATTATGGGACACATCCAAATTCATATCTCCAAACTCCTTTATTAGGCTTGTCTCTTGTACCATCATACAAGCTACACGTAAGGATTTTCTATTTAGAGCATTAGCCACTACATTAGCTTTCCCATGGTGATATTTTAACTCAAAATCTTAGTCTTTAAGGAACTCCATCCACCTTCTTTGTCTCATATTTAATTCCTTTTGATCAAACAAATACTTAAGGCTTTTATCATCACTAAAAACATCAAATGACGCTCTATACAAGTAATGCTTCCAAATTTGAAGAGCAAAGACTACAACTGCTAATTCAAGAAAACGGGTTGGATAATTTGCCTCGTGGAAATTATCCTCGCACTCTTAGTCCCACACAAAATTTTTCCCTTATCTAGTCAACTTGGTGAGAGGTAAGACTAGACTAGAAAATCTCTCTATAAATTTCCTATAGTAACCCGTCAATCCTAATAAACTTCTTACTTCAGTCAATGATTTAGGTTGGAGCCAACTTAATATAGAATCTGCCTTACTAGAGTTAACTGCTACTCCCTTACCAGAGATGGTATGTCCTAAAACCTGACATCATCAAGTCGTAACTCATATTTCTCAGGTTTTGCATACAGTGTGTTATCTCTCAAAACTTTCAATAATATCTTCATGTGTTCTTCATGCTCACCCAAGATCCTAGAGTGGATTAGAATATCATCGATGAACACCACCACAAACCTATCTAAGAATGGTCTAAAAATTTGATTCATATAATCCATAAAATAGCAAGGGCATTGGTAACTCCAAAATGCATCAATACATACTCATAGTGTTTGTATCTTGTCCTAAAAGTTGTCATAGGAATATCTTCACTTTTGACCCTAATTTGATGGTGCCCAGACCTCAAGTCTATCTTAGAAAATACTGAAGCTCCACTCAATTGATCTAAGAGGTCATCTATCCTAGGCAATGGATTTTTATTCTTGATGATAACCTGATTCAATTTTCGATAGTCTACAAACAACCTCATAGTCTTACTAGTTGGAGCATGTCTTTACTTGTCCTTTGAAATTGTGGGTAAAGGGTGTAGTGTTTTATGAAATTAATAGCCTTTACTGTAGAATTTCTTTCCACCAGAGATAAACTTCTTCTTCGGTTTCTCAACTTTTGGTGCTTGTATCTTTTTCTCAACCACCCTAGACTTGTTTACCATGGTGGGGTAGTCACATATCCTTATAATTCCAATTAAAGCTTTACAGCTCAGACTTAAGTCATTACTCAAATTTGATAGCCTTCCACTCGTCTTGGGGATTGTCCCTAAGATAACAAGAGTATCTTGATGTAGCTTCAAAATTTGGCGACATACGCTACAACTGAAATATCTCCATGACGAATATGAATAAACTTTATTATCTTTTGAATACGTACATTGTGGAGAATATACTTCTCAATAAATAACTCCTTAAACCTATCCTTAGTAAAAGAAACTCGTTTTGTCAACAAAAATCCTCTGATACAAATCCACCAATGCTCAACATCAGACTCTGACATAAACGACGAGGTCTACTTTGTGAGTGTCAACACAATGCATGATGCTAAAGATCTTCTCTAACTTCAACAACCACGCTTGTGCTTCGAATGGATCATAACTGACCTAAAAAAGGTGGTGGATTGTTCTTTTGAAATTCTGAAAGCCTAAGATATTGAGGGTCTACGACTGTTATCGATTTGACATT
Source organism: Cicer arietinum (assembly GCF_000331145.2). Classification (NCBI taxonomy): domain Eukaryota; kingdom Viridiplantae; phylum Streptophyta; class Magnoliopsida; order Fabales; family Fabaceae; genus Cicer; species Cicer arietinum. The sequence continues at coordinate 22,474,720 of NC_021164.2, read as the reverse complement.
GGGTCCTCTCAATGAGGGAGAGTCTTCGTCTATTCTCTATGGCTGCCGCTATCAAGCAGAAAGCCTTAGCAAATGCATCATTCGTACCTCGCTTGTTACCTGTCATAAATATGCTCAACACCAATCAAGCATTGGGTTGACCAAGCCCAATATATTAGCATACAAAATGTATGACTACTCTATTCTCTATGGCTGCCGCTATCAAGCAGAAAGCCTTAGCAAATGCATCATTCGTACCTCGCTTGTTACCTGTCATAAATATTCTCAACACCAATCAAGCATTGGGTTGACCAAGCCCAATATATTAGCATACAAAATGTATGACTATAACAACCAATCATATAAGCCTAGTTTCGATTTTTTTTTTTTTTATAAA
>NC_021164.2:22473246-22474084 GCF_000331145.2 Cicer arietinum | reverse complement strand
ATAAAGTACGATGTAGACACTATGTCTACTTATTTTTTTCTACTAACCTAATTGAAGGAAGTCACTCTTCTCAAGGGAGGTAGGACTTCTCAACTCTCGACATCCCCAACGGTCTCACTATCTGAAAACAACACTTTAATGAGATACTAAACCCCAGTGAATAATACACACCATTTTAAAACAAGTATTGTTCTCAGCCGAAGCGGTAACCGGAAAAAAGTCGATCATGGCACCCGCCTTCATCCAAAAATATTCTTTAGAACTATTAATGATAAATAACTAAGATTTCTCTATAATAACCAACTGCTTCCAATAATTAATAAAAAATCATCAATTAAATTAACGATAATCCACATCTATCATAATCAGATAATTCCAATATACACATTTATTATGAAGAAAATAATCAATCAATCAATTCAATGATGGAGATATACTACTTATGCGAAGTGAGTATTATCTAATCATATGGAGCACCGGCTCATCCAGTGTGCGGTACAAGACCCATATGTGTGGAGTTTAAACATCATCTGATTGTGGAGTTTAAAACTCATCTATGTATAGGGTACAAGACCCACCCGTGTGGAGTATAAACCTCATCTCTTTGTGAAGTTTAATACTCATCCATATGTGGGGTACAATCCCCATCCGTGTGGAGTTTAAACCTCATCTCTTTGTGAAGTTTAATACTCATCCATATGTGGGGTACAATCCCCATCCGTGTGGAGTTTAAACCTCATCTCTTTGTGAAGTTTAATACTCATCCATATGTGGGGTACAAGACCCATCCGTGTGGAGTTTAAACCTCATCTCTTTGTGAAGTTTAATACTCATCCAT
>NC_021164.2:22432448-22473197 GCF_000331145.2 Cicer arietinum | reverse complement strand
TTGTAAAATCATATTTATAATATAATATTTCATTTGAATATATAATAACAACGATCTTTCAAGAAAATATAATAAAACCATCTTTTAAAGAATTTTATGTCTCAAACACATACAATCCAAATAATTCATATTTTTAACAACTCTATTTGAAAAATCATATTTATAATATAATATTTCATTTGAATATACAATAACAACAATCATTCAAGAAAATATAATAAAACAATCTTTTTAAAGAATATATAATCAAACAATCATAAAAACGATAATACAACAAACAATAGTAGATAAATCAATTCATAATCTATTATTACAATTCATAAAATCCCAATTTTAATAGAGTTAGGTTTTCCGACAACATATATTTTTATAAGAAAATACCATTTAGAATATCTAAATTTTTTTCTATCACAAATTCTCAAAATAAATGTACCATGAAAGTTTAAAGGGTGTGATTACTCACCTCTTGAAGCGTTCTTTTATTCAAAGTTTCGTATATGTTAATCGTTACTAACCGCTGCTACTGCAAACACAATCATATAGAAATTTGCTTTTTACCTGCGGCTTTTCCTGCGGATTTAGGCACAAAATCCGCAGCAACACATATTACCTGCGGATTTTTTGGCGGAACCATATCCCCACGTAAAACCTTCGTGGATAATTGTTTCCTGAGGATATCTGTATCCGCAGGTAAATTACATGCGGATAAATCCGCAGGAAATGGAAATCAAATCCGCAGCAAACATTAAGCAAACTTAAGGCTTTTCTTATGACTTTTCATGCAGAAATATCGGTAACACTATTCTTGCAAATATATTTCGCATGAAAATCTGAAGGAATATCCACATGAAATTTTGTATCAAAAATTGTGTCGCATGTAAATCCACAGGTAATTTCGTATCAAAATTATTTTAAAAACAATTCACAAGCTTAAATTTCCACGTAACACAAGTTTTTCTGATTTTTTATTTGTATGAAAATTTCAACTAAAAATTATTAAAAATATTATAAATATATTTTTGAATATTTAATATTAGTCTTTAATTGAAATACTATTGCAATACTCCAAAACAAAATTTATATCATGTTTTCAAATCAAAACAAAATGTTATTAAAGTATGATCCAACTATTGTAATAATTCTAAAGAAAATTATATAATGTTCGCAATTCATAACTAAGTATTAATTAAATCATGATAAAAAAAAACCTAAATATAATAAGTACATGATACAACCAATTTAACAAAATAAAAACAATATCACTACCAATGTCATTATCCCCACTATCTTCATCATTTTCATTGTTGGGTTGTGGTGATGAACTTGGATGAGAAGAAGATCCAACATATCTTAAATGTTGCATCAAAAAGGTTAAATTTTTGTTCGTCTCGACTATCTCTTTTTCTTGTCGTGTCGTTGCAACTGTTGTTTCATCAACAATTATTCTTGCTCCTGTTTTTACAAGGATTCATTCAAAGCATGAACTTGACTTCTCAAAGCATCAACCTCTGAATCAGAACGCATTGTTGGTTGATTGGATTCAATGTTTTGCATATAGATCCAAGACCAAATATTCCCCATTTCTTTCTCCCAACTACATCCACCCATATATCAATACCAGATGGCATAACTTTGGTTGGTTGACTATCAGCTTCGTCCTCTCCCGAAACAAAAGTTGAAGCTTCAGACGATAACTCAATTTTTTTACTTCAGACGATAACTCAATCTTTATATCCAATCAAAATAGTTGTCTCGAAATAAAATAAATAGGAAACAAATCTCAATCCCAAGATGAACATCCTTGTAAAGAGTTGCATCAAAGTAGCCAGCAAATCCTATGATCATATAGTACACAAGGTCAGTCAGTATCAAAAAGAATATTATAACATTAGCATAATAATTGATATGAGATAATTAAAATAATTTCTAACACTTGAAAGATCTAAACAATTTAACACAATGTAATCTTATTATTCCTCAACAAGCCTATTTAGTCAATAAAAAAAGAAATACACCACACATACCATGTATCATTGCAGAGTCGGTGTCATTAGGTATCATAAAATGCAACTTCTTATAACGTTGATTGCTCTCTCTATCGACAACTGATTTTGGATGTGTAAATGTAAAAACCTATGCTTAGACAAAATCAACAAAACAATTTTCAACAATAACATGACAGAAACCTTAACAAACATGTAAACCAATAAGGATGAGTACATTCACATGAAATCAAATAAATAAACAATAACTTAAAATAATAATCAAACACTGTGTGAAATAAAAAGAATTCACATACGAAGAAGGTATTGAAATTCCATCTGGCTTTAAAAATCTGAGCTCTATCAAGGCACTCGGGTGATAGTTCAATGTCCCCAAAAGAACCTAGCAATTCACTAACCTAAATTCAAGCCAGCAACAATCAGACACTTGACCATAAACAACAAAACTCAAATCATTGACAATGACAAAATGCGCAAAAAAGTTACCAATATGTCAGCTTTCTCTGGGGCGTTCCAATGGCGCATGTCACTTGGGACTATGGTAATAGTATCCCCCCATCCCTCTAATTTAACTAATACATGTTCCAGAAAAAGAAGAAAAAAAACTCAGGTCTAAATTAATGGAATTAATCAATTGAAGAATAATATCAACAATCAGAAGATAAAAGCCCTGCTTAGAAAGTTATTATAATTGTCATAAACATCTTAATCAATGGGCGAAAGGAATAAAATAATTTATATCTTATACTGAAAAAACAAAATACGAGTAGAGAACATAAAGTAATCAACCAATTGAACCAATGCTATCATGAACAACAGATGAGATATGTAACAGTGAGCAAACATTAACAAGCTGATAAAAGATTATTGCTTAGTAATGGCACTATACCCACCATGTTTTTCATGTCTAACTTACTGACACCCATATTTACATACATACAGGTGCCAAAATCTTAAAACTCTGTTTATCAAACATTCGAACAGACTTCACTAAATAATGCTTGATGAAGTTTAGGCAATGAATTTGAGTTTTTCTATTTCAGTAGTAAACAAAATATATATTGGCACATTTCAACAGAACCATTTATAAATTAAAAGATCCAAAACTAACATGGAGGGGGAAAACTTCATTCAGATTCTTTTCAACAGCATAAACTTTTACCTTTCGCCCAATTTCTTCTGAAGCCTACGAACAAATAAGACATAAATTAGTCAAAAGAATATGATACATCCAATATGGCATTGTACAGTCATTTAGTTAAATAATTAGATAAAATATCACACCTGTAATGATGCCCGTACAAGCGGACCACGTCCAGCTCCAACAACCATCAGTACCTAGCAATGAATAAAAACAAATGATTTCCATCTCTATAATATTGTACACAGGCATCCAAAGTGCTGTATCCAAAGGAGGTGAACACAATTTCTCTAACGCTGAGGATTTATTTAGAAAAACATGAGAAAAAATCTTAAAATGGTTTTAACAGATGCCTCCTCATCGGTAATCATGTCTAGCAATGATTTACTAATTGCTCTTTGGTACTCTAAAAAAGAAATGTAATGATTAGACTACACATACACAACTTATGACAAACAAGTCAAAACCTAAATATCTAAGTAACAAACAAGAGCCGACATTCTTTGATATTTGATCTCATTAGAGAGCTAACAACAGAAAATATTATTTAAATTACCCAAACATACTGAAAAAGAAAACAGGCATCAGACATTGGACAACAATTGAAGAATATGGGAGGGAAAGGGTCTAAATTTAAAGCTAATAAATTCATAACATTCGCAGAAGTGAGATAGCTACTAGACTACAAGATCAGAACGAAAACATAAATCAGAAGAGCGAAGTTGAGAATATAGTTTCATGCATTGCCGTACTTGAATGTATTTCATAACATCTTTCTCGAATGTCTCATAAGTCTGAGCCTCCAAATTATGCATCATCAAAGGCTGCAAAATAATTATAAAATTTCAACATTAATGATCTAAATATGCGAGCATAGAAGCAAATAAATGAGTTAAATGCAGCAGGACAAATAATGCTTACTTGCAAGTGTGACTGTAAAAAATCCATGTATCCAAGCTGGCATAAGAAGCTGGAGTCAGGAGAAGATAATAGCAATCATACTATGCCTATATTACAAACTTAATTTATTTATCTAAAAACAATTTTCATTCTATAAATAAATTTGATACATAAAGTATTTGTTCAAAACTGCAACAAGGGAAAACTAATGACTTGAACATAAACAATGAGCTGAATTGAACAATGATGGTGATTCTGTCATTCTGATTCTTAAACACAATTGCAAATGTATATATCCCAAATTTAGAAAGGAATTCATGCTATGAATGAAGTTTAGCTCATTGGTTGCACTCTTTGTTGAATGAAACCAAAGTCACCAGTATTATTAGTATAACCATTGGCATAGCCAAGACACAAAACATCAATTATGAATATAAAAAGTTGCTCTTCAATGAATATTTACAAAAAAAGAGGAAATACCATCTTAGCTCTAAATAAAACTAGGAGCAGTTTTGTGCACCAAAAGTAGAACAAAACTCCACAAGGTTTTTTTCACAACTATCCTATTAAACTGATAGAACAACACAAAAAACCACAAATATTAACATATATATAAACCTATCTTATGAAGCATGTTATGAGACAATTAAACAACACATTTGAAATTTTTTCACCGAACTATCTTATACTGACCAAAAACCTTGCAAATAAATAAAGTAGTACAAGACAAACATTAGCTTGTACCTGAAAGTCCAACAAAACTAAGCAAAACCAAACAACAAAGTGGAAAATGGCGACAATGGAAATAATAATTGACAGGGACATTGAATCAGCATCAATACCTCTATGCATGTAGCAATGGCGACATTGAAAATGTTCAAAGAAACAACACACAAAAACACTAAATCAGAAGAAAATCAAAACCCTAACTCACTACAATTAACGAAAATGAATAATGAAACGAGAATAATGAAAAATGGCAAGAAATGATACTGAAATAAAATAGAGTGGCATGCAACACTTACAAAGAGGTTAGATGACACAACGAAGTTGAGATGCAACTTAAAGAGGTTAAGATTCGATGGCCGCAAAGTGTGACGATGGTGGCTAAATCAGAAGAAAAACCCTAAATCAGAAGAAATAATCAGAAGAAACACACATGCTGAATAACCTAAGCTGACACTGATAACAAGATCAGTGATATAAAAAATTATGAGATCTCGTACGAAATAAACAAAACAAAGCAATAGAAATCTTAGAACTGAAAAAAAAAAGTGAGAGCAAGACGAGAGAAATGAAGAACTCACCGATCAGAGGATGAACAAGAAGCTGGTGAGGAAGAAGTAACAACGAATAGATTCTTTTCTTCCCATTCTCTTCCAAACCTAACAACAATTCTCAATTCTCAACTAACAACTCTTTTTTTTTTCATTCAAGAAAATATAATAAAACAATCTTTTTAAAGAATATATAATCAAACAATCATAAAAACGATAATACAACAAACAATAGTAGATAAATCAATTCATAATCTATTATTACAATTCATAAAATCCCAATTTTAATAGAGTTAGGTTTTCCGACAACATATATTTTTATAAGAAAATACCATTTAGAATATCTAAATTTTTTTCTATCACAAATTCTCAAAATAAATGTACCATGAAAGTTTAAAGGGTGTGATTACTCACCTCTTGAAGCGATCTTTTATTTATGTTAATCGTTACGTTAATCGTTACTAACCGCCACAATCATAAACACAATTGCTTTTTACCTGCGGCTTTTCCTGCGGATTTAGGCACAAAATCCGCAGCAACACATATTACCTGCGGATTTTTTGGCGGAACCATATCCCCACGTAAAACCTTTGTGGATAATTGTTTCCTGAGGATATCTGTATCCGCAGGTAAATTACATGCGAATAAATCCGCAGGAAATGGAAATCAAATCCGCAGCAAACATTAAGCAAACTTAAGGCTTTTCTTATGACTTTTCATGCAGAAATATCTGTAGCACTATTCTTGCAAATATATTTCGCATGAAAATCTGAAGGTATATCCACATGAAATTTTGTATCAAAAATTGTGTCGCATGTAAATCCACAGGTAATTTCGTATCAAAATTATTTTAAAAACAATACACAAGCTTAAATTTCCACGTAACACAACTTTTTCTGATTTTTTATTTGTATGAAAATTTCAACTAAAAATATTTAAAAATATTATAAATATATTTTTTGAATATTTAATATTAGTCTTTAATTGAAATACTATTGCAATACTCCAAAACAAAATTTATATCATGTTTTCAAATCAAAACAAAATGTTATTAAAGTATGATCCAACTATTGTAATAATTCTAAAGAAAATTATATAATGTTCGCAATTCATAACTAAGTATTAATTAAATCATGATAAAAAAAAACCTAAATATAATAAGTACATGATACAACCAATTTAACAAAATAAAAACAATATCACTACCAATGTCATTATCCCCACTATCTTCATCATTTTCATTGTTGGGTTGTGGTGACGAACTTGGGTGAGAAGATCCAACATATCTTAAATGTTGCATCAAAAAGGTTAAATTTTTGTTCGTCTCGACTATCTCTTTTTCTTGTCGTGTCGTTGCAACTGTTGTTTCATCAACAATTATTCTTGCTCCTGTTTTTACAACGATTCATTCAAAGCATGAACTTGACTTCTCAAAGCATCAACCTCTGAATCAGAACGCATTGTTGGTTGATTGGATTCAATGTTTTGCATATAGATCCAAGACCAAATATTCCCCATTTCTTTCTCCCAACTACATCCACCCATATATCAATACCAGATGGCATAACTTTGGTTGGTTGACTATCAGCTTCGTCCTCTCCCGAAACAAAAGTTGAAGCTTCAGACGATAACTCAATTTTTTTACTTCAGACGATAACTCAATCTTTATATCCAATCAAAATAGTTGTCTCGAAATAAAATAAATAGGAAACAAATCTCAATCCCAAGATGAACATCCTTGTAAAGAGTTGCATCAAAGTAGCCAGCAAATCCTATGATCATATTATGATTTTTCTTTACTTTTTTATAAACAAATATAATAATTATATTTTTGAGAATTTCTATTGTAAATTTAAAAATTAATTTATTTTGATATCATCAAACTAAATCGTGAATGGTTAAATAATATGTTAATTAGTTTGACTATATTTTAAATTTAATATCGTTAAATTTTTAAGTTTTATCTTTTAATTCTATTTTCAAATAACATTTTTTGTCATAATATTAATTAAAAATAAAATTTTATTTAGGAAAACAATTTATTTAATTACTGAGTTCAAAATTAAATAGAGAAATTTATCAAAATTCTTAATTCAATGAATTTAATAGACAATATACTATGACATTTAAAAATTACAATAATATTACTAGTGGAGCGGGTTCGGGTGAAGAAATATAACACTCCAAAGCATTTGTGTTCCAAATTTTAATTTGGGGAAAAATTCAAACCCAACACTAAATCAAAACTAATTTTCCTTTCCAAATCAAGATGGATTCAGATGCATACTACGAGTCCGAATTATATTATCATCTTTAATTGTGGAACTTGTCTTATATTTTTAATTTGTTTAAAAAGTAATTCTACTTTATTTATATAAAAATAAAATCATAAAAATTGACATGAAATTTACCTGCAGAATTTCCTAAAAATAAAATCATAAAAATAGATAATTAGGTAGCAAAATTTTGTTATAATAGCTTGTTTGTTATTATCTATTTCATATAAACCGTTAAGAAACAAAACAAACCTCCTATTATTACAGTCTCAAACAAACAACTTACAAATGTTACCTTATTTTAAGCAAATTAGTTGTTGAAATAATAATAATAATAATAATAATAATAATAATAATAATAATAATAATAATAATAATAATAATAATAATAATAATAATAATAATAATAATAATAATAATAATAGTAATTATAATAATAATATAATCATAGTAATCTATAATTTAGAATATTTTAAAATTCTAATTATTTTTAATCCTTTGAATTAAGATGTTACATTATTCTAGTCCAATTAGGGTTTTTAACTAAACATGTGCATCCAATAGGTATGTTTGTGTCATGGGATTAACATTTAGGTCGTTTTCATCCTCCATAGGCTTATTCTAGTCCAATTAGGGTTTTTAACCAATCTTGTGCATCCAATAGGTATGTTTGTGTCATGGGATTAACATTTAGGTCGTTTTCATCCTCCATAGGCTTATTCTAGTCCAATTAGGGTTTTTAACCAATCTTGTGCATCCAATAAGTTAATTTGTGTCATTTGATTAATAGTTTAGGTCATTTTCGTACTCGCTAGGCTTATTCATGTCCAATTAGGGTTTTTAATCAATCTTCTGCGTCCAATAGGTGTGTTTGTGTCATTAGATTAACATTTAGGTCATTTTCATCCTTCCTAAGCTTATTCTAGTCCAATTAGGGTTTCTAACCAATTTTGTGCATCCAAAAAGTTCATTTGTGTCATTAGATTAACATTTAGGTCATTTTCATCCTCCCTAGGCTTATTCTAGTCCAATTAGGGTTTTTAACGAATTTTGTGCATCCAAAAAGTTCATTTGTGTCATTAGATTAACATTTAGGTCATTTTCATCCTCCCTAGGCTTATTCTAGTCCAAATAAGGTTTTTAACAAATCTTGTGCATCCAATAGGTGTATTTGTGTCATTAGATTAACATTTAGGTCATTTTCATCATCCCGAGGCTTATTTTAGTCCAATTAAGGTTTTTAACCAATCTTGTGCATCCAATAAGTTCATTTTTGTCTTTGGGATTAACTTTTAGGTCATTTTCGTCCTCCCTATGCTTATTTTTGTCCAATTAGGGTTTTTAACCAATCTTGTGCATCCAATAAGTTCATTTTTGTCTTTGGGATTAACTTTTAGGTCATTTTCGTCCTCCCTATGCTTATTTTTGTCCAATTAGGGTTTTTAACCAATCTTGTGCATCCAATAAGTTCATTTTTGTCTTTGGGATTAACTTTTAGGTCATTTTCGTCCTCCCTATGCTTATTTTTGTCCAATTAGGGTTTTTAACCAATCTTGTGCAATAAATAGGTGTGTTTGTGTCATTGGATTACCATTTAGGTCATTTACGTCCTCCCTAGCCTTATTCTTGTCCAATTATGGTTTTTAACAAATCTTGTGCATCCAATAAGTTCATTTGTGTCATTGGATTAACATTTAGGTCATTTCCATCCTCCTTAGGCTTATTCTTGTCCAATTAGGGTGTTTCACAAAACTTATGCATCCGATAGGTGTGTTTGTGTCATTGGATTAACATTTTGGTCATTTTCATCCTCCATAGGATTATTCTAGTCCAATTAGGGTTTTTAACCAATCTTCGGCTTCCAATATATATGTTTGTGTCATAAGGTTAACTTTTAGGTCATTTACGTCCTCCTTAGGCTTATTCTTGTCCAATTAGGGTTTTTAACCATCTTGTGCATCCAATAGGCGTGTTTGTGTCTTTGGATTAACATTTAGGCCATTTTACCCCTCCCTAGGCATATTCTAGTCCTATTAGGGTTTTTAACCAATCTTGTGCTTCCAATATGTGTGGTTGAGTCATTGGATTAACTTTTAGATCACTTTCGTCCTCCCTAGGCTTATTCTAGTCCAATAAAGATTTTTAACCAATCTAGTGCATCCAATAGGTGTCTCTGAATCATTGGATTATCATTTAGCTCATTTTCGTCCTCCCTAGGCTTAATCTAGTCCAGTTAGGGTTTTTAACCAAACTAGTGCATCCAATAGGTATGTTTGTGTCATTGAATTAACATTTAGGTCATTTTGATCCTCCCTATGCTTATTCTAGTATAATTAGGGTTTTTAACCAATCTTGTACATCCAATAAGTTCATTTGTGTCTTTGGATTAACATTTAGGTCATTTTCGTTCTCCATGCGCTTACTCTAGTCCAATTTGGGTTTTTAACCAATCTTGTGCATCTGTAAAGTTTATTTGTGTCATTGGATTAACATTTAGGTCATTTTCGTCCTTCCCAAGCTTATACTAGTCCAATTAGAGTTTTTAACCAATCTTGTGCATCTAATAAGTTCATTTGTTTCATTGGATTAACATTTAGGTCACTTTCATCCTCCCTAGGCTTATTCTAGTCCAATTAGGGTTTTTAACCAATCTTGTGCATCCAATAAGTTCATTTCTGTCATTGGATTTACTTTTAGGTCATTTTCGCAATCCATAGGCTTATTCTTGTCCAATTAGGGTTTTTAACCAATCTTGTGCACCCAATAGATGTGTTTGTGTCATTGGATTAATATTTAGGTCATTTTCATCCTCCCTAGGCTTATTCTAGTCCAATTAGGGTTTTTAACCATCTTGTGCATCCAATAGGTGTGTTTGTGTCATTGGATTAATATTTAGGTCATTTTCATCCTCCCTAGGCTTATTCTAGTCCAATTAGGGTTTTTAACCATCTTGTGCATCCAATAGGTGTGTTTGTGTCATTGGATTAATATTTAGGTCATTTTCATCCTCCCTAGGCTTATTCTTGTCCAATTAGGGTTTTTAACCAATCTTGTGCACCCAATAGATGTGTTTGTGTCATTGGATTATCATTTAGCTAATTTTCATCCTCCGTAGGGTTATTCTAGTCCAATTAGGGTTTTTAATGAAACTTGTGCGTCGAATAGGTGTGTTTGTGTCATTTGATTAACTTTTAGGTCATTTTCGTCCTCCCTATGCTTATTCTTGTCCAATTAGGGTTTTTAACCAAACTTGTGCATTCAATAGGTGTGTTTGTGTCATTGGATTAATATTTAGGTCATTTTCATCCTCCCTAGGCTTATTCTAGTGCATTTAGGGTTTTAAACCAATCTTGTGCTTCCAATATGTGTCTTTATGTAATTGGATTAACTTTTGGGTCATTTTCGTCCTCCCGAGGCTTATTCTTGTCCAATTAGGGTTTTTAACTAATATTGTGCATTCAATAGCTGTCTTTGTGTCATTGGATTATGATTTAGGTCATTTTCGTCCTCCCTAGTCTTATTCTAGTCTTATTCTAGTCCATTCATTTGTGTCATTTGATTAATTTTTTAGGTCATTTTCAATATCTCGAGGCTTATTAAAGTCAAATTAGGGTAATTAACAAATTTTTTGCATCCAATAAGTTCATTTTTGTTATTGGATTAAATTTTAGGTCATTTTTCATCATGCCTAGACTTATTCTTGTCCAATTAGGATTTTTAACCTATCTTATGCATCCAATAGGTGTGTTTGTATCATTGGATTAAAATTTAGGTCATTTACGTCTTCCCTAGCCTTTTTTTTTTCCAATTAGGATTTTTAACCAATCTTGTGCATCCAATAAGTTCATTTGTGTCGTTGGGTTAAATTTTAGGATATTTTCTTCCTCCCTAAGCTTATTCTAGTTCATTTATGGTTTTTAACCAATCTTGTGCTTCCAATATGTGTGTTTGTTTAATTGGATTAACTTTTAGGTCATTTTCGTCCTCCCAAGGCTTATTCTTGTCCAATTAGGGTTTTTAACTAATCTTGTGCATTCAATAGGTGTCTTTGTGTCATTGGATTATCATTTAGCTCATTTTCGTCCTACCTAAGATTATTCTAGTCCATTTAGGGTTTTTAACCAATCTAGTGCATCCAATATGTGTGTTTGTGTCATTGGATTAACTTTTAGGTCATTTTCGTTCTCCTTAGGCTTATTCTTGTCCAATTAGGGTGTTTAACCAATCTTGTGCATCCAATAGGTGTGTTTGTTTCATTGGATTAACATTTAGGTTATTTTCGTCCTCCCTAGGCTTATTCTTGTCCAATTAGGGTGTTTAACCAATCTTGTGCATCCAATAGGTGTGTTTGTTTCATTGGATTAACATTTAGGTTATTTTCGTCCTCCCTAGGCTTATTCTTGTCCAATTAGGGTGTTTAACCAATCTTGTGCATCCAATAGGTGTGTTTGTTTCATTGGATTAACATTTAGGTTATTTTAATCCTCCCTAGGCTTATTCTAGTCCAATTACGGTTTTTAACCAATCTTGTGCTTCCAATATGTGTGTTTGTGTCATTGGATTAACTTTTAGGTCATTTTCGTCCTCCCTTGGCTTATTCTTGTCCCATTGCTTCCAATATGTGTGTTTGTGTCATGGGATGAACATTTAGGTCATTTTCGTCCTCCCTTGGCTTATTCTTGTCCCATTGCTTCCAATATGTGTGTTTGTGTCATGGGATGAACATTTAGGTCATTTTCGTCCTCCCTTGGCTTATTCTTGTCCAATTAGGGTGTTTAACCAATCTTGTGCTTCCAATATGTGTGTTTGTGTCATTGGATTAACTTTTAGGTCATTTTCGTCGTCCTGAGGGTTATTCTTGTCCAGTTAGGGTTTTTGTGTCATTGCATTATCATTTTACTCTTTTTCGTCCTCCCTAGGCTTATTATAGAGCAATTAGGGTTTTTAACGAAACTTGTACATCCAATAGGTACGTTTATGTCATTGGATTAACAATTACGTCTTTTTCATCCTCCCTAGGCTTATTCTAGTCCAATTAGGGTTTTTAACCAATCTTGTGCATCCAATAAGTTCATTTGTGTCATTTGATTAATTTTTTAGGTCATTTTCGTCCTCGCTTGGCTTATTCTTGTCCAACTAGGGTTTTTAACCAATCTTGTGCATCCAATAGGTGTGTTTGTGTCATTGGATTAACATTTAGGTTATTTTCGTCCTCCCTAGGCTTATTCTTGTCCAATTAGGGTTTTTATCCAATCTTGTGCATATAATAGGTGTGTTTATGTCATTGGATGAACATTTAGGTCATTTTCGTCCTCCCTTGGCTTATTCTTGTCCAATTAGGGTTTTTAACCAATCTTGTGCATCCAATAGGTGTGTTTGTGTCATTGGATTAACATTTAGGTCATTTTCATCCTCCCTAGGCTTCTTCTAGTCCAATTAGGGTTTTTCACCAATCTTCTGGATCCAATAGGTGTGTTTGTGTCATTGGATTAACAATTAGGTCATTTTCATCATCTCGAGGCTTATTCTAGTCCAATTAGGGTATTTAACCAATTTTGGGCAGCCAATAAGTTCATCTGTGTCATTGGATTAACTTTTAGGTCATTTTTTGTCCTCACTAGGCTTATTCTTGTCCAATTAGAATTTTTAAGCAATCTTGTGCATCCAATAGGTGTGTTTGTGTCATTGGATTAACATTTAGGTCATTTACGTCCTCCCTAGCCTTATTTTTTTCCAATTAGGGTTTTTAACCAATCTTGTGCATCCAATAAGTTCATTTGTTTCGTTGGATTAAAATTTAGGTCATTTACTTCCTCCCTAGGCTTATTCTAGTCCATTTAGGGTTTTTAACCAATCTTGTGCTTCCGATATGTGTTTTTGTGTAATTTGATTAGCTTTTAGGTCATTTTCGTCCTCTTGAGGCTTATTCTTGTCCAATTAGGGTTTTTAACTAATCTTGTGCATTCAATAGGTGTCTTTGTGTCATTGGATTATCATTTAGCTCATTTTCGTCCTCCCTAAGATTATTCTAGTCCATTTAGTGTTTTTAACCAATCTTGTGCATCCAATATGTGTATTTGTGTCATGGGATTAACTTTTAGGTCATTTTCGTTCTGCTTAGGCTTATTCTTTTTCGATTAGGGTGTTTAACCAATCTTGTGCATTCAATAGGTGTGTTTCAATTAGGCTTTTTAATTAACCGTGTGCATTCAATAGGTGTGTTATGGTGATTAGATTAACATTTAGGTCATTTACGTCATCCCTAGGCTTATTCTTGTCCAATTAGGGTTTTTAACCAATCTTGTGCATCCAATAAGTTCATTTTTGTCCTTGGATTAAAATTTAGGTCATTTTCATATTCATTAGGCCTATTCTTGTCCAATTAGGGGTTTTAACCAATCTTGTGCATCAAATAAGTTGATTTGTATCATTGGATAAACATTTAGGTCATTTTCGTCCTCCCTAAGCTGATTCTAGTCCAATTAAGGGTTTTAACCAATCTTGTCCATCTAAAAGGACAATTTGTATCATTGGATTAACCATTCTTATGCATCCAATAAGTTCATTTGTGTTATTGGATTAACATTTAGGTCATTTTCCTAGTCCTTAAGATTATTCTAGTCCAATAAGGGTTTTCATCCAATCTTGTGCATCAAATAGGTGTGTTTTGTGTCATTTGATTAAAATTTATGTAATTTTCATCCTCCCTAGGCTTGCTCTAGTCCAATTAGGGTTTTGTACCAATCTTGTGCGTCCAATAAGTTCATTTCTGTCATTTGATTAATTTTTTAGGTCATTTTCGTCCTCGCTAGGCTTATTCTTGTCCCATTAGAGTTTTTAACCAATCTTGTGCATCCAATAGGTGTGTTTGTGTCATTGGATTAACCTTTAGGTCATTTTCATCCTCCCTAGTCTTATTCTAGTCCAATTAGCGTTTTTCACCAATCTTGTACACCCAATAAGTTTATTTGTATCCTTGGATTAACATTTAGGTCATTTTTGTCATCCTGAGGCTTATCCTAGTCCAATTAGTGTTTTTAACCAATCTTGTGCATCCAGTAAGTTCATTTGTGTCATTTGATTAATTTTTTAAGTCATTTTCGTCCTCCCTAGGCTTATTCTAGTGCAATTAGGGGTTTTAACTAATCTTGTCCATCCAACATAACAGTTTGTGTCATTGGATTAACATTTAAGTCATTTTCTTCCTCCATAGGATTATTCTAGTCCAATTAGGGTTTTTAACCAATCAAGTGCATTCAAGAAGTTCATTTGTGTCATTGGATTAACATTTAGGTCATTTTCATCTACCCTAGGGTTTTTCTAGTCCTATTAGGGTTTTTAACCAATCTTGTGCATCCAATTGGTGTGTTTGTTTTATTGGATTAACATTTAAGTCAATTTTATCCTCGCTAAGCTTATTCTAGTACAATAAGGGTTTTTACCCAATCTTGTAAATCCAATAAGTTCATTTGTGTCATTGGATTGACTTTTAGGTCATTTTCGTCTTCCATAGGCTTATTCTTGTCCGATTAGGGTTTTTAACCAATCTTGTGCATTCAATTAGTGTGTTTGTGTTATTGGATTAACATTTAGATCATATTTTTCCCCCCTAGGCTTATTCTTGTCCAATTACGGTTTTTAACCAATCTTGTGCATCCACTAAGTTCATTTGTGTCATTGGATTAACGTTTAGGTCATTATTCGTTCTTACTAACCAATTCGTTCTTACTAGCATTATTCTTGTCCAATTAGGGGTTTGAACCAATCTTATGCATGCAATAGGAGTATTTGTGTCATTGGATTCACATTTAAGTCATTTTCATCCTCCCTAGGCTTATCCTTGTCCAATCTAGTGCATCCAATAAGTTCATTTGTGTCATTGGATAAAAATTTAGGTCATTTTCAACCTCCATAGGCTTATTCTAGTCCAATTAAGGGTTTTAACCAATTTTGGGCATCCAATCAGTTCATTTATGCCATTGGATTAAGTTTTAGGTCATTTTTCGTCCTCCCTAAGCTTATTCTTGTCCAATTAAGATTTTGTAACCAATCTTGTGCATCCAATAGGTGTGTTTGTGTCATTGGATTAACATTTATGTCATTTTCTTCCTCCCTAGGCTTATTCTAGTCCAATTAAGGTTTTTAACCAATCTTGTGCATCCAATAGGTGTGTTTGTGTCATTGGATTAACATTTAGGTCATTTACGTCCTCGCTAGCCATATTCTTTTCCAATTAGCGTTTTTAACCAATCTTGTGCATCCAATAAGTTCATTTGTGTCATTGGATTAACATTTATGTCATTTTCTTCCTCCCTAGGCTTATTCTAGCCAGATTAGGAGTTTTAACCAATCTTGTGCATCCAACAGGCGTGTTTGTGTCATTTGATTAACTTTTAGGTCATTTTCGTCCTCCCTAGGCTTATCCTTGTCCAATTAGGATGTTTAACAAATCGTGTGCATCCGATAGGTGTGTTTGTGTAATTGGATTAACATTTAGATCATTTTCATCCTCCCTAGGCTTATTCTAGTCCAATTAAGGTTTTTAACCAATCTTGTGCTTCCAATATGGGTGTTTGTGTCATTGGATTAACGTTTCGGTCATTTTCGTCCTCCCGAGTGTTATTCTTGTCCAATTAGGGTTTTTAACTAATCTTGTGCATTCAAGAGGTATCTTTGTGTCATTGGATTATCATTTTGCTTATTTTCGTCCTCCATAGGCTTATTCTAGTCCCATTAGGGTTTTTAACCAAACTTGTGCATCCAATAAGTTCATTTCTATCATTTGATTAATTTTTTAGGTCATTTTTTGTCCTCCCTAGGCTTATTCTTGTCCATCTAGGGTTTTTAACCAATCTTGTGCATCCAATAGGTGTGTTTGTGTCATTGGATTAACATTTAGGTCATTTTCATCATTATGAGGCTTATTCTAGTCCAATTAGGGTTTTTAACCAACCTAGTGCATCCAATAAGTTTATATTTGTCATTCAATTAAAATATAGCTTATTTTCATCCTCCCTAGGCTTATTCTAGTCCAATTAGCGTTTTTTCACCAATATTGTACATCCAATAAGTTTATTTGTATCCTTGGATTAACATTTAGGTCATTTTTTTTATCCTGAGGCTTATCCTAGTCCAATTAGGGTTTTTAACCAATCTTGTGCATCGAATAAGTTCATTTCTGTCATTGGATTAAAATTTAGGTCATTTTCCTCCTCCCTATATTTATTCTAGTCCAATTAGGGTTTTTAACCAATCTTGTGCATCCAATAAGTTCATTTGTGTCATTTGATTAATTTTTTAGGTCATTTTCGTCCTCCCTAGGCTTATTCTTGTCTAATTAGGGGTTTTAACCAATCTTGTACATCCAATAGGAAAGTTTGTGTCATTGGATTAACATTTAAGTCATTTTTTCCACCATAAGATTATTCTATTCCAATTAGGGTTTTTAACCAATCAAGTGCATTCAAGAAGTTCATTTGTGTCATTGGATTAACATTTAGGTCATTTTCATCCTCCCTAGGGTTTTTCTAGTCCTATTAGGGATTTTAACCAATCTTGTGCATCCAATAGGTGTGCTTGATCATTGGATTAACATATACGTCAATTTCATCCTCCCAAAGCTTACTCTAGTACAATGAGGGTTTTTACCCAATTTTGTGCATCCAATAAGTTCATTTGTGTCATTGGATTAACATTTAGGTCATTTTCATCTTTCCCATGCTTATTCTAGTCCAATTTGGGTTTTTAACCAATCTTGTGCATCGAATAGGTGTGTTTGTGTCATTGGATTAACATTTAGGTCATTTTCATTATCCCGAGGCTTATTCTAGTCCAATTAAGGTTTTTAACCAATCTTGTGCATCCAATAAGTTCATTAGTGTCATTGGATTAACTTTTATGTCATTTTCTTCTTCCATAGGCTAATTCTTGTCCGATTAGGGTTTTTAACCAATCTTGTGCATTCAATTAGTGAGTTTGTGTTATTGGATTAACATTTAGTTAATATTTTTCCTCCCTAGGCTTATGCTTGTCTAGTTATGGTTTTTAACCAATCTTGTGCATCCACTAAGTTCATTTGTGCCATTGGATTAAAATTTAAATCATTTTCATCCTCCCTAGGCTTATTCTAGTCCAATTAGCGTTTTTCACTAATCTTGTACATCGAATAAGTTCATTTTTGTCATTTGATTAATTTTATTGGTCATTTTCGTCCTCCCTAGGCTTATTCTTGTCCAATTAGGGTTTTAAACCAATCTTGTGCATTCAATATGTGTGTTTGTGTCATTGGATTAAAATTTAGGTCATTTACGTCCTCCTTAGCCTTATTCTTTTCCAATTAGGGTTTTTAACCAATCTTGGGCATCCAATAAGTTCATTTGTGTCATTCGATTAACATTTAGGTCATTTTCTTCCTCCCTAGGCTTATTCTAGTCAAACTAGGGTTTTTAACCAATCTTGTGCATCAAATAGGCGTGTTTGTGTCATTTGATTAACTTTTAGGTCATTTTTGTCCTCCCTAGGCTTATCCTTGTCCAATTAGGGTGTGTAACCAATCTTGTGCATCCGATAGGTGTGTTTGTTTCATTGGATTAATATTTAGATCATTTTCATACTCCCTAGGGTTATTCTAGTCCAATTAGGGTTTTTAACCAATCTTGTGCATCCAATAGGTGTGTTGTGTCATTGGATTAACATTTAGGTCATTTTCGTAATCCTGAGGCTTATTCTAGTCCAATTAAGGTTTTTAACCAATCTTGTGCATCCAATAAGTTCATTTGTGTAATTGGATTAACTTTTAGGTCATTTTCGTCTTCCCTAGGCTTATTCTAGTACAATGAGGGTTTTTACCCAATCTTGTGCATCCAATAAGTTCATTTGTGTCATTGGATTAACATTTAGGTGATTTTCATCTTTCCCATGCTTATTCTAGTCCAATTTGGGTTTTTAACCAATCTTGTGCATCGAATAGGTGTGTTTCTGTCATTGGATTAACATTTAGGTCATTTTCATTATCCCGAGGCTTATTCTAGTCCAATTAAGGTTTTTAACCAATCTTGTGCATCCAATAAGTTCATTAGTGTCATTGGATTAACTTTTATGTCATTTTCTTCTTCCATAGGCTAATTCTTGTCCGATTAGGGTTTTTAACCAATCTTGTGCATTCAATTAGTGTGTTTGTGTTATTGGATTAACATTTAGTTAATATTTTTCCTCCCTAGGCTTATGCTTGTCTAGTTATGGTTTTTAACCAATCTTGTGCATCCACTAAGTTCATTTGTGCCATTGGATTAAAATTTAAATCATTTTCGTTCTTACTAGGCTTATTCTTGTCCAATTAGCGTTTTTAACCAATCTTCTGCATACAATAGGTGTGTTCATGTCATTGGATTTATTTTTGGGACATTTTCGTCCTCACTAGCCTTATTCTTGTCCAATTAGGGGTTTGAACCAATCTTATGCATCCAATTGGAGTGTTTGTGTCATTGGATTAACATTTAAGTCATTTTCATCCTCCCTATGATTATTCTTGTCCAATTAGTGTTTTTAACCAATCTAGTGCATCCAATAAGGTCATTTGTGTCATTGGATTAAAATTTAGGTCATTTTCATCCTCCCTAGGCTTATTCTAGTCCAATTAAGTTTTTTAACACATCTTGTGCATCCAATTACTTCATCTATGTCATTGGATTAACTTTTAAGTCATTTTCGTCATCCCTAGACTTTTTCATGTCCAATTAGGGGTTTTTACTAATCTTGTACATCCAATAGATGTGTTTGGGTCATTGGATTAACATTTAGGTCACTTACGTCCTCCCTAGGCTTATCCTAGTCCAATTAGGGTTTTTAACCAATCTTGTGCATCCATTAAGTACATTTGTGTCATTGGATTAACATTTAGGTCATTTTCATCCTCCGTAAGCTTATTCTAGTCCAATTAGCGTTTTTCACTAATCTTGTACATCCAATAAGTTTATTTGTATCCTTGGATTAACATTTAGGTCATTTTTGTTATCCTGAGGCTTAGCCTAGTCCGATAAGGGTTTTTAACCAATCTTGTGGATCCAATAAGTTCATTTCTGTCATTCGATTAACATTTAGGTCATTTTCCTCCTCCCTAGGCATATTCTAGTCCAATTAGGGTTTTTAACCAATCTTATGCATCCAATAAGTTCATTTGTGTCATTTGATTAATTTTATAGGTCATTTTCGTCCTCCCTAGGCTTATTCTTGTCCAATTAGGGTTTTAAACCAATCTTGTGCATTCAATATGTGTGTTTGTGTCATTGGATTAACATTTAGGTCATTTACGTCCTCCTTAGCCTTATTCTTTTCCAATTAGGGTTTTTAACCAATCTTGGGCATCCAATAAGTTCATTTGTGTCATTCGATTAACATTTAGGTCATTTTCTTCCTCCCTAGGCTTATCCTTGTCCAATTAGGGTGTGTAACCAATCTTGTGCATCAGATAGGTGTGTTTGTTTCATTGGATTAACATTTAGATCATTTTCATACTCCCTAGGCTTATTCTTGTCCAATTAGGGTTTTTAACCAATCTTGTGCATCCAATAGGTGTGTTGTGTCATTGGATTAACATTTAGGTCATTTTCATAATCCCGAGGCTTATTCTAGTTCAATTAAGGTTTTTAACCAATCTTGTGCATCCAATAAGTTCATTTGTGTCATTCGATTAACATTTAGGTCATATTTTTCCTCCCTAGGCTTATCCTTGTCCAATTAGGGTGTGTAACCAATCTTGTGCATTCAATATGTGTGTTTGTGTCATTGGATGAACATTTAGGTCATTTTCGACCTCCCTAGGCTTATCCTTGTCCAATTAGGGTGTGTAACCAATCTTGTGCATCCACTAAGTTCATTTGTGTCATTGGATTAAAATTTAGGTCATTTTCGTCCTTACTCGGCTTATTCTTGTCCAATTAGCGTTGTTAACCAATCTTCTGCATACAATAGGTGTGTTCGTGTCATTGGATTAATTTTTGGGTCATTTTTGTCCTCGCTAGCCTTATTCTTGTCCAATTAGGGGTTTGAACCAATCTTATGCATCCAATTGGAATGTTTGTGTCATTGGATTAACATTTAAGTCATTTTCATCCTCCCTATGATCATTCCAGTCCAATTAGTGTTTTTAACCAATCTAGTGCATCCAATAAGTTCATTTGTGTCATTGGATTAAAGTTTAGGTCATTTTAATCCTCCCTAGGCTTATTCTAGTCCAATTAGGATTTTTAACCAATCTTGTACATCCAATAAGTTAATTTGTGTCATTGGATTAACATTTAGGTCATTTTCTTCAACCAGAGACTTATCCTAGTCCAATTAGGGTTTTTAACCAATCTTGTGCATCCAATAACTTCATTTGTGTCATTGGATTAACTTTTAAGTCATTTTCGTCCTCCCTACGCTTATTCATGTCCAATTAGGGGTATTAACTAATCTTGTGCATCCAATAGATGTGTTTGGGTCATAGGATTAACATTTAGCTCACTTACGTCCTCCCTAGGTTTATTCTTGTCCAATTAGGGTTTTTAACCGATCTTGTGCATCCATTAAGTTCATTAGATTCATTGGATAAATATTTAGGTGATTTTCGCCCTCCCCAGGCTATTTCTAGTCCAATTAGGGGTTTTTACCAACCTTGTCCATCCAATAGGTCAGTTTGTGTCATCGAATTAACATTTAAGTCATTTTTTCCTCCATAGGCTTATTCTAGTTCAATTAAGGTATTTAACCAATCTAGTGCATCAAAGAAGTTCATTTGTGTCATTGGATTAACATTTAGGTCATTTTCATCCTCCCTAGGCTGTTTCTAGTCCTATTAGGGTTTTTAACCAATCTTTTACATCCAATAGGTGTGTTTGAGTTATTAGATTAACATTTAGGTTATCTTAATCCTCCCGAAGCTTATTCTAGTACAATTAGAGTTTTTACCCAATCATGTGCATCCAATAAGTTCATTTGTGTCGTTGGATTCACATTTAGGTCATATTCATCATCCCGAGGATTATTCTAGTCCAATTAGGGGTTTTAACCAACTTTGGGCATCCAATAAGTTCATTTGTGTCATTGGATTATCTTTTGTGTCATTTTTCGTCCTCCTTAGGCTTATTCTTGTCCAATTTGGATTTTTAACCAATCTTGTGCATCCAAGAGGTGTGTTTGTGTCATTGGATTAACATTTAGGTCATTTACGTCCTCCCTAGCCTTATTCTTTTCCAATTAGGGTTTTTAACCAATCTTGTGCATCCAATAAGTTCATTTGTGTCATTCGATTAACATTTAGGTCATTTTCTTCCTCCCTAGGCTTATTCTAGTCAAATTAGGGTTTTTAACCAATCTTGTGCATCCAATAGGCGTGTTTGTGTCATTTGATTAACTTTTAGGTCATTTTCGTCCTCCATATGCTTATCCTTGTCCAATTAGGATGTTTAACGAATCTTGTGCATCCGATAGGTATGTTTGTGTCATTGGATTAACATTTAGATCATTTTCATCCTCCCTAGGCTTATTCTAGTCCAATTAGATTTTTTAACCAATCTTGTGCTTCGAATATGGGTGTTTGTGTCATTGCATTAACATTTAGGTCATTTTTATCATCCTGAGGCTTATCCTAGTCCGATTTGGGTTTTTAACCAATCTTGTGGATCTAATAAGTTCATTTCTGTCATTGAATTAAAATTTAGGTCATTTTCCTCCTCCCTAGGCTTATTCTAGTCCAATTAGGGTTTTTAACCAAACTTGTGCATCCAATAAGTTCATTTATGTCATTTGTTTAATTTTTTAGGTCATTTTCGTCTTCCATAGGCTTATTCTTGTCCTATTAGGGTTTTTAACCAATCTTGTGCATCCAATAGGTGTGTTTGTGTCATTGGATTAACATTTAGGTCATTTTCATAATCGTGAGGCTTATTCTAGTCCAATTAGGGTTTTTAACCTATCTAGTGCATCCAATAAGTTCATATTTATCATGGGATTAAAATTTAGGTCATTTTCATCCTCCCTAGGCTTTTTCTAGTCCAATTAGCGTTTTTCACTAATCTTGTACATCCAATAAGTTTATTTGTAT
Organism: Cicer arietinum; assembly: GCF_000331145.2. Taxonomy (NCBI): domain Eukaryota; kingdom Viridiplantae; phylum Streptophyta; class Magnoliopsida; order Fabales; family Fabaceae; genus Cicer; species Cicer arietinum. The sequence continues at coordinate 22,450,518 of NC_021164.2, read as the reverse complement.
CCTTGGATTAACATTTAGGTCATTTTTGTCATCCTGAGGCATATCCTAGTCCGATTAGGGTTTTTAACCAATCTTGTGGATCCAATAAGTTCGTTTCTGTCATTGGATTAAAATTTAGGTCATTTTCCTCCTCCCTAGGCTTATTCTAGTCCAATTAGGGTTTTTAACCAATCTTGTGCATCCAATAAGTTCATTGTGTGATTTGATTTATTTTTTAGGTCATTTTCGCCCTCCCTAGGCTTATTCTAGTCCAATTAGGCGTTTTAACCAATCTTGTCCATCCAATAGAACAATTTGTGTCATCGGATTAACATTTAAGTCATTTTCTTTCTCCATAGGATTATTCTAGTCCAATTAGGGGTTTTAACCAATCTTGGGCATCCAATAAGTTCATTTCTTTCATTCGATTAACATTTAGGTCATTTTCTTCCTCCCTAGGCTTATTCTAGTCAAATTAGGGTTTTGTAACCAATCTTGTGCAGCCAATAGGGGTGTTTGTGTCATTTGATTAACTTTTAGGTCATTTTCGTCCTCCCTAGGTTTATCCTTGTCCAATTAGGGTGTTTAACAAATCTTGTGCATCCGATAGGTGTGTTTGTGTCATTGGATTAACATTTAGATCATTTTCATCCTCCCTAGGCTTATTCTAGTCCAATTAGGGTTTTTAACCAATCTTGTGCATCCAATAGGTGTGTTTGTGTCATTGGATTAACATTTAGGTCATTTTCATCATCCTGAGGCTTATTCTAGTCCAATTAAGGTTTCTAACCAATCTTGCACATCGAATAAGTTCATTTGTGTAATTGGATTAACTTTTAGATCATTTTCGTCTTCCCTTGGCTTATTCTTGTCCGATTAGGGTTTTTAACCAATCTTTTGCATTCAATTAGTTTGTTTGTGTTATTGGATTAACATTTAGGTCATATTTTTCCTCCCTAGGCTTATTCTTGTCCAATTTGGGTTTTTAACCAATCTTGTGCATCAACTAAGTTCATTTGTGCCATTGGATTACAATTTAGATCATTTTCGTCCTTACTCGGCTTATTCTTGTCCAATTAGCGTTTTTAACCAATCTTCTGCATCCAATAGGAGTGTTTTTGTCATTGGATTAACATTTAAGTCATTTTCATCCTCCCTATGATTATTCTAGTCCAATTAGTGTTTTTAACCAATCTAGTGAATCCAATAAGTTCATTTGTGTCATTGGATTAAAATTTAGGTCATTTTAATCCTCCCTAGGCTTATTCTAGACCAATTAGGATTTTTAACCAATCTTGTACATCCAATAAGTTAATTAGTTTCATTGGATTAACATTTAGGTCATTTTCTTCGTCTAGAGACTTATCCTAGTCCAATTAGGATTTTTAACCAATCTTGTGGATCCAATAACTTCATTTGTGTCATTGGATTAAATTTTAAGTCATTTTCGTCCTCCCTAGGCTTATTCATGGCCAATTAGGGGTTTTAATTAATCTTGTGCATCCAATAGGTGTGTTTGGGTCATTGGATTAACATATAGGTCACTTACGTCCTCCCTAGGCTTATTCTTGTATAATTAGGGTTTTTAACCGATCTTGTGCATCCATTAAGTTCATTTATGTCATTGGATTTAAATTTAGGTCTTTTTCGTCCTCACTAGGCTTATTGTTATCCAATTAGGGTTTTTAACCAATCTTGTGCATCAAATAAGTTCATTAGTGTCATTGGATAAACATTTAGGTCATTTTCGCCCTCCTTAGGCTAATTCTAGTACAATTAGGGGTTTTAACCAACCTTGTCCATCCAATAGGTGAGTTTGTGTCATCGGATTAACATTTAAGTCATTTTTTCCTCCATAGGCTTATTCTAGTTCAATTAAGGTATGTAACCAATCTAGTGCATCCAAGAATTTCATTTGTGTCCTTGGATTAACATTTAGGTCATTTTCATCCTCCTTTGGGTTTTTCTAGTCCTATTAGGGTTTTTAAACAATCTTGTGCATCCAATAGGTGTGTTTGTGTCATTAGATCAACATTTAGGTCATTTTAATCATCCATAAGCTTATTCTAGTACAATTAAAGTTTTTACCCAATCTTGTGCATCCAATAAGTTCATTTGTGTCGTTGGATTCACATTTAGGTCATATTCATCATCCCGAGGCTTATTCTAGTCCAATTAGTGTTTCATTGGATTATCTTTTAGGTCATTTTTCGTCCTCCCTAGGCTCATCCTTGTCAATTTAGGGTGTTTAACAAATTATTTGCATCCGATAGGTGTGTTTGTGTCATTGGATTAACATTTAGATCATTTTCATACTCCCTAGGCTTATTCTAGTCCAATTAGAGTTTTTAACCAATCTTGTGCTTCCAATATGGGTGTTTGTGTCATTGGATTAACTTTTAGGTCATTTTCATCCTCCCGAGGGTTATTCTTGTCCAATTAGGGTTTTTAACTAATCTTGTGCATTCAATAGGTGCCTTTGTGTCATAGGATTATCATTTTGCTTATTTTGGTCCTCCCTAGGATTACCATTTTGCTTATTTTGCTTATTTGATTAATTTGTTAGGTCATTTTCGTCTACCCTAGACTTATTCTTGTACAATTAGGGGTTTTAACCAATCTTGTGCATCCAATAGGTGTGTTTGTGTCATTGGATTAACATTTAGGTCATTTTCATCAACGTGAGGCTTATTCTAGTCCAATTAGGGTTTTTAACCAATCTAGTGCATCCAATAAGTTCATATTTGTCATTGGATTAAAATTTAGGTCGTTTTCATCCTCCCTAGGCTTATTTTAGTCCAATTAGCGTTTTTCACCAATCTTGTACATCCAATAAGTTTATTTGTATCATTGGATTAAAATTTAGGTCATTTTTGTCATCCTGAGGCTTATCCTAGTCCGATTTGGGTTTTTAACCAATCTTGTGGATCCAATAAGTTCATTTCTGTCATTGAATTAAAATTTAGGTCATTTTCCTCCTCCCTAGGCTTATTCTAGTCCAATTAGGGTTTTTAACCAATCTTGTGCATCCAATAAGTTCATTTGTGTCATTTGATTAATTTTTTAGGTCATTTTCGTCCTCCCTACGCTTATTCTAGTCCAATTAGGGGTTTTAACCAATCTTGTCCATCCAATAGAACATTTTGTGTCATTGGATTAACATTTAAGTCATTTTCTTCCTCCATAGGATTATTCTAGTCCAATTAGGGATTTTAACCAATCTAATGCATCCAAGAAGTTCATTTGTGTTATTGGATTAACATTTAGGTTATTTTCATCCTCCCTAGGGTTTTTCTAGTCCTATTAGGGTTTTTAACCAATCTTGTGCATCCAATAGGTGTGTTTGTGTCATTGGATAAACATTTAGGTCAATTTCATCCTCCATATGCTTATTCTAGTACAATGAGTGTTTTTACCCAATCTTGTGCATCCAATAAGTTCATTAGTGTCATTTGATTAATATTTAGGTCATTTTCATCCTTCCCAGTCTTATTCTAGTCCAATTAGGGTTTTTAACGAATCTTGTGCATCCAATTGTTGTGTTTGTGTCAGTGGATTAACATTTAGGTCATTTTCATCATCCCGAAGCTTATTCTAGTCCAATTAAGGTTTTTAACCGATCTTGGGCATCCAACAAGTTCATTTGTGTCATTGGATTAACTTTTAGGTCATTTTCGTCTTCCCTAGACTTATTCTTATCCAATTTGGGTTTTTAACCAATCTTGTGCATCCACTAAGTTCATTTGTGTCATTGGATTAAAATTTAGGTCATTTTCGTCCTTACTCGGCTTATTCTTGTCGAATTAGCGTTTTTAACCAATCTTCTGCATACAATAGCTGTGTTCGTGTCAATGGTTTAATTTTTGGGTCATTTTCGTCCTCGTTAGCGTTATTCTTGTCCAATTAGGGGTTTGAACTAATTTTATGCATCCAATAGGAGTGTTTTTGTCATTGGATTAACATTTATGTCATTTTCATCCTCCCTATGGTTATTCTAGTCCAATTAGTGTTTTGAACCAATCTAGTGTATCCAATAAGTTCATTTGTGTCATTGGATTAAAATTTAGGTCATTTTAATCCTCCCTTGGCTTATTCTAGTCCAATTAGGATTTTTAACCAATCTTGCACATCCAATAAGTTAATTTGTTTCATTGGATTAACATTTAGGTCATTTTCTTCATCCAGAGACTTATCCTAGTCCAATTAGGGTTTTTAACCAATCTTGTGCATCCAATAACTTCATTTGTGTCATTGGATTAACTTTTAAGTCATTTCCGTCCTCCCTAGGCTTATTCATGTCCAATTAGGGGTTTTAATTAATCTTGTGCATCCAATAGGTGTGTTTGGGTCACTGGATTAACATTTAGGTCACTTACGTCCTCCCTAGGCTTATTCTTGTCCAATAAGGGTTTTTAACCGATCTTGTGCATCCATTAAGTTCATATGTGTCATTGGATTAAAATTTAGGTCGTTTTCTTCCTCACTAGGCTTATTCTTATCCAATTAGGGTTTTTAACCAATCTTGTGCATCAAATAAGTTCATTAGTGTCATTGGATAAACATTTAGGTCATTTTCGCCCTCCCTAGGTTAATTCTAGTCCAATTAGGGGTTTTAACCAACCTTGTCCATCCAATAGGTGAGTTTGTATCATTAGATTAACATTTAAGCCATTTTTGTTGGTATCTATGGCCTTGTTTTTATGAAAAAGGTTTATAACAGTCTTTGAAAATATTCCACAAGATTGATAATCAATTCAACAAAGAACCTTTTATTGAACTAATGAACAATCACGGTCCCAAGGAGTTGACTCTAATCGAAAGTTCACGCTTACATGTATTGATCAATTACTAGTCAAGATTATACAATAATAGTTCTACAGATTAATAAAGATACATGCATGTCTAACAATATTAATCATACAAACATAAAATGCAAATAAAAAAGAGTAAGGGTTAGAGAAGAATGCACCAAGGTTTTTCCTGGTTCAGGTGTCACTATGACAGCCTACATCCAGTCCTAACAATCCAACTGGATTTCAGCTTTTTCTTCAATAGAAAGAATTGAGACACTTTTACAGATTGTCCAGTTTACTCGAAACCTATCTATCTAACTCATATCTCTTTCCTATTGCTTAACTCCTTGATCCTTGCAGTCACTCGTCAGACTCACACAAGATCAAGTACAGCTCCTTCTTGATGATCCTTTCATCAACGAAGATCGCCACCAGTTTCTAGCTGGATTTTGATCAACCCCTTGATCCTTGCAGTCACTCGTCAGACTCACACAAGATCAAGTACAGCTCCTTCTTGATGATCCTTTCATCAACGAAGATCGCCACCAGTTTCTAGCTGGATTTTGATCAACCCCTTGATCCTTGCAGTCACTCGTCAGACTCACACAAAATCAAGTACAGCTCCTTCTTGATGATCCTTTCATCAACGAAGATCGCCACCAGTTTCTAGCTGGATTTTGATCAACCCCTTGATCCTTGCAGTCACTCGTCAGACTCACACAAAATCAAGTACAGCTCCTTCTTGATGATCCTTTCATCAACGAAGATCGCCACCAGTTTCTAGCTGGATTTTGATCAACCCCTTGATCCTTGCAGTCACTCGTCAGACTCACACAAAATCAAGTACAGCTCCTTCTTGATGATCCTTTCATCAACGAAGATCGCCACCAGTTTCTAGCTGGATTTTGATCAACCCCTTGATCCTTGCAGTCACTCGTCAGACTCACACAAAATCAAGTACAGCTCCTTCTTGATGATCCTTTCATCAACGAAGATCGCCACCAGTTTCTAGCTGGATTTTGATCAACCCCTTGATCCTTGCAGTCACTCGTCAGACTCACACAAAATCAAGTACAGCTCCTTCTTGATGATCCTTTCATCAACGAAGATCGCCACCAGTTTCTAGCTGGATTTTGATCAACCCCTTGATCCTTGCAGTCACTCGTCAGACTCACACAAAATCAAGTACAGCTCCTTCTTGATGATCCTTTCAGTAATATATGAAGTTTATTGTGATAGAAAAAGATTGAAAACACTTTATATAGTTTCTGAAAAACAACATATGAATCGATTTCCCAATCGATTCATTGAAGTGATAAAACAGGCTTAATCGATTTGCCAATCGATTATCGCAAGTCTTGTTTTTCTTGAATCTTGAAACTATATAAACTAATCGATTTCCTAATCGATTCTTTTAAAATACTTTTCATACAATTATGTGCAGACTTATATATGAATCGATTACGTAATCGATGTCAGGTGTTTTGTTCCAATAATAAAATCAAACCAATCGATTACTTAGTCGATTCACTAAGTCACATAATCGATTCACAAATACACATAATCGATTTGGCCACAAACTAAAAGTTCCCTGTGATTTCAAATATTTGTTTCAATCGATTTGCCAGTCGATTTTGTTTAAAATAGGAACTTAGCTAATTTCATGTTAATCGGAGTGCCAATCGATTTGGTAGTATTTTTCTGAAAAGACTTACCAGTTGTTTAGTTCAATCGATTTCCTAATCGATTGATACCAACTTATCATGATTGAAATTCTCACAATAGATTGTCCAATCGATTGTGTTTGTCACAGGCCATGTTACTTTTGAAAGTTTTATTTACGTAATCGATTCGTCAGTTGATTAGCCTAGTAAATGGATTGTCCCTGTGACATGCCCAATCGATTTATTTCAATCAGTTTTTACTTTGTGATTTGCACAGTCGATGTGCCAATCGATTAGCATGCAAAACAGGTTGCTACTGACTTGCACATTTTTTATCACTGACTGTGCCAATCGATTGCCTAATCGATTGTGTAACCACAAAACAGATGTTTCCTTACAACCCTTTTACGAAATCGATTTCCTAATCGATTTGCTCAGTAGATTTGTTGATTTTTGAGTTCCAAGCAATTGTCTCAAGTATGTAGGGTTGAGTTGTTGTTCCTGAAATCTTACTCAGTTAAAATGTTAGATTTATCATATGATGTATGAATATTGTATGTTTGTTAATTATGTCAAAATTAGGATTAAGAGGACTAAAGTCCAACAATCTCCCCCTTTTTGCATAAGTGACAATCATACAATTTTAACTTGAGTTGAGCATTTCAAGATATAATATTAACAACAGAAATAGTTTCATAGCATCATATGTACCAATATCAGATCATAATATCAGAATATCAGAGTATAAGTACACATGCTATATAACAATATCAGAGTCATTTTAAATAAGTCATTATCAGTCATTAGAGTATTATCAGTCATCAGAGTAAAATAGTAAAATAGCACAGCACTATAAGCATCAGAGTAAAAAACAAGTTATAAACAAAAACAGGTTATAACCAAGTCATAATTTCTCTGTATCAACAAGTTATAATTTCTCTCCCCCTTTGTCAGTTAATGCAAAAAGCGGTAAATGGAGAGAGTATTAAAACAAGTTTTCCTCCCCCTATGTTAGTAAACATATGCACTGGGGATAGTTATGAAAAAAAATGTATCAGAGCACAAACATATGCAGATTAAACATAGTATGGCAATGTAAATTAGAGAACAAATGAATGAACGTGCTTATATATCATATAAAAAACAACACAAAACAGCAATAACAAGACATCACAACAAAGAACTTAAAAACCTAATCTCCTAAACTGGGCTGGTCCTCACTATTAGCTAAGGGAGAGGTAGAGACCGCTGTATTACCCTCAGCAGGTGTCTCCTCACCGTGAGTTGCAGAACGATCTAGGGGAGTTGGATTTGGTTCCTCTGTTGCTTGTCGACCGATGTCTGCTATATCTTCAAATGATAGGTTTATGCCTAAATGCGCTTGAATTGCTTCAACATCCCGAACAACTGAATTCAGGGATGTTTGGAGAGTTGTCAAGGCAGCTTCCATTCTAGCCTGTGACTCTTGCATTTTGGCATTGTGAGCCATCTGAGCTTCCATGAATTCCAGCAATTTTGCTACATACTCAGGAGGATCTGCCACTGGTTCAGAAGCTTGTGGAGGAGTTGGCTCAACATTCGGTAATGGTCTTATCCAAATGCCATTCACCCTCTTCAATGGCATCTGATTTACAATTGATTCACCAAAGATGAGGGTGGTCTTGGAAGATTCTTCATTGACAAGAGAAACTTTGAAGTGTCTCACAATCTTTGTGATCAGTTGAGGATATGGCAGTACCAGCTTGCTCTGTGAAGCTTCCAACATGTGCCTTAGCACAACTCATGCCCAGCTCATCTTGAGCTCCTTGGATAATCCCCATAGCAGTAGTATGTCCAACTTCTGGGCTACAACATGGTTACCGGATCGTGGCACAAGCATCCGGGTCAGAGTATACATAAGCATCCGATGTTGTACCTTCATTTGACAAATAGGCAGTGAAATGGTTTCGACAAACCCATCAATCATCAGATCCTTTACAACAGTATGCCTATCAAGCGATGCTTCCCATCCTTCGTCAGCAGCATCAACATCAGAACTGCCGTCTATAGATGTTCCATGAAATCGCAATCCAGACAGTGTTGAAAAATCTTCAAATGACATAGATATCCTTTTGCCTTTAACCTGAGCCTTGAATCCGTCTTCAGTTAGTTTGAATGTTGAGTAGAATTCCCTTATCAGTCTTGGATAAGTATCAAGTGAAGAGGAGAGAAAGCCCTCAAGACCGTGAAATCTTAAGTGGTCTTGGAAAGTGAAACCGCCTGCATCAAAGTAAGCAAAATCTAGAGTCCTTGCCTCATGGATTTTTCTCTTGAGAAATTCAGATGGAATAGTAGCTTCTACCTCTTTATCCTTGGATAAAGGAGTTTTCTTAGGTGGAGGAGAGGAAATCGGTTTCTTCTTTTTCTGTTGAACCTCCTTCATGGTGTCAGCCATGAGCTTTTCAGTGGGTGGCTCCTTTCTCTTCTTAGATTTCCCTTGATCAATAGCAGGTGCCTTGCCTTTATCCTTGGCAAGAATCTTATGTGTGGGAATCAGAATCCTTTTAGACAAAGTAGATGGAGGTGAAGGCGTTCCACTTGATGAAGATGATGGTGAGGGAGTGCGTGTTTGGGTTTGCTTAACACGTGCCATGATCGTAATGTGTGTGTGTTTGAATGAAGATAGTAAACAAAGATCGATTGCAGAAACAGAGTAGATGAATAACAGAGAAGAAATTGAGAAATCTGGAGAAATGATGTGAGTAAATCGATTGATAACTGTTCCTATTTATACCTTCAGATGCATAAATCGATTTCCCAATCGATTAAGGTTACCGTTACTGGGGAATCACAATCGATTTAGTAATCATTTCCTCTAACGGCTAGTAAAAACAGTCACAACGGTTATAACTTGAATCGATTCCCAAATCGATGTCCTTTATTTACTCAATCGATGTCCAAATCGATTTCTTAAGGTGGATAAAATAACTAGTCGATTGCCAAATCGACGCTCGGGCAGGGGTAAAAAACTTTTTGAAATTTTGAAGTCTGAGGCCAACGAAATCGATGTCCAAATCGATTCTTTAAACTTAAAAACCAAGCAGGAAATCGATTACCCAATCGATGTAACTGGAAAAACTTTCAAGCACCAGAAACTTCCTTTTTGATTATTGCCGTTGACTCAATTCCTGTGTCATCAACACCACTTATTTGACAAAACCTTCTTCCTTTAATGTTAAAGACAAGAATTTCAGACTTGTCTCTTGTCATGTGCTTTGAGCATCCTCTATCTAGGTACCAAGGGTGCCTATTGGATGTCAAGCACACCTGCAACACATACTTAAAAATTGATTTTAGGTACCCAATTTAAATTGGGTCCTGGGGGGTTAGTGTCAAAAATTTGTTTCTTTGCTATCCAAATATGTTTCCATCCTCTGTTGGCTAGTTTTTTAAATTTGCAATTTGAAAAAAAATGTCCTTTTCTGCAACAGAAATGACATGAACCAGCAAAAGATGAATGTTTATTTGGCTTAGTAAAGATGTCATACATATTCCTTGAACTACCAGATTTCTAACTATGTTTGACATTTCTGTTTTGCATATAACCAATACCACATCTAGTGTTATTTTTAACATGTTTATTTGGGTTATATCCAAGACCAGATTTTTGATTAACATGTCTCTGGTTAACATTCAGTTTATCTTTACTACTAGCAAACTTCAATAAATCAGACTGTAATGATGCAACATGTTTTTCAAGTTCAATGCATCTTGCAGATTTGTCATGTGAATCCTTTTTCAGTTGTTCATACAAGTTTTCAATTTCTTTATGATCATTTTTCATTTGTTCACAAATCATACATTGTTTTTCAAGCATTTTCTTTGTACTCATTAACTGTTTAATAGACTTCACATACTCATCATGCAGTTCATTGAATGCTTCATGTAGCTCATCATAAGAGGGATTAGATTGTGAACTAAACTCATATTCTGATTTTGAGTCGGTATTTGCCATAAGACATAGATTTGCTTCTTCTTCTGAGGAAGCAGATGATTCTTCGTTGTCACTCCATGCAATATATGCTCTTGTGGTTTTGTGAGCTGGTTCCTTGTCTTTAGTATTTGTAGTCCTATTTTTGTCTTGCACTTTGTGACACTCAGACTTTATATGCCCTGTTCTACCACATTCATAACAGGTAATTGTCTTGCTGTCACTAATCTTAGAACTTGATGGCTTTCTGAAATTGTTGTCTTTCTTTTTCAGAAATTTTTTAAAATTTTTGACAAGTAAACCAATCTCAGGCTCTTCATCAGTCTCACTGCTTGACTCATCTGAGCAACTTTCTTGTTCAGTTTTTGATTGATGCGTTTGGGCTTTCAAAGACAGTCCTTTCTGTTTCCTGCTATCATGTTCTGTCTCATCTAGTCTATGCAACTCCATTTCGTGCTCCCTGAGCTTTCCAAACAGTGTTGCGATGGTCATTTTTGCCAGATCTTTTGACTCAGCAATAGCAGTTATTTTGGGCTGCCATTCTCTTGTTAAACTTCTCATGATTTTTCCAATCTGCTGTTCATTTTCTACATGTTTTCCCAAGGCATGTAGATTGTTGATGATGTGAGTGAACCTTGTTTGTAGACCACTGATTGATTCATCTTTCTTCATGCTAAACAATTTGTATTCACGCATGAGTGTATTTACACGAGCTCTTTTCACGTCTGTGGTGCCTTCATGTGTTTCCTGAAGAATGTCCCACATTTCCTTTGCTGATTTACAGTTTGACACCCTGAAGAATTCTTCTGCACACAAAGCAGATGTTATAATATTCTTTGCTTTAGCATTATATCCTACCTTCTTCTTATCATCCTCAGACCATTCAGATCTGGGTTTAGGAATTAGTAAATCATCAGTTCCAGCAATTTTAGGTATATAGGGTCCATTTTCAACATCATCTAGAATATCAATACCACTAGCTTCAAGAAATATTAACATCCTATGTTTCCAATACATGTATGCGGTTCCATTAAAGGCAGGGGGCCTTGCAAGTGAAGCACCTTCTCCTAGAAATCCAACTGAGGCCATGTTCTTTTATGAGAATTACTCTAAAAAAGTTAGGCTCTGATACCAATTGTTGATATCTATGGCCTCGTTTTTATGAAAAAGGTTTATAACAGTCTTTTAAAATATTCCACAAGATTGATAATCAATTCAACAAATGAACCTTTTATTGAACTAATGATCAATCACGGTCCCAAGGAGTTGATTCTAATCAAAAGTTCCCGCTTACATTTATTGATCAATTACTAGTCAAGATTATACAATAATAGTTCTACAGATTAATCAAGATACATGCATGTCAAACAATATTAATCATACAAACATAAAATGCAAATAATAAAGAGTAAGGGTTAGAGAAGAATGCACCAAGGTTTATCCTGTTTCAGCTGTCACTATGACAGCCTACATCCAGTCCTAACAATCCAACTGGATTTCAGCTTTTTCTTCAATAGAAAGAATTGAGACACTTTTACAGATTGTCCAGTTTCCTCGAAACCTATCTATCTAACTCACATCTCTTTCCTATTGCTTAACCCTTTGATCCTTGCAGTCACTCGTCAGACTCACACAAGATCAAGTACAAATCCTTCTTGATGAGGCCTCTCACCCAAGAAGATCGCCACCAGTTTCTAGTTGGATTTTTCACAGTCGTTTCTTTACAGAGTATTTGTTACAAACAAAATAAAAGAAGTACAAAGTTTGTCTTCAATCTCTATCAATGTATCTCACAAGAATCTGGTTGTTCAATTTGAGTGTCTGTGAGAACATTGTCGTTTTTTCTCAAGAATTCTTTTTCAGCTCTATTAATGATTATGAATAATCTTTTGGTCTTGATCTGAAAAAGCAATATCAGAATGTTATCAAAATGTTCTTAAGAGTTCTTCAGTGTTCGGAAATATATTCAAGTGTATTATGTAATATATGAAGTATATTGTGATAGAAAAAGATTGAAAACACTTTATATAGTTTCTGAAAAATAACATATGAATCGATTTCCCAATCGATTCATTAAAGTGATAAAACGGGATTAATCGATTTGCCAATCGATTATCGCAAGTCTTGTTTTTCTTGAATCTTGAAACTATATAAACTAATCGATTTCCTAATCGATTCTTTTAAAATACTTTTCATACAATTATGTGCAGACTTATATATGAATCGATTACGTAATCGATGTCAGGTGTTTTGTTCCAATAATAAAATCAAACCAATCGATTACTTAGTCGATTCACTAAGTCACATAATCGATTCACAAATACACATAATCGATTTGGCCACAAACTAAAAGTTCCCTGTGATTTCAAATATTTGTTTCAATCGATTTGCCAGTCGATTTTGTTTAAAATAGGAACTTAGCTAATTTCATGTTAATCGGAGTGCCAATCGATTTGGTAGTATTTTTCTGAAAAGACTTACCAGTTGTTTAGTTCAATCGATTTCCTAATCGATTGATACCAAACTTAACATGATTGAAATTCTCACAATATATTGTCCAATCGATTGTGTTTGTCACAGGTCATGTTACTTTTGAAATATTATTGAAGCAATCGATTTGTCAATCGATTAGCCTAGTAAATGGATTGTCCCTGTGACATGCCCAATCGATTTCCCAATCGATTTGTTTCAATCAGTTTTTACTTTGTGATGTGCAAAATCTATTTGCCAATCGATTAGCCTGTAAATCAGGTTGCCACTGACTTGCGCAATTTTCATTTCTAATTGTGCCAGTCGATTGCCTAATCGATTGTGTAACCAGAAACAGTATGTTTCCTTACAACCCTTTTACGAAATCGATTGTTATCAAAATGTTCTTAAGAGTTCTTCAGTGTTCGGAAATATATTCAAGTGTATTATGTAATATATGAAGTATATTGTGATAGAAAAAGATTGAAAACACTTTATATAGTTTCTGAAAAATAACATATGAATCGATTTCCCAATCGATTCATTAAAGTGATAAAACGGGATTAATCGATTTGCCAATCGATTATCGCAAGTCTTGTTTTTCTTGAATCTTGAAACTATATAAACTAATCGATTTCCTAATCGATTCTTTTAAAATACTTTTCATACAATTATGTGCAGACTTATATATGAATCGATTACGTAATCGATGTCAGGTGTTTTGTTCCAATAATAAAATCAAACCAATCGATTACTTAGTCGATTCACTAAGTCACATAATCGATTCACAAATACACATAATCGATTTGGCCACAAACTAAAAGTTCCCTGTGATTTCAAATATTTGTTTCAATCGATTTGCCAATCGATTGTGTTTAAAACAAGAACTTAGCTAATTTCATGTTAATCGGAGTGCCAATCGATTTGGTAGTATTTTTCTGAAAAGACTTTACCAGTTGGTTTAGCTCAATCGATTACCTAATCGATTGATACCAAACTTATCATGATTGAAATTCTCACAATAGATTGTCCAATCGATTGTGTTTGTCACAGGCCATGTTACTTTTGAAAGTTTTATTTACGTAATCGATTCGTCAGTCGATTAGCCTATTAAATGGATTGTCCCTGTGACATGCCCAATCGATGTCCCAATCGATTTTTTTCAATCAGTTTTTACTTTGTGATTTGCACAGTCGATGTGCCAATCGATTAGCATGCAAAACAGGTTGCTACTGACTTGCACATTTTTTATCACTGACTGTGCCAATCGATTGCCTAATCGATTGTGTAACCACAAAACACATGGTTCCTTACAACCCTTTTACGAAATCGATTGCCTAATCAATTGTGTAACCACAAAACACATGGTTCCTTACAACCCTTTTACGAAATCGATTGCCTAATCGATTTGCTCAGTAGATTTGTTGATTTTTGAGTTCCAAGCAATTGTCTCAAGTATGTAGGGTTGAGTTGTTGTTCCTGAAATCTTACTCAGTTAAAATGTTAGATTTATCATATGATGTATGAATATTGTATGTTTGTTAATTATGTCAAAATTCGGATTAAGAGGACTAAAGTCCAACAATTTTTTCCTCCATAGGCTTATTCTAGTTCAATTAAGGTATTTAACCAATCTAGTGCATCAAAGAAGTTCTTTTGGGTCATTGGATTAACATTTAGGTCATTTTCATCCTCCCTAGGGTTTTTCTAGTCCTATTAGGGTTTTTAACCAATCTTGTGCATCCAATAGGTGTGTTTGTGTCATTAGATTAACATTTAGGTCTTTTTAGTCCTCCCTAAGTTTATTCTAGTACAATTAGAGTTTTTACCCAATCTTGTGCATCCAATAAGTTCATTTGTGTCATTGGATTAACATTTAGGTCATTTTCATCCTCCCTAGGGTTTTTCTAGTCCTATTAGGGTTTTTAACCAATCTTGTGCATCCAATAGGTGTGTTTGTGTCATTGGATTAACATTTAGGTCATTTTCATCCTCCCTAGGGTTTTTCTAGTCCTATTAGGGTTTTTAACCAATCTTGTGCATCCAATAAGTTTATTTGTGTCATTGGATTAACTTTTAGGTCATTTTCGTCTTCCCTATGCTTATTCTTGTCCGAATAGGGTTTTTAGCCAATCTTGTGCATCCAATTAGTTTGTTTGAGTTTTTGGTATAACATTTAGGTCATATTTTTCCTCCCTAGGCTTATTCTTGTCCAATTTTGGTTTTTAACCAATCTTGTGCATCCACTAAGTTCATTTGTGTCATTGGATTAAAATTTAGGTCATTTTCGTCCTTACTCGGCTTATTCTTGTCAAATTAGGGTTTTTAACCAATCTTGTGCATCCACTAAGTTCATTTGTGTCATTGGATTAAAATTTAGGTCATTTTCGTCCTTACTCGGCTTATTCTTGTCAAATTAGGGTTTTTAACCAATCTTGTGCATCCACTAAGTTCATTTGTGTCATTGGATTAAAATTTAGGTCATTTTCGTCCTTACTCGGCTTATTCTTGTCAAATTAGCGTTTTTAACCAATCTTCTTCATACAATAGGTGTGTTCGAGTCATTGGATTAATTTTTGGGTTATTTTCGGCCTCGCTAGCCTTATTCTTGTCCAATTAAGGGTTTGAACCAATCTTGTGCATCCAATAGGAGTGTTTGTGTCATTGGATTAACATTTAGGTCATTTTTATCCTCCTAAGCTTATTCTAGTACAATTAGAGTTTTTACCCAATCTTGCGCATCCAATAAGTTCATTTGTGTCGTTGGATTAACATTTAGGTCATTTTCATCCTCCCTAGGCTTATTCTAGTCCAATTAGGATTTTTAACCAATCTTGTGCATCCAATATGTGTGTTTGTGTCATTGGATTAACATTTAGGTTATTTTCATCATCATGAGGCTTATTCTAGTCCAATTAAGGTTTTTAACCAATCTTGTGCATCCAATAACTTCATTTGTGTCAGTGGATTAACATTTAGGTCATTTTCGTCCTCCCTAGGCTTATTCTTGTCCGAATAGGGTGTTGGACTTTAGTCCTTTGAATCCTAATTTTGACATAATTAACAAACATACAATGTTCATACATCATATGATAAATCTAACATTTTAATTGAGCAAGATTTCAGGAATAACAATTCAATCCTACACACTTGATACAAATTGCTTGGAACACAAGAAATCAACAAAAGTTGATCATTGACTGAGTAAATCGATTGGGAAATCGATTTCATAACAAGGGTGTAAGGAAACATATTTGTTTGTGATTGTATAATCGATTAGGCAATCGACTGGCACAATTAGAAATGAAAATTGCACAAGTCAGTGGCACCCTGTTTTACAGGCTAATCGATTGGCAAATCGATTGTACACATCACAAAGTAAAACTGATTGAAACCAATCGACTGGCAAATCGATTGATCAAGTCACAGTGAGAATCCAATTTCTAGGGTAATCGATTGGCAAATCGATTGCTTAGATAATATTTGAAAAATAACTTAACCTGTGACAAACACAATCGATTGGACAATCTATTGTGTGAATTTCAATCATGTTAAGTTTGGTTGCAATCAATTGGGAAATTGATTGAACTAAACATCAAGTAAGAACTTTTCAGGCAACTACAAACAAATCAATTGGCACTTCGATTAACATCAAAATAGCTAAGTCACTTTCTTGAACACAATCGATTGGCAAATCGATTGAAAGAACCTTTTTGAAATCACAGTGAACTTTGAGCTTGTGGCCAAATCGATTCTGAGTATTTGTAAATCGATTATGAGACTTAATAAATCGATTAAGTAATCGATTGGTGTGATTTTTACTTTGGACAAAACACCTGCAATCGATTATGAAATCGATGCATATAAGTCTGAACATAATTTACTGAAAAGAGTTTGTTTAAAGAATCGATTGACAAATCGATCGGCTTATGTAGTTTCAAGATTCAAGAAAAACAAGACCCGCGATAATCGATTGGCAAATCGATTAGACCTGTTTTATAACTTTAATGAATCGATTGGCAAATCGATTTATTAGTTGTTTTTCAGAAACTATATAAACTGTTTTCAATCATTCTCTCATAAGCACATGTAAACACTTGAAAAACACTTTGAATATTCTTCATAATACTGAAGAACTCTTAACAACACTTTGTTAACATTCTGATATTGCTTTATCAGATCGAAGCCAAAAAGATTATCCATAATCATTGAGAGAGCTGAAAAAGTATTCCTGAGAGAAAAGACAATGTTCTCATAATCCATTCTTGAATAACCAGATTTGTGAGAAGACACATTGTTCAAGATTGAAGACTTCTTTTATTCTGTTTGAAATAAATACTTTGTAAAGAAAACGACTGCTAGAAATCCAGCTAGAAACTGGTGGCGATCTTCTTGGGTGAGAGGCCTCATCAAGAAGGAGCCGTACTTTGATTTTGTGTGAGTCTGCTGATTGACTACAAGGATCAAGGGGTGAGCAATAGGAAAGAGATTGTGAGAGATAGATAGGTTTCGAGGAAACTGGACAATCTGTAAACAATTCACAATTCTTTCTATTGGAGAAAAAGCTGAAATCCAGTTGGATTGTCAGGACTGGATGTAGGTTGTCTCGTTGACAACTGAACCAGGATAAATCTTGGTGCATTCTATCCCTTATCTTTTTACTTTTAATTGCTAATCGTGTATGACGCATTATAATTCCGCTGTGTATGTAATATTGCTTTAATTTGATTAAAGACTGATATATTCTAATTATTTCGAGGTCATAATAATTGGCCTCAGAGCTGGACTTTTCGAGAGGTAAAACTCATAAAAGGAATATGGCCTCAACTGATTTTCTGGGAGAAGGCGCATCACTAGCAAGACCTCCATCATTCAATGGAACAGCTTATATGTACTGGAAGCACAGGATGCAGATATTCCTGGAAGCCAGTGGCGTAGACATCCTTGACGCTGTTGAAAATGGCCCATACATTCCCAAGATTGCAGGAACAAATGACTAAATGATTCCCAAGCCCAGAGCCGAATGGTCTGAGGACGATAAAAAGAAGGTAGGTTATAATGCTAAAGCTAAGAACATTATAACATCTGCTTTGTGTGCAGAAGAATTCTTTAGGGTATCAAACTGCAAATCAGCAAAGGAAATGTGGGACATTCTTCAAGAAACACATGAAGGAACCACAAATGTGAAAAGAGCT
>NC_021164.2:22425124-22431994 GCF_000331145.2 Cicer arietinum | reverse complement strand
AAGAAGTTTCTGAAGAAGAAAGACAACAAATTCAGAAAGCCATCCAGCTCTAAGACTAGTGACAACAAGACAATTACCTGCTATGAATGTGGTAAAACTGGTCACATAAAGTCAGAATGCTACAAATTGCAGAACAAGAATAGAGCTACAAAACCAAAAGGCAAGGAACCAGTCACCAAAACCAGAAAAGCTTATATTGCATGGAATGATAACGATGAATCCTCTGCCTCTTCGGATGAAGAAGAAGTGAATCTGTGTCTCATGGCAAATACCGATTCAGAATCAGAAAATGAGGTTAGTTCACAATCTAATCCAACCTATGATGAGCTACAAGAAGCTTTCAATGAGCTGCATGATGATTATGTGAATTCCATAAAACAGTTGTTAAGCACAAAGAAAATGTTTGAACAAATGAAAAATGACCAAAAAGAAATTGAAAATTTATGTGAACAACTGAAAAAGGATTCACATGACAAATCTGCAAGATGCATTGAACTTGAGAAAAATGTTGCATCATTAAAATCTGATTTATTGAAGTTTGCTAATAGTGAAGATAAACTGAATGTCATACTTAGCAATCAATAACATGTTCATGAAAAATCTGGTTCAGGATATACACCAAATATGCATGTTAAAAGAAATAAAAACAGATATGGTATTGGTTATATGCAAACCAAAAATGTCAAACATGGTCAAAAATCTGCTATTGCTAAGAGTATGTATGACATCTTTACTAAACCAAACAAACATTCATCCTTTGATGGCAAATGTCATTTCTGTTGCAGAAAGGGACATTTTGTGTCAAATTGTAAATTTAAAAAATTAGCCAATAGAGGATGGAAGCAAGTTTGGATAGCAAAGAAATCTGTGTTTGACACTAACCATCCAGGACCCAATTTAAATTGGGGACCTAAAACAAAATTCTGATTGTATGTTGCAGGTGTGCTTGACATCCACGAAGCATTCATGGTATTTAGATAGCGGATGCTCAAAGCACATGACAGGTAACAAATCCAAATTCCTGTCCTTGACATTAAAGGAAAGAGGTTTTGTCAAATATGGTGACAACAACAGAGGAAAGATTATTGGAATTGGTGACATAGGCAGTGAGTCAACTGCAGTAATCAAAAATGTGTTATATGTTGAAGGTTTTCAAGTAAGTTTTTCATCACAATCTTGCATTATTGAGCATAAAGATGACAAACACATAAAGCTAGTTGGTGACAGAATTAACAACATTTACATGTTAGATTTCAATTCTGTACCAAGTGCTATATGCTGCTTATTGTCTAATTCAGATGAAACATGGCTTTGACATAAACGAATAGCTCACATCCATATAAATCATTTGAATAAACTTGTCAGCAAACAGCTAGTCTTAGGTCTACCAAATAGGAAGTTTTCTAAGGATAGATTGTGTGATTCATGTGAGAAGAGTAAACTGGTTAAGACTCCCTTTCCCTCTATAGACTTGGTTAGAACAAATAGAGTTTTACAACTAGTTCACATGGACCTTTTTGGACCTGCCCAAGTTAAGAGTTTAGGTTGAAACCTGTATGGATATGTGCTGGTTGACAATTATTCTAGATTCACATGGACTTACTTTTTAGCTCATAAAAGTGATAGATACATTCTCAATTTTTAAGAAATTTGCTGCTTTAGTTCAAAATGAGAATGACCAGAAAATTGTTTCAACAAAAAGTGATCATGGAGGTGAATTCCAAAATGATGCTTTTCAAAATTATTGTGAACTACATGGAATCAACCACATATATTCTGCCCCTAGGACACCATAGCAGAATGGGGTAGTGGAGAGGAAAAATAGATCCCTAGAAGAGTTAGCTAGGACCATGCTTAAGGACTCCAACCTACCTAAGTACTTTTGGGCAGATGCAATTAGTACAGCCACTCATGTTGTAAATAGAGTTCTCATTAGGCCCCTGCTTAGGAAAACACCCTATGAGCTTTACAAGGGTAGAAAACCAAACCTTTCCTACTTTAGAATCTTTGGTTGTAAGTGCTTTGTGTTGAACAATGGCAAAGAACACCTAGGAAAGTTTGACCCTAAGGCAGATGAAGGTATCTTTTTAGGATATTCCCAAACTAGTAAGGCCTATAGAATCTACAACAAAAGAACAAAAACCATAGAAGAGTCAGTTCATGTAAAGTTTGATGAATCTTTTACAGAAAACTTGAACAAAACTCCTTCTAAGGTTATTGAAATTTTGGATGATGTTGTAGAATCTGAACCCCTAGAACAACCTATAGCTGATCCTCCAACTAGTGCAGACCCTATAGAACCTATAGAAACCAGTGAGTTACCTAAGGAATGGAGATTCAATAGAAACCACCCCTTAGACAACATCATAGGTGACATCTCTAGAGGTGTGTCAACTAGAGGAAACCTTAGAGAGTTCTGTAACCTCACAGCCTTTGTGTCTCAGATTGAACCTAAGAACATTAAGGAAGCCCTTTTAGATAGTGAGTGGATACTTGCTATGCAAGAGGAGTTAAACCAGTTTGAGAGGAACAAAGTGTGGAACTTGGTACCTAGGCCAGAGGGTAAGCATGTTATAGGAACTAGGTGGGTGTTCAGAAATAAGTTAGATGAGAATGGTGTGATAACTAGGAATAAGGCCAGATTAGTTGCAAAGGGTTATAGTCAAGAGGAGGGAATAGACTTTGATGAGACCTATGCCCCTGTAGCTAGACTAGAAGCCATAAGGATTTTGTTGGCCTATGCATGTATCATGGACTTCAATCTATATCAAATGGATGTGAAGAGTGCATTTCTTAATGGAGACCTACAAGAGGAAGTTTTTGTGAGCCAAACACCAGGTTTTGAAAATCCAGATTTTCCTAACCATGTGTATAAACTCTCAAAGGCCCTCTATGGGTTGAAACAAGCTCCAAGAGCTTGGTATGAGAAACTCAGCACTTTCCTCATTCAACAAAATTTTTCTAGAGGAAATGTTGATAAGACACTCTTTACAAAAACTATTGAAAATGACATCTTGCTGGTCCAAATTTATGTTGATGACATTATATTTGGATCAACAAATGACAAGCTTTGCAAAGAATTTGAAAACTTGATGAAAGGTAAATTTGAAATGTCAATGATGGGTGAACTATCATATTTCTTGGGATTTCAAATTAACCAAACCAAGCAAGGCATTTTCATTAGTCAATCCAAATATTGTTCTGATTTGATAAAGAAATTTAACTTTGATAAGCTTAAGTCCATTGATACACCCATGAGTCAAGGAAATTTCTTAGACCGAGATGAGTTAGGTAAGCCTGTAGATGTAACCAGATTTCGTGGTATGATTGGATCTCTGCTCTACCTTACAGCAAGCCGACCCGATATTATGTTCAGCGTTTGCATGTGTGCACGGTATCAATCGAATCCGAAGGAATCTCACCTCACTGCAGTAAAGAGAATTTTCAGATACTTAGTAGGTACTAAGAACCTTGGTTTGTGGTATCCAAAAGGTTCAACATGTACTTTGGTTGGGTATTCAGACTCAGATTTTGCTGGTTGTAAACTTGACAGAAAAAGCACTTCAGGTACATGTCATCTACTTGGTAATTCTCTAGTGTCCTGGTTTAGTAAGAAGCAAACAAGTATTGCTTTGTCTACTGCAGAAGCCGAATACATAGCAGCTGGGAGCTGTTGTGCTCAAATCTTGTGGATGAAACAGCACCTAATGGACTTCGGTGTTGATTTGGGAACAGTGCCGATCATGTGTGACAACACCAGTGCTATCAGCATAACAAAGAACCCAGTAATGCATTCAAGGACAAAACATATTGAGGTAAGGCATCACTTCATAAGAGATCATTTTCAGAATGGAGTCATCAAACTTGAATATGTGAATACTACAGAACAACTAGCAGATATCTTCACGAAAGCATTACAGTTTTATCAAGAATCATCCATGAATCATTCTTGTAATTCTTCTTTAATCCTTATCTTTTGTATCTCTGTCATGAGTAACTAAACCCTATTTGTTAGGGATGAGTGTAACCAGATGAAACCCTTATTTTTCTGATTTGATTTCTAGTTATATGAATGAGTTTATTGAATTATTTTTCTCATCTCTGTGCTTAATGCTTTTTATTGCTTGATCAACATTAAAATGTTCTACGATTTGTATTTTGAAACGGAAGTGGACTTTACAAATGCTTGAGATGAGAAATTCATGAATTTGTAGTCTAGACATAGGTGCAGGTCATGAAACCAATTAAATTAGTTGCAAAGCAATAATTTACAAGAGAATTTCTATACGGTAATGCTTAATTCTAATCTTAAATCCACTAAGGAATTAGGGGTTACTTTGGAATTAAAGGTTCTGTCACTAAGACATTAGGGCAAGAATAATAAAGAGAATTCGGTAATAATTCAATAAAGGAATTCAGTAACTAGGATCAAATTAGACACCAAGGTTGGATTCGAAGTGAAACTCATCCCTGACATTCTTTATTTTAAACTCTTCATTACTCACAATCTGTCTAACCTTGTATGCGAGGCCAGTCCTCAGCTGAGCTTATCTTTGATCCAGAAATTGAAAAAACACCAAAGGCACATCGAAAGGCGGCTCGAGAAAGGAGACAAAGGGAAAGATAGTTAGTTGTGGAAGAAGAGGTTTTGGGTGGTTGTGTCATATTTACTGAAATGGTCGACCCACCACCACCAGAACGTACTCTCGGAGAATATGGGAATCGAATTAGAAATCGTGCTCGATTACCCATTCATCACCAACCGGTTACAGTCAATAAGTTTGAAATAAGTCCTGCTCTATACCGAGAGTTGAGGGAAATTCATTTTGCCGGTAGACATAACGAAGACGCTAATAGACACCTCACAAATTTCTTTGAATTATGTGAAACAGTGAAGGTGGATGGTTTATCTGAGGAAACCAAGAAATTGAAGCTATTTCCATTCTCTTTGATAGATGATGCTAAGGAGTGGTTTCTTTCATTCCCCGCCGACAGCATCACCACATGGGATGATCTTGAGGATAAGTTCTTGGAACAATATTTCCCCCCAGCCATGTTCGTTAGAAAGAGGCAAGAAATCACAGGTTACAAACAGAAAGAGGGGGAATCTCTTCGTGACACTTACAGGAGATTCAGAAACTTACTAGCCGGATGTCCTAATCATGCTTATGACGACACAGCCCAAATGCAAATATTCTGTAATGGCTTGAGGCCGAGCACTAGAATTATGTTGGATGCCACAGCCGGTGGTTCTTTGAATTACAAAACCGCAACGGGAGCACGAAAGATTATTGAGATCATGGCATCAAATGAACAGATGATATTGTATGACAGAAGTGGTGGTTCAACAAGTGGTGTAATGGAATTGAATGTTATGGATGGGTTAGCTCCAGACAGGCTACTATCGAAGATGGAAGAGGTTATTGCCACTGAGATAAAGAAGGGAATGGCAGCTCTAAATATACAACCACAAGTGGCCCCCGTCAAACTACTAAAGCAGACTAGTTGTAACCTTTGTGGAGGAGCACATAAAACTGGAGTCTGTGAAGCACTGGATGATAATGAGGTAGAAGAACTAGAACGGGTGAATTTTGTGAGTAATAACAACAGGCAGAATAACCCCTACTCTAGTACGTACAATCCTGGTTGGAGAAATCATCCGAATTTTTCTTGGAGAGATCAACAAGGTAGATCTCAGGGTCAACAAGAAGCTCAAACAAACCAATTCCCACCCAGAAAGGCTGCTTGGGAGAGCGCTTTAGAAAAACTAGTTACAAGCACGAGTTCTTTCATTGAAGAGTCAAGAGCCGTCCAGAAAAATCACTCTGCATCAATAAAGAATCTTGAGACTCAAATGGGTCAACTTGCTCAACAAATGGCACAAAGAACGACTGGAAATTTGCCTAGTGACACAGTTACGAATCCACGAAATTATGTCAATGCCGTGACAACAAGGAGTGGCAAGGTAAGTGAACAAGTACCACTTAAAGTCAAACAAAGTGTAAGCACTTCAAGCTCGACCCACTCAGAAGAAACAGTCACACCGACCTTAGTGGAAGAGCACACCACTCTTGAAAAGGAGGAAGAACATGTGGTACAAAAAAGGGAACCACTGCCAAAACCAGAAATTCGACTTCCGTTTCCTCAAAGGTTAAAAAAGGAAGAAACAGAAAAACAATTCGGTAAGTTCCTTGATGTTTTTAAAAAATTACAAATTAACATTCCTTTTGCAGAGGCACTAGAACAGATGCCAACATACGCCAAGTTCATGAAGGAGATTCTGTCGAAGAAAAGAAAAATCGGTGGTGAAACAGTGATGCTAACCGAAGCATGTAGTGCTATACTACAGAGAAAACTTCCGCCGAAGCTCAAGGATCCTGGAAGCTTCTCAATCCCGTGTGCCATTGGAAATAGAACTTTTGGGAAGGCTCTGTGTGATCTTGGGGCTAGTGTAAGTCTTATGCCCCTTTCCATATACAAAAAACTGGGCATTGGAAAAGTGAAAGACACACAGCTGATGCTATAATTTGCGGATCGCTCAATGAAACACCTTTATGGAGTGGTGGAAGATGTGTTGGTTAAAGTGGATAAGTTCATTTTTCCAGTGGATTTCGTGGTACTAGACATGGAGGAAGACAATGACATTCCTTTGATTTTGGGGAGACCGTTCTTAGCAACAGGGCGAGCTATGATTGATGTAGCAGATGGCACCTTAACCTTTAAGGTAAATGAGGAAACAGTCACATTCAATATTTTAAAAGCCATGGAGCATTCAAACGAAAGAGAAGGGTGCAACCGAATTGAGATTTTTAATTCGATAGTCGATGAAGAAGGTGAACATCAAGGACACATTATGCCATTAGAAAGAGT
>NC_021164.2:22418910-22423631 GCF_000331145.2 Cicer arietinum | reverse complement strand
AAAAAAAAATTCAATCTGTGTACTTTGGTAAAAAAATATATCTTCTTGGTTCTTCTGTCAATGTCTGAGAATCCCCATAATGAAAAGGTGAAGAAAAAAAAATGGTAGAATAAGGTGGAAATGTATGCCTAACTCCAAGTGGTAAAGCCTACTATCCTAAAATGTCCTACCCTTACCTAAGCCCCATTACAACCCGAAAGTCCTCCAAAAATGTATGTGTTTACTGCATTGTGATTGCTAACTAGAATTTTTTCAAGCCTATGGTAGCGTGATGCATGTTCTAGGATTTGAGTGATAAATTCATAAACCTTTCTAAACACTTGAGGGAAATTTTGGTGAGATTGTGTGAAGAGAGAGTTGAATTTGATAAATGAATGCCAAGGTGTACAAATCTTGTTGTCTGTATTTTTGAAAACAACCATAGAGCATGATGAATGTTTTGCAGTAGCAAGAACTTTGAAATTTGAGTTTGATGTAATTTGAGAAATTGAATTTAAGTGTGCATTTAACAGGACCAAATATGAAATTAATTGTTGCTTGGGGACAAGCAATAGATTAAGTTTGGGGTTGTGATGACTCTTCATCATATGCAAATTTTTCCACTGTTTTAGTCTTATTTATCCTCAATCATCAGTTAAATTAAGGGTTTATTTAATACAATTTGTTGATTTTTGTTCTTTGAGTTAATAAAATGTTTTTTGTTTTTATTTCGTTGATTAAGTAGGAATTTGTCGTAATTTAACATTGCGTTTTGTTTTAGTGCAGTGCTGAATTTTGGTGAAAAATCAACATGACATATGTGGAGTATTTCAGCCATATCTGGAGTTCTAGATGTCCAATTAGTGTCATTCCAAGTGCTAATGAAAGCTAAGATCCATATCTACAACTTTCATGAAGCCACCGGGACCAAATTCAGAAGCAAAGGATGAGAAAAATGCAAAATACATCAGCCAGCAGATGAAATGCGCCTGGAGCGCGTCCTGGAGCGCTTGGAGCGCATTTCTCAAGATTTGACTATGCCAACGCGCGCCTGGAGCGCGTTTTTCCGCGCCTGGGGTGCGCGACGCGCACCAGCAACCATAAAAACGCAGATTTTTACTGTTTTAGGGATCTTTTTGACTCTGGGGAACTTGGGAGACTTGTGCCCTAGCATAGAAACTCAAAGACGACCGTTTCTAACGCCATTGAAGCAGTTTTATCAAGAATCATCCATGAATCATTCTTGTAATTCTTCTTTAATCCTTATCTTTTGTATCTCTGTCATGAGTAACTAAACCCTATTTGTTAGGGATGAGTGTAACCAGATGAAACCCTTATTTTTCTGATTTGATTTCTAGTTATATGAATGAGTTTATTGAATTATTTTTCTCATCTCTGTGCTTAATGCTTTTTATTGCTTGATCAACATTAAAATGTTCTACGATTTGTATTTTGAAACGGAAGTGGACTTTACAAATGCTTGAGATGAGAAATTCATGAATTTGTAGTCTAGGGATAGATGCAGGTCATGAAACCAATTAAATTAGTTGCAAAGCAATAATTTACAAGAGAATTTCTATACGGTAATGCTTAATTCTAATCTTAAATCCACTAAGGAATTAGGGGTTACTTTGGAATTAAAGGTTCTGTCACTAAGACATTAGGGCAAGAATAATAAAGAGAATTCGGTAATAATTCAATAAAGGAATTCAGTAACTAGGATCAAATTAGACACCAAGGTTGGATTCGAAGTGAAACTCATCCCTGACATTTTTCTCATTATAAAAGATCAATTTTATTATTGTTGTTAATTTCAAACATTACTTCAATCAACTTGGGAACCTTTTTGTTCAATTTCAGTAATCAAATATAATTCAATAGTAAAACGCAATCCTTGAGTTCGACACTCGGTAATACCGTTTTATTATTACTTTCAACGATTCAGTACACTTGCTGAAACGCAATCAGGTATCCAAAAGGATCAACTTGTACTTTGGTTGGTTACTCAGATTCAGACTTTGCCGGATGTAAACTCGATAGGAAAAGTACCTCAGGAACTTGTCATTTACTTGGAAACTCTCTTGTGTCATGGTTTAGTAAGAAACAGACAAGCATCGCTTTATCAACTGCTGAAGCTGAATATATTGCAGCTGGGAGCTGTTGTGCTCAGATACTTTGGATAAAACAACACTTATTAGACTTTGGTGTTGACTTGGGAACAGTACCTATCATGTGTGATAACACAAGTGCAATAAGTATAACCAAGAATCCAGTAATGCACTCCAGGACCACACACATTGAAGTAAGACATCATTTTATAAGAGATCACTTTCAAAATGGAATTATTAAGCTTGAGTATGTTAACACTGCCGAACAGTTAGCTGACATCTTCACAAAAGCTTTACCAAGAGAAAGCTTTCTGTATATAAGGATGAAACTAGGGATCATTGATCCTAGTGAGGTATGATCATGGGATTTCTGGTGTATGCAGTTGTTTCTTCATATAAATCGATTTGGCAATCGATTACCAGCTTGGTAAATGGTTTATAATATCGATTTGGGAATCGATTGCTTTGACCCCATAATTCAAAGTTCAGAAATTTTTTTTTTAACTTGCCCGAGCGTCGATTGGGAAATCGACTAGTTCTTCTTGTAACGTTAAGACAATCGATTTGGACATCGATTAAGTAAAACTGGAATTCGATTTAGGAATCGATTTGAAATAAGACCGTTGTAACTAGCCGTTGTGAGTAATAATTACTAAATCGATTGACATTACCAAACGGTAACCTAATCGATTTGGGAATCCATTTACACGATTAAGGGTTTAAATAGGAACAGTTCTCAATCGATTTCTGCACTGCATTTCTTCAATTTTCACTAATTTTCTCTGTTTGCTTCATCCTTCTGTCTCTGCTATTGTTATTTTGTTGCTATCTACACTCAATCTACAATCTATCTACTTCAATCTACGAGTATGGCACGAGTAAAACAAACCCAGGCACGCACTCCTTCACCTTCATCATCTTCAAACAGTGAAACCGATTTGGGAATCGATTGCTTTGACCCCAGAATTCAAAGTTCAGAATTTTTTTTTTTAACTTGCCCGAGCGTCGATTGGGAAATCGACTAGTTCTTCTTGTAACGTTAAGACAATCGATTTGGACATCGATTAAGTAAAACTGGAATTCGATTTAGGAATCGATTTGAAATAAGACCGTTGTAACTAGCCGTTGTGAGTAATAATTACTAAATCGATTGACATTACCAAACGGTAACCTAATCGATTTGGGAATCCATTTACACGATTAAGGGTTTAAATAGGAACAGTTCTCAATCGATTTCTGCACTGCATTTCTTCAATTTTCACAAATTTTCTCAATCTGCTTCATCCTTCTATCTCTGCTATTGTTATTTTGCTGCTATCTACACTCAATCTACAATCTATCTACTTCAATCTACAAGTATGGCTAGAGTAAAACAAACCCAGGCACGCACTCCTTCACCTTCATCATCTTCAAACAGTGAAACCCCTTCACCACCACCCACTCTAACAAAAAGAGTACCAATACCTACACATAAAATACTTGCCAAAGACAAAGGCAAGGCACCCACTCCTATTCAAGAGAAGCCTAAAAAGCGAAAGGAACCCCCAACGGAAAAACTCATGGCTGATGCCATGAAAGTTATTTCACAAAAGAGGAAGAAGAAATCTGTTTCCTCATCCCCTGCCAAGAAAGTACACGCATCCAAGGAAAAAGATGCTGAACCTTCTATACAATCAGTTTTTCTGAAGAGAAAAATCCATGAGGGTAGAACTCTGGATTTTGCATACTTTGATATTGGATTTTGCATGAGAGCTTTCTATCTTCTACACTCGACAGTTATCCACGTTTGATAAGGGAATTTTATTCTACGTTTAAGCTGACAGAAGAAGGTTTTAAGGCTCAAGTCAAAGGTAAAAGGATTGCTATGTCATTTGATGATTTTTCTACCTTATCAGGATTGCCTTTTTACGGAAAATCTATCGGCGGCAGTTCTGAAGCTGATACGACTGACGAAGGTTGGGAAGAGTCTGTTGGTAGGCATGCTGCAGTAAAGGACCTGATGATTGATGGTTTTGTGGAAACCATTTCTTTACCTATTGGTCAAATGAAGGTCCAACATCGGATGTTGATGTACACGCTGACCAGGATGCTTGTACCTCGTTCAGGCAACCATGCAGTAGTTCATAAATTGGACATACTACTGTTATGGGGCTTATCAAAGGAGCTCAGGATGAGCTAGACTTGGATTGTGCTAAGGCACATGCTAGAAGCTTCACAGAGCAAGCTTATGTTACCTTATCCACAGCTGATCACCAAGATTCTTAAACATTTCAAGGTTTCGTTTGGTAATGAAGAATCTGCAAAAACCACTCTGATATTTGGAGAATCAATTGTGAATCAAATGCAATTGAAAAGGTTACATGGTATATGGATAAGACCTCAAGCTACTGTTGAACCAGCACAACCTCAGCCACAACCTCAGACTCAAACTGCTACTGCCTCAGCCCCTCCTGATTTTGTTGCTAAGATAATGGAATTCATAGAAGCTCAGATGGCACACAATGCCAAGATGCTAGAATCACAGTCCAGAATGGAAGCTAACTTAAGGACTCTCCAGGCATCCTTGAATTCGGTTGTTCAGGATGTGGATGCGGTTTAAGCTCACTTGGGAATCAAGCTGTCATTTGAAGACAT
>NC_021164.2:22400352-22418797 GCF_000331145.2 Cicer arietinum | reverse complement strand
GCCTAGACTAGGAGATTAGGAGTTTAGGATCTGTGCTGTTTTGCTATGACTTGTTGTATTCATTTGATCTATATCTATAATGAACTAAAACGTTTATCTCATCACTCTCTGAATTCATCTGTCTTAAATCTTTTGATATGCTCATTAATTGCTCTGATTTTCATTACTCTTATATACAATGTTTTATGATTTCAATCCCCATTGCTTATGTTCTTTAACATAGGGGGAAGTATTTTTTTTTGTCTTTTTGCCTTAACTGACAAAGGGGGAGAAAAATTATAACTTGCTAACATTTGTCGCATTTACTTGCTCTGATGACTTTGCGCTGATGACTTTTAAATGAATTATTTTAATATAATAGCATGTGTACTGTTATGCTAAGATGCTCTGATACTTTTGTATATGACATGGTAATGGTACATATATGCTATGAAATGTTGTTAATATTATGTCTTGAAATGCTCAACTCAAGTTAAAATTGTATGATTGTCACTTATGCAAAAAGGGGGAGATTGTTGGACTTTAGTCCTTTGAATCCTAATTTTGACATAATTAACAAACATACAATGTTCAGACATCATATGATAAATCTAACATCTTAATTGAGCAAGATTTCAGGAACAACAATCCAATCCTACACACTTGAAACAAATTGCTTGGACGACTGGCACAATTAGAAATGAAAATTGCACAAGTCAGTGGCACCCTGTTTTACAGGCTAATCGATTGGCAAATCGATTGTACACATCACAAAGTAAAACTGATTGAAACCAATCGACTGGCAAATCGATTGATCAAGTCACAGTGAGAATCCAATTTCTAGGGTAATCGATTGGCAAATCGATTGCTTAGATAATATTTGAAAAATAACTTGACCTGTGACAAACACAATCGATTGGACAATCTATTGTGATAATTTCAATCATGTTAAGTTTGGTTGCAATCGATTGGGAAATCGATTGAACTAAATATCAGGTAAGAACTTTTCAGGCAAATATAAACAAATCGATTGGCACTTCGATTAACATCAAAATAGCTAAGTCACTGTCTTGACCACAATCGCTTGGCAAATTGATTGAAAGAACCTTTTTGAAATCACAGTGAACTTTGAGCTTGTGGCCAAATCGATTCTGAGTATTTGTAAATCGATTATGAGACTTAATAAATCGATTAAGTAATCGATTGGTCTGATTTTTACTTTGAACAAAACACCTGAAATCGATTATGAAATCGATGCATATAAGTCTTAACATAATTCACTGAAAAGAGTTTGTTTAAAGAATCGATTGATAAATCGATTGGCTTATGTAGTTTCAAGATTCAAGAAAAAAAAGACCCGCGATAATCGATTGGCAAATCAATTAGACCTGTTTTATAACTTTAATGAATCGATTGGTAAATCGATTGATTAGTTGTTTTTCAGAAACTATATAAACTGTTTTCAATCATTCTGTCATAAGCACATGTAAACACTTGAAAAACACTTTGAATATTCTTCATAATACTGAAGAACTCTTAACAACACTTTGTTAACATTCTGATATTGCTTTTTCAGATCAAAGCCAAAAAGATTATCCATAATCATTGAGAGAGCTGAAAAAGTATTCTTGAGAGAAAAGACAATGTTCTCATAATCCATTCTTGAATAACCAGATTTGTGAGAAGACACATTGTTCAAGATTGAAGACTTCTTTTATTCTGTTTGAAATAAATAATTTGTAAAGAAAACGACTGCTAGAAATCCAGCTAGAAACTGGTGGCGATCTTCTTGGGTGAGAGGCCTCATCAAGAAGGAGCCGTACTTTGATTTTGTGTGAGTCTGCTGATTGACTACAAGGATCAAGGGGTGAGCAATAGGAAAGAGATTGTGAGAGATAGATAGGTTTCGAGGAAACTGGACAATCTGTAAACAATTCACAATTCTTTCTATTGGAGAAAAAGCTGAAATCCAGTTGGATTGTCAGGACTGGATGTAGGTTGTCTCGTTGACAACTGAACCAGGATAAATCTTGGTGCATTCTATCCTTTATCTTTTTACTTTTAATTGCTAATCGTGTATGCTACATTATAATTCCGCTGTGTATGTATTATTGCTTTAATTTGATTAAAGACTAATATATTCTGATTATTTTGAGGTCATAATAATCAACATAGGGTTTTTAACCAATCTTGTGCATCCAATTAGTTTGTTGTGTTAATGGTATAACATTTAGGTCATATTTTTTCCTCCTTAGGCTTATTCTTGTCCAATTTGGTTTTTAACCAATAGGAGTGTTTGTGTCATTGGATTAACATTTAAGTCATTTTCATCCTCCCTAGGATTATTCTAGTACAATTAGTGTTTTTAACCAATCTAACGCATCCAATAAGTTCATTTGTGTGATTGGATTAAAATTTAGGTCATTTTAATCCTCCCAATGTTTATTCTAGTCCAATTAGGGTTTTTAACCAATCTTGTACTTCCAATAAGTTTATTTGTGTCGTTGGATTAACATTTAGGTCATTTTCTTCATCCAAAGACTTATCCAAGTCCAATTAGGGTTTTTAACCAATCTTGTGCATCCAATAAGTTCATTTGTGTCATTGGATTAACTTTTAAGTTATTTTCGTCCACCCTAGGCTTATTCATGTCCAATTAGGGGTTTTAACTAATCTTGTGCATACAATAGGTGTGTTTGGGTCATTGGATTACCATTTAGGTCACTTACGTCCTCCCTAGGCTTATTCTTGTCCAATTAGGGTTTTTAACCAATCTTGTGCATCCATTAAGTTCAGTTGTGTCATTAGATTAAAATTTACGTCGTTTTCGTCCTCACTAGGCTTATTCTTGTCCAATTATGGTTTTTAACCAATCTTGTGCATCAAATAAGTTCATTTGTGTCATTGGATTAACATTTAAGTCATTTTTGCCTCCATAGGCTTATTCTAGTTCAATTAAGGTTTTTAACCAATCTAGTGCATCAAAGAAGTTCATTTGTGTCATTGGATTAACATTTAGGTCATTTTCATCCTCCCTAGGGTTTTCTAGTTCTATTAAAGTTTTTAACCAATCGTGTGCATCCAATAGATGTGTTTGTGTCATTGGATTAACATTTAGGTCATTTTAATCCTCCCTAAGCTTATTCTAGTACAATTAGAGTTTTTACCCAATCTAGCGCATCCAATAAGTTCATTTATGTCACTGGATTAACATTTAGGTCATTTTCGTCCTCCGGTCATTTTAATCCTCCCTAAGCTTATTCTAGTACAATTAGAGTTTTTACCCAATCTAGCGCATCCAATAAGTTCATTTATGTCACTGGATTAACATTTAGGTCATTTTCGTCCTCCGGTCATTTTAATCCTCCCTAAGCTTATTCTAGTACAATTAGAGTTTTTACCCAATCTAGTGCATCCAATATGTGTGTTTGTGTCATTGGATTAACATTTAGGTCATTTTAATCCTCCCTAAGCTTATTCTAGTACAATTAGAGTTTTTACCCAATCTAGTGCATCCAATAAGTTCATTTGTGTCGTTGGATTAACATTTAGGTCATTTTCATCCTCCCTAGGCTTATTCTAGTCCAATTAGGATTTTTAACCAATCTAGTGCATCCAATATGTGTGTTTGTGTCATTGGATTAACATTTACGTCATTTTCATCATCCTGAGGCTTATTCTAGTCCAATTAAGGTTTTTAACCAATCTTGTGCATACAATTACTTCATTTGTGTCATTGGATTAACTCTTAGGTCATTTTCATCCTCCCTAGGCTTATTCTTGTCCAATTAGGGTTTTTAACCAATCTTGTGCATCCATTAGGTTGATTTGTGTCATTGGATTAAAATTTAGGTCGTTTTCGTCCTTACTAGGCTTATTCTTGTCAAATTAGGGGTTTTAACCAATCTTGTGCATCAAATAGGTTCATTTGTGTCATTGGATAAACATTTAGTTCATTTTTGTCCTCCCTAGGCTAATTCTAGTCCAACTAGGGGTTTTAACCAATCTTGTCCATCCAACCGGTGAGTTTGTGTCATTGGATTAACAATTAAGTCATTTTCGTCCTCCTTAGGCTTATTCTAGTTCAATTAAGGTTTTTAACCAATCTAGTGCATCCAAGAAGTTCTTTTGTGTCATTGGATTAACATTTAGGTCATTTTCATCCTCCCTAGGGTTTTTCTAGTCCTATTAGGGTTTTTAACAAATCTTGTGCATCTAATAGGTGCGTTTGTGTCATTGGATTAACATTTAGGTCATTTTCATCCTCCCTAAGCTTAACTATTACAATTAGAGTTTTTAGCCAATCTTGTGCATCCAATAAGTTCTTTTGTGTCCTTGGATTAACATTTAGGTCATTTTCATTCTCCCTAGGCTTATTCTAGTCCAATTAGGGTTTTTAACCAATCTTGTGCATCTACTAAGTTCATTTGTGTCATTGGATTAAAATTTAGCTCATTTTAGTCCTTACTATAGGTGTGTTCGTGTCATTGGATTAATTTTAGTCCTTATTTTAGACCTATCTTCTGCATACAATAGGTGTGTTCGTGTCATTGGATTAATTTTTGGGTAATTTTCGTCCTCGTTAGCCTTATTCTTGACCAATTAAGGGTTTGAACCAATCTTGTGCATCCAATAGGAGTGTTTGTGTCATTGGATTAACATTTAAGTCATTTTCATTCTCCCTAGGATTATTCTAGTCCAATTAGTGTTTTTAACCAATCTAGTGCATCCAATAAGTTCATTTGTGTCATTGGATTAAAATTTAGGTCATTTTCATCTTCCCTAGGCTTATTCTAGTCCAATTAGGGTTTTTAACCAAACTTGTACATCCAATAAGTTTGTTTGTGTCATTGGATTAACATTTAGGTCATTTTCTTCATCCAGAGACTTATCCTAGTCCAATTAGGGTTTTTAACCAATCTTGTGCATCCAATAAGTTGAATTGTGTAATTGGATTAACGTTTAAGTTATTTTCGTCCTCCCTAGGCTTATTCATGTCCAATTTGGGGTTTTAACTAATTTTGTGCATCCAATAGGTGTGTTTGGGTCATTGGATTAACATTTAGTTCATTTACGTCCTCCCAAGGCTTATTCTTGTCCAATTAGGGTTTTTAACCAATCTTGTGCATCCATTAAGTTCATTTGTGTCATTGAATTAAAATTTAGGTCGTTTTCGTCCTCACTAGGCTTATTCTTGTCCAACTATGGTTTTTAACCAATCTTGTGCATCAAATAAGTTCATTTGTGTCATTGGAGAAACATTTAGGTCATTTTCGTCCTCCCTAGGCTAATTCTAGTCCAATTAGGGGTTTTAACCAATCTTGTCCATCCAATAGGTGAGTTTGTGTCATTGGATTAATATTTAAGTCATTTTCGTCCTCCATAGGCTTATTCTAGTAAAATTAGAGTTTTTACCCAATCTTGTGCATCTAATAGGTATCTATGTGTCATCGGATTATCATTTAGCTCATTTTCGTCTTATGTAGGCTTATTCTAGTCCAATTACGGTTTTTAACTACACTTGTGCATACAATAGGTACATTTGTGTCATTGGATTAACATTTAGGCCATTTTCATCGTCCCAAGGCTTATTTTAGTTCAATTAGGGTTTTTAACCAATCTTGTCCATCCAATAGGTGAGTTTGTGTCATTGGATTAACATTTTGGTCATTTTCATCCTCCCTAGGCTTAATCTAGTCCAATTAAGGTTTTTAACCAATCTTGTACATCCAATAAGTTTGTTTGTGTCATTGGATTAACATTTAGGTCATTTTCTTCATCGAGAGACTTATCCTAGTCCAATTAGGGTTTTTAACCAATCTTGTGCATCCAATAAATTCAATTGTGTAATTGGATTAACTTTTAAGTCATTTTCGTCCTCCCTAGGCTTATTCATGTCCAATTGGGGGTTTTAACTAATCTTGTGCATCCAATAGGTGTGTTTGGGTCATTGGATTAACATTTTGGTCATTTACGTCCTCCCAAGGCTTATTCTTGTCCAATTAGGGTTTTTAACCAATCTTGTGCATCCATTAAGTTCAATTGTGTCATTGGATTAAAATTTAGGTCGTTTTCGTCCTCACTAGGCTTATTCTTGTCCAACTACGGTTTTTAGCCAATCTTGTGCATCAAATAAGTTCATTTGTGTCATTGGAGAAACATTTAGGTCATTTTCGTCCCCCCTAGGCTAATTCTAGTCCAATTAGGGGTTTTAACCAATCTTGTCCATCCAATAGGTGAGTTTGTGTCATTGGATTAACATTTAAGTCATTTTTGTCCTTCATAGGCTTATTTTAGTAAAATTAGAGTTTTTACCCAATCTTGTGCATCCAATAGGTATCTTTGTGTGATCGGATTATCATTTAGCTCATTTTCGTCTTATGTAGGCTTATTCTAGTCCAATTACGATTTTTAACTAAACTTGTGCATAAAATAGGTATATTTGTGTCATTGGATTAACATTTTGGTCATTTTCATCCTCCCTAGGCTTATTCTAGTCCAATTAGGGTTTTTAACAAATCTAGTACATCCAATAACTTCATTTGGGTCATTGGATTAACATTTAGGTCATTTTCGTCCTCTCTAAGGTTATTCTAGTCCAATTTGGGTTTTTAACCAATCTTGTGCATCCAATAAGTTCAGTTGTGTCATTCGATTAACATTTAGGTCATTTTCGTCCTCCCTAGGCTTATTCACGTCCAATTAGATGTTTTAACCAATCTTGTGCATCAAATAAGTTCATTTGTGTCATTGGATGAACATTTAGATCACTTCCATCCCCCATAGGCTTATTCTTGTCCAGTTAGGGTTTTTAACTAATCTTGTGCATGTAATAGGTGTCTTTGTGTCATTTAATTATTATTTAGCTCATTTTCGTCCTCCCAAGGCTTATTCTAGTCCAATTAGGATTTTTAACCAAACTTGTGCTTCCAATAAGTTCATTTCTGTCCTTGGATTATAATTTAGGTCGTTTTCGTCTTCACTAGGCTTATTGTTGTCCAATTAGTGTTTTTAACCAATCTTGTGCATCAAATAAGTTCATTTGTGGCATTGGATAAACATTTAGGTCATTTTCGACCTCCTTAGGCTGATTCTAGTCCAATTAGAGTATTTAACAAATCTTGTCCATCCAATAGGACAGTTTGTATCATTGGATTAACATTTAGGTCATTTTCTTAGTCCTTAAAATTATTCTAGTCCAATTAGGGTTTTTAGCCAATCTTGCATCCAATATGTGTGTTTTGTGTCATTTGATTAAAAATTTTGTAATTTTCATCCTCCTTACGCTTACTCTAGTCTAATTAGAGTTTTTAACCGATCTTGTGCATCCAATAAGTTCATTTGTGTCATTTGATTAATTTTTTAGGTCGTTTTCGTTCTCGCTAGGCTTATTCTTGTCAAATTAGAGTTTTTAACCAATCTTTTGTATCCAATAGGTGTGTTTGGGTCATTGGATTAACATTTAGGTCATTTTCATCCTCCCTAGGCTTATTCTAGTCCAATTAGGGTTTTTAACCAATCTTGTGCATCCAATAGGTGTGTTTGTGTCATTGGATTAACATTTAGGTCATTTTCATCATCCCGAGGCTTATTCTAGTCCAATTAGGGTATTTAACCAATTTTGGGCATTCAATAAGTTCATTTGTGTCATTGGATTAACTTTTAGGTCATTTTTCGTCCTCCCAAGGCTTATTCTTGTCCAATTAGGATTTTTAACCAATCTTGTGCATCCAATAAGTGTGTTTCTGTCATTGGATTAACATTTAGGTCATTTTCATCCTCCCTAGGCTTATTCTAGTCCAATTAGGGTTTTTAACCAATCTTGTGCAACCAATAAGTTCATTTGTGTCATTGGATTAACTTTTAGGTCATTTTTCGTCCTCCCAAGGCTTATTCTTGTCCAATTAGGATTTTTAACCAATCTTGTGCATCCAATAAGTGTGTTTCTGTCATTGGATTAACATTTAGGTCATTTACGTCCTCCCTAGCCTTATTATTTTCCAATTAGGGTTTTTAACCAATCTTGTGCAACCAATAAGTTCATTTGTGTCATTGGATTAACATTTAGGTCATTTTCTTCCTCCTTAGGATTATTCTAGTTAAATTAAGGTTTTAACCAATCGTGTGCATCCAATAGGCGTGTTTTTGTCATTTGATTAACTTTTTGGTCATTTTCGTTCTGCCTAGGCTTATTGTTGTCCAATTAGGGTGTTTAACAAATCTTGTGCATCCGATAGGTGTGTTTGTGTCATTGGATTAACATTTAGATCATTTTCATCCTCCTTAGGCTTATTCTAGTCCAATTAGGGTTTTTAACCAATCTTGTGCTTCCAATATGGGTGTTTGTGTCATTGGATTAACTTTTAGGTCATTTTCGTCCTCCCGAGGGTTATTCTTGTCCAATTAGGGTTTTTAACTAATCTTGTGCATTTAATAGGTGTCTTTGTGTCATTGGAATGCACCTTTTAAAATTCCTGTTAAAACTTAAGAAAAATACTCAAGATTGATCTTGGTTATGAAAACAGAAAACGGAAAACGTTCTTGCTTTTTTATGTAAAACAGAGAATGTTCCTTGATTAGCTTAAAACAGAAAATCAATTTATGTTTTATCTTGGTTAGTCAATTTAGTATGATAAATAAAGAGATAGGATAGAGAATACCTTCTTGATCTTACAACACCTAGTCTAGATCAACCTTGATCTAATTCAATCTCTATTACTTTCCACCTAGAAAGCAATAACAACACCTATCTAATCTTGATAGAATGTAATCGTTAAACAAACTATAAAGAAACTCTTATAGTTTGAGTTTTTACAGGTTGATTGTTTTGACAGGATCTGAGATTTCTCAACTCTTCTTTGAGAATTGATTCTTTACAAATGATCTATTGATAATTGCGCAAACTAATAGATGAGTATGAACCAACAGCTGTTTCGCAAAAATCAGAATGTATGATTGCCTCTGTTTTGCAGAATTTCAAGTATGTATGTGATTGATTTATGGATTTCTAAGCACTTGAATTTCTCTCCTTGAATCGGGATATTGGCCTTCTATTTATAGGTTGTAGAGGCACTGAATGAAGGTACAAGAGCTGTTGGAGAGGCTCTGCTTTTTGACTGAAAATTATTTCAGAATAAAAATAATCCTTCTTTGAAATAACTTTTTGACTTTATTGGTTTAGCATTTAAAGCAGTTATGTCCTTTTTTTTAGAAAGTATTCTTGACGTTTCTTCATTGATTTTGGATGGTACATTCTCTGTCTTGAGTCTTGAGTGAAGCTAGAGAATGTTGGAGATGAATTACAGGCTATTTCAGAGGAGATGCAGTGCTGCTGTTATTGTGCAGAAAACGGAGAATGATTAACGTTCTTGGTTTGTCAGTTTGAACTTTCTTGAGCTTCAATAATCATTCTGAAGTTCCCGTTTTAATAGTTCTGGATTTCCTTTGCATTTGTCTTGTCATATGTCAATATTAATCGAACTTTCTTGACATTTGATTTTTGGAGTTTGCAAAATGTCATGACTTTTGTCTGTCTTTGAGTCCTTTGATCTTTGAGATCAAATAGCCTTTTTGAGTTTGAATGAATCCTTCTTGTTCCCTACCATGTACTGATTAGATATGAATAAAGTTCCAGGGCAGACTCTTTGTTAAAGCGATAGAAAAAGTTTGACCAATATGATGTGATGGACAATTTTTGAAGCTGGAGATCATTCTCTGTTTTGATGCAGAATAATCTGGTTGCTGTCTTTTCTGTTTTGCTTGATTCTGTTCTTAATTAAATCCACTCAAAAGCACATGTTAAATTAACATAACATTTTAGAATCATAATTAACTTTCTTAATTAACCTTTGTTTATTTTCATCAAAACTTTAAATATAGAGTTTTTCCCAATATAAGTTCATTTGTGTCATTTGATTAATTTTTTAGGTCATTTTCGTCCTCCATAAACTTATTCTAGTCCAATTAGGGGTTTTAACCAATCTTGTCCATCCAATAGGAAAGTTTGTGTCATTGGATTAACATTTAAGTCATTTTCTTCCTCCATAGGATTATTCTAGTCCAATTAGGGTTTTTAGCAAATCTAGTGCATTCAAGAAGTTCATTTCCCTAGGGTTTTTCTAGTCCTATTAGGGTTTTTAACCAATCTTGTGCATCCAATAGGTGTGTTTGTGTCATTGGACTAACATTTAAGTCATTTTCTTCCTCCATAGGATTATTCTAGTCCAATTAGGGTTTTTAACCAATCTTGTGCATCCAATAGGTGTGTTTGTGTCATTGGATTAACATTTAAGTCATTTTCTTCCTCCATAGGATTATTCTAGTCCAATTAGGGTTTTTAACCAATCTTGTGCATCCAATAGGTGTGTTTGTGTCATTGGATTAACATTTAAGTCATTTTCTTCCTCCATAGGATTATTCTAGTCCAATTAGGGTTTTTAACCAATCTTGTGCATCCAATAGGTGTGTTTGTGTCATTGGACTAACATTTAGGTCATTTTCATCCTCCCTAAGCTTATTCTAGTACAATGAGGGTTTTTACCCAATTTTGTGCATCCAATCAGTTCATTTGTGTCATTGGATTAACATTTAGGTCATTTTCATCCTTCCTAGGCTTATTCTAGTCCAATTAGGGTTTTTAACCAATCTTGTGCATCCAATAGGTGTGTTTGTGTCATTGGATTAACATTTAGATCATTTTCGTCATCTCGAAGCTTATTTTAGTCGAATTAAGGTTTTTAACCAATCTTGTGCATCCAATAAATTCATTTGTGTCATTGGATTAACTTTAAGGTCATTTTCGTTTTCCATAAACTTATTCTTGTCCGATTAGGGTTTTTAACCAATCTTGTGCATTCAATTAGTGTGTTTGTGTTATTGGATTAACATTTAGGTCATATTTTTCCTCCGTAGGCTTATTCTTGTCCAATTACGGTTTTTAACCAATCTTGTGCATCCACTAAGTTCATTTGTGTCATTGAATTAAAATTTAGGTCATTTTCGTTCTTACTTGGCTTATTCTTGTCCAATTATCATTTTTAACCAATCTTCTGCATACAATAGGTGTGTTCGTGTCATTGGATTAACTTTTGGGTCATTTTCATCCTTGCTAGCCTTATTCTTGTCCAATTAGGGGTTTGAACCAATCATGTGCAATAAATAGGAGTGTTTGCGTCATTGGATTAACATTTAAGTCATTTTCATCCTCAATACGATTATTCTAGTCCAATTAGGGTTTTTAACCAATCTAGTGCATTCAATAAGTTCATTTGTGTCATTGGATTAACATTTAGGTCATTTTCATCCTCCCTAGGGTTTTTCTAGTCCTATTAGGGTTTTTAACCTATCTTGTGCATCCAATAGGCGTGTTTGTGTCATTGGATCAACATTTAGGTCATTTTCATCCTCCCTAAGCTTATTCCAGTACAATGAGGGTTTTTACCCAATCTTGTGCATCCAATGAGTTAATTTATGTCATTGGATTAACATTTAGGTCATTTTCATCCTCCCTGGTGTTTTTCGAAACCTATTAGGTTTTTTAACCAATCTTGTGCATCCAATAGGTGTGTTTGTGTCATTGGATTAACATTTAGGTCATTTTCATCCTCCCTAAGCTTATTCTAGTACAATTAGAGTTTTTACCCAATCTTGTGCATCCAATAAGATCATCTGTGTCGTTGGATTAACATTTAGGTCATTTTCATCCTCCCTAGGCTTATTCTAGTATAATTAGGGTTTTTAACCAATCTTGTGCATCCAATAGGTGTGTTTGTGTCATTGGATTAACATTTAGGTCA
Organism: Cicer arietinum; assembly: GCF_000331145.2. Taxonomy (NCBI): domain Eukaryota; kingdom Viridiplantae; phylum Streptophyta; class Magnoliopsida; order Fabales; family Fabaceae; genus Cicer; species Cicer arietinum. Next base: position 22,407,023 of record NC_021164.2, on the reverse strand, counting down.
TTTTCATAATCTGAGGCTTATTCTAGTCCAATTAAGGTTTTTAACCAATCTTGTGCATCCAATTACTTCATTTGTGTCACTGGATTAACTTTTAGGTCATTTTCGTCCTCCCTAGGCTTATTCTTGTCCGAATAGGGTTTTTAACCAATCTTGTGCATCGAATTAGTTTCTTTGTGTTATTGGTATAAAATTTAGGTCAAATATTTCCTCCTTAGGCTTATTCTTGTCCAATTAGCGTTTTTAACCAATCTTCTGCATACAATTGGTGTGTTCGTGTCATTGGATTAATTTTTGGGTCATTTTCGTCATCGCTAGCCTTATTCTTGTCCAATTAAGGGTTTCAAACAATCTTGTGTATCCAATAGGAGTGTTTGTGTCATTGGATTAACATTTAAGTCATTTTCATCCTCCCTAGGATTATTCTAGTCCAATTAGTGTTTTTAACCAATCTAGTGCATCCAATAAGTTCATCCGTGTCATTGGATTAAAATTTAGGTCATTTTTATCCTCCCTAGGCTTATTCTAGTCCAATTAGGGTTTTTAACCAATCTTGTACATCCAATAAGTTTATTTGTGTGATTTGATTAACATCTTGGTCATTTTCTTCATCCAAAGACTTGTCCTAATCCAATTAGGTGTTTTAACCAATCTGGTGCATCCAATAAGTTCATTTGTGTCATTGGATTAATTTTTAAGTCATTTTCGTCCTCCCCAGGCTTATTCTTGTCCGTATAGGGTTTTTAACCAATCTTGTGCATCCAATTAGTTTGCTTGTGTTATTGGATTAACATTTAGGTCATATTTTTCCTCCCTAGGCTTATTCTTGTCCAATTTGGGTTTTTAACAAATCTTGTGCATCCACTAAGTTCATTTGTGTCATTGGATTAAGATTTAGGGCATTTTCTTCCTTACTAGGCTTATTCTTGTCCAATTAGGATTTTTACCAATCTTCTGCATACAATAGGAGTGTTCATGTCATTGGATTAATTTTTGGGTCATTTTCGTCCTCGTTAGCCTTATTCTTGTCCAATTAAGGGTTTAAACCAATCTTTTGCATCCAATAGGAGTGTTTGTGTCACGGGATTGACATTTAAGTCATTTTCATCCTCCCTATGATTATTCTAGTCCAATTAGTGTTTTTAACCAATCTAGTGCATCCAATAAGTTCATCTATGTCATTGGATTAAAATTTAGGTCATTTTTATCCTCCCTAGGCTTATTCTAGTCCAATTAGGGTTTTTAACCAATCTTGTACATCCAATAGGTTTATTTGTGTGATTGGATTAACATCTAGGTCATTTTCTTCATCCAGAGACTTATCCTAGTCCAATTAGGGGTTTTAACCAATCTAGTGCATCCAATAAGTTCATTTGTGTCATTGGATTAATTTTTAAGTCATTTTCGTCCTCCCTAGGCTTATTCATGTCCAATTAGGGGTTTTAACTAATCTTGTGCATCCAATAGGTGTGTTTGGTTCATTGGATTAACATTTAGGTCACTTACGTCCCCCCTAGGCTTATTCTTGTCCCATTAGGGTTTTTAACCAATCTTGTGCATGCATTAAGTTCATTTGTGTAATTGGATTAAAATTTAGGTTGTTTTCGTCCTCACTAGGCTTATTCTTGTCCAATTAGGGTTTTTAACTAATCTTGTGCGTCAAATAAGTTCATCTGTGCAATTGGATAAACATTTAGGTCATTTTCGTCCTCCCTAGGCTAATTCTAGTCCAATTAGGGGTTTTAACCAATCTTATCCATCCAATAGGTGAGTTTGTATCATTGGATTAACATTTAAGTCATTTTCGTCCTCCATAGGCTTATTCTAGTTCAATTAAGATTTTTAAGCAATCTAGTGCATCAAAGAAGTTCATTTGTGTCATTGGATTAACATTTAGGTCATTTTCATCTTCCCTATGGTTTTTCTAGTCCAATTAGGGTTTTTAACCAATCTTGTGCATCCAATAGTTGTATTTGTGTCATTGGATTAACATTTAGGTCATTTTAATCCTCCCTAAGCTTATTCTAGTACAATTAAAGTTTTTACCCAATCTTGTGCATCCAATTAGTTCATTTGTGTCGTTTGATTAACATTTAGGTCATTTTCATCCTCCCTGGGCTTATTCTTGTCAAATTCGGGTTTTTAACGAATCTTGGGCATCCAATAGGGGTGTTTGTGTCATTGGATTAACATTTAGGTCATTTTCATCATTCTGATGCTTATTCTAGTCCAATTAAGGTTTTTAACCAATCTTGTGCATCCAATTACTTCATTTGTGTCATTGGATTAACATTTAAGTCATTTTCGTCCTCCCTAGGCTTATTCTTGTCCAATTAGGGTTTTTAGCCAATCTTGTGCATCCAATAAGTTCATTTGTGTCATTGGATTAACATTTAAGTCATTTTCGTCCTCCCTAGGCTTATTCTTGTCCAATTAGGGTTTTTAGCCAATCTTGTGCATCCAATAAGTTCATTTGTGTCATTGGATTAACATTTAAGTCATTTTCGTCCTCCCTAGGCTTATTCTTGTCCAATTAGCGTTTTTAACCAATCTTCTGCATACAATAGGAGTGTTCATGTCATTGGATTAATTTTTGGGTCATTTTCGTCCTCGTTAGCCTTATTCTTTTCCAATTAAGGGTTTGAACCAATCTTTTGCATCCAATAGGAGTGTTTGTGTCATTGGATTAACAATTAAGTCATTTTCATCCTCCCTATGATTATTCTAGTCCAATTAGTGTTTTTAACCAATCTTGTGCATCCAATAGTTGTATTTGTGTCATTGGATTAAAATTTAGGTCATTTTTATCCTCCCTAGGCTTATTCTAGTCCAATTAGGGTTTATAACCAATCTTGTACATCCAATAAGTTTATTTGTGTGATTGGATTAACATCTAGGTCATTTTCTTCATCCAGAGACTTATCCTAGTCCAATTAGGCGTTTTAAACAATCTGGTGCATCCAATAAGTTCATTTGTGTCATTGGATTAAGTTTTAAGTCATTTTCGTCCTCCCTAGGCTTATTCATGTCCAATTAGGGGTTTTAACTAATCTTGTTCATCCAATAGGTGTGTTTGGGTCATTGGATTAACATTTAGGTCACTTACGTCCCCCCTAGGCTTATTCTTGTCCCATTAGGGTTTTTAACCAAGCTTGTGCATGCATTAAGTTCATTTGCGTCATTAGATTAAAATTTAGGTTGTTTTCGTCCTCACTAGGCTTATTCTTGTCCAATTAGGGTTTTTAACTAATCTTGTGCATCAAATAAGTTCATCTGTGTCATTGGATAAACATTTAGGTCATTTTCGTCCTCCCTAGGCTAATTCTAGTCCAATTAGGGGTTTTAACCAATCTTATCCATCCAATAGGTGAGTTTGTATCATTGGATTAACATTTAAGTCATTTTCGTCCTCCATAGGCTTATTGTAGTTCAATTAAGGTTTTTAAGAAATCTAGTGCATCAAAGAAGTTCATTTGTGTCATTGGATTAACATTTAGGTCATTTTCATCTTCCCTAGGGTTTTCTAGTCCAATTAGGGTTTTTAACCAATCTTGTGCATCCAATAGTTGTATTTGTGTCATTGGATTAACATTTAGGTCATTTTAATCCTCCCTAAGCTTATTCTAGTACAATTAAAGTTTTTACCCAATCTTGTGCATCCAATTAGTTCATTTGTGTCGTTTGATTAACATTTAGGTCATTTTCATCCTCCCTAGGCTTATTCTTCTCCAATTCGTGTTTTTAACGAATCTTGTGCATCCAATAGGGGTGTTTGTGTCATTGGATTAACATTTAGGTCATTTTCATCATCCCGATGCTTATTCTAGTCCAATTAAGGTTTTTAACCAATCTTGTGCATCCAATTACTTCATTTGTGTCATTGGATTAACATTTAAGTAATTTTCGTCCTCCCTAGGCTTATTCTTGTCCGAATAGGGTTTTTAACCAATCTTGTGCATCCAATTAGTTTGTTTGTGTTATTGGATTAACATTTAGGTCATATTTTTCCTCCCTAGGCTTATTCTTGTCCAATTCGGGTTTTTAACGAATCTTGGGCATCCAATAGGGGTGTTTGTGTCATAGGATTAACATTTAGGTCATTTTCATCATCCCGATGCTTATTCTAGTCCAATTAAGGTTTTAAACCAATCTTGTGCATCCAATTACTTCATTTGTGTCATTGGATTAACATTTAAGTAATTTTCGTCCTCCCTAGGCTTATTCTTGTCCAATTAGGGTTTTTAACTAATCTTGTGCATCCAATTACTTCATTTGTGTCATTGGATTAACATTTAAGTAATTTTCGTCCTCCCTAGTGTTATTCTTGTCCGAATAGGGTTTTTAACTAATCTTGTGCATCCAATTAGTTTGTTTGTGTTATTGGATAAACATTTAGGTCATATTTTTCCTCCCTAGGCTTATTCTTGTCCAATTTGGGTTTTAAACAAATCTTGTGCATCCACTAAGTTCATTTGTGTCATTGGATTAAGATTTAGGACATTTTCTTCCTTACTAGGCTTATTCTTGTCCAATTAGCGTTTTTAACCAATCTTCTGCATACAATAGGAGTGTTCATGTCATTGGATTAATTTTTGGGTCATTTTCGTCCTCGTTAGCCTTATTCTTTTCCAATTAAGGGTTTGAACCAATCTTTTGCATCCAATAGGAGTGTTTGTGTCATTGGATTAACATTTAAGTCATTTTCATCCTCCCTATGATTATTCTAGTCCAATTAGTGTTTTTAACCAATCTAGTGCATCCAGTAAATTCATTTGTGTCATTGGATTAAAATTTAGGTCATTTTCAGCCTCCTTAGGCCCATTCTAGTCAAATCTTGGTTTTTAACCAATCTTGTACATCCAATAAGTTTATTTGTGTTATTGGATTATCATTTAGGTCATTTTCTTCATCCAGAGACTTATCCTAGTTCAATTAGGGTTTTTAACCAATCTTGTGCATCCAATAAGTTCATTTGTGTCATTGGATAAACATTTAGGTCATATTTTTCCTCCCTAGGCTTATACTAGTCCAATTAGGGTTTTTAACCAATCTAGTGCATCCAGTAAATTCATTTGTGTCATTGGATAAACATTTAGGTCATATTTTTCCTCCCTAGGCTTATACTAGTCCAATTAGGGTTTTTAACCAATCTAGTGCATCCAGTAAATTCATTTGTGTCATTGGATAAACATTTAGGTCATATTTTTCCTCCCTAGGCTTATACTAGTCCAATTAGGGTTTTTAACCAATCTTGTGCATCCAATAAGTTCATTTGTGTCATTGGATTAACTTTTAAGTCATTTTCGTCCTCCCTAGGCTTATTCATGTCCAACTAGGGATTTTAAGTAATCTTGTGCATCCAATAGGTGTGTTTGGGTCATTGGATTAACATTTAGGTCATTTACATCCTTCATAGGATTATTCTTGTCCAATTAGGGTTTTTAACCAATCTTGTGTATCCATTAAGTTCATTTGTGTCATTGGATTAAAATTTAGGTCGTTTTCGTCCTCACTAGGCTTATTCTTGTCCAATTAGGGTTTTTAACCAATCTTGTTCATCAAATAAGTTTATTTGTGTCATTGGATAAACATTTAGGTCATTTTCGTCCTCCCTTACCCTCAGTTGATCACTAAGATTCCGAGACACTTTAAAATATCAGTTGCCAATGAAGAATCAGTAAAAACAACTCTGATTTTTGGTGAGTCAACTGTCAACCAAATGCAATTGAAAAAGCTCGATGGTATTTGGGCAAGGGCTCAACCAAATGCTGATCAAGCTGATCAAGCTAAAACCCAATCTGAGGTTTTAGCTAAGTTGCTGGAATTTATGGAGTCCCAAGCTAAACACAATGCTAAGGTGGAAGCCTCCCTTGTGCGACTCCAAACAACCCTCAACTCAATTGTTCAGGATGTAGATGCCATCCAAGACCATTTGGGTCTCAAGATGTCATTTGAGGACATAGCTGACATTGGCACACAATTGGCCAATCAAGAAGATGAACCTCATTCCCCCACTACTAATCTGCAACAGAATAAGGAACAGCCCTAGATTAGTGTTTAGGCTTCGGTTTTCTTTGATTGTTTTGTAAATTTTTTTCAGTATATCTCTTATTCTCTCTTGTATTATCTTTTTGAATTTAATGACAAAGAGAGAGAATTGAATGAATTTAACTTGTGCTTATACTGAAAATTGAATCTGAAATTTGAAATTGAAATGAATTATGAATTCTAAAATTCAGGGGGAGTGTTAAACAAAAGTTATTATAAAGTTAAGTTTCAATGTTGAAATGTAAACTCAAAGTTAAATTGTATGTTTGTCATTTAATCAAAAAGGGGGAGATTGTAAGATATATGCCTCCTTGACTGTGATTTTGATGTAACTCCCAAACATACAATGTATATGCATTATCTGATAATCTAATAGTTTGAGTTCAGATACATTTCAGGAAAGAATCAAACACTACACTTGGACAAATCTTGGATCTCAAGCAATCAAGCAAAGATTGATCATATCATACAAGGCTTGAAGATTATGTGTAAATGTGTCTATTGTTCATAGTGTTGATTAGTTAGACTCATCATTATGATTTCACACATCTAATATTTGCCAATTAAAACTGAAATCATAAAATAAGTATGTTAATCAATCAATTGGTAAATCAATTGATTAATCG
>NC_021164.2:22398969-22399809 GCF_000331145.2 Cicer arietinum | reverse complement strand
AATCGATTACTCAATCGACTCTGATATGAACTGAGTATAAATTTCTGATATATGCATTAAAAACATCGATTAGCAAATCGATTAGTTCATCTATTTCAAGAATTTCAAGAAAAACAAGAAACGCGAAATCGATTGAGCTGGTAATACGCATTAATAAAATCGATTGGGAAATCGATTTGTCTGAAGTTTTTCTGAAACTATATAAACTGAATCAATCACAATTTTAAAAAATACAGAAATACACAGAGAGAACAAAAAGAATTTCATTGACTTTTCGAAAAATACACTTTCAGAAAAACTATTATAACTCACAAACATCATTGGCAAATACTTAGTGTGAGAATTCATTGTGATTGAATCAAGTACTTTAGTCTTTTTGAAAGAATTATCTTTGTAAAAGAAAGTGTGTGGAAATCAAGTATTGTGAAACTAGTGGTCATCTTTTAGAGTGTGTGTGATCATCTAAAAGAGATCTCAATCTGATCTTGCTAGAGCTTGGCGATTAGTTCTTAAGGATAGATTGGTTCTTATTGTGGATTGATGTTGAGTTAGATGTATAGGTAGTGAAGTGTTGGAAAGTCTGTAAACATACTCAAATTATTTCTAGTAAAGGTTGGAATCAGTAAGTGATTCCAGGACTGGACGTAAACTATCGAATTGATAGTCGAACCAGTATAAAAATCCATGGTGCACACTTCTCTATCTCTATACTCTTTATCTTGATAATACATGTTCTTGAATCTCAGTTTTGAATAAATATTTGAATCTATTATTGTTAAATTGGAATTAATATTAAACAAGTTGGTTTTAATATTAAGTTCATCACTTAGGAAGGAATTA
>NC_021164.2:22397928-22398579 GCF_000331145.2 Cicer arietinum | reverse complement strand
CTGCCTTTAATGGGTCTGCTTATATGTACTGGAAAGAAAGAATGCTTATCTTTCTAGAGGCAAGTGGGCTTGACATATTAGATGCAGTAGAAAATGGTCCTTATGTGCCTAAACTTGTTAGTATTGATGGATCATAAATCAAGAAACCAAGATCTGATTGGTCTGATCATAAATAAAGTTGGCTATAATGCAAAAGCCAAAAATATTATAACTTCTGCTTTGAGTGCTGATGAGTTTTTCAGGGTATCAAATTGCAAAACTGCCAAAGAAATGTGGGATACACTCCAAGAAACTCATGAAGGGACAACTGATGTCAAGAGGGCCAGAACTAGGACTCTGATGCATGAATATGAATTCTTCAATATGAAGAAGGATGAGTCAATCAATGACTTGCAAACACGGTTCACATATGTCATTAACAATCTGAATGCCCTAGGGAAAGTAATTGACAATGAGCAACAAATAAACAAAGTAATGAGATGCTTGACAAGAGAATGGCAACCTAAGGTCACTGCAATAGCTGAATCAAAGGATCTTGGAAGCATGACCATTGCCACCCTCTTTGGCAAGCTCAGAGAACATGAAATGGAGCTGCACCGGTTGAATGAGTCAGAGCAAACTGATCGGAAAAGGAAGGGACTATCTCTGAAA
>NC_021164.2:22396766-22397604 GCF_000331145.2 Cicer arietinum | reverse complement strand
GAATGTGGAAAATCAGGTCACATTAAATCTGAATGTTTTCAACTACAAAATAGAAACAAGTTTGTGAAAGCTAAAGGCAAGGATCAACCATTTTCAAAAACTAAAAGAGCCTACATAGCTTGGAATGACAATGATGAAGAATCTTCTGAAAATTCAGAAGAAGAAGAAGCAAACTTGTGTCTAATGGCCAACACTAATTCAAATTCAGATTCATATAGCAATGTAAGTACTACCTCTAATCCCTCTTATGAAGAATTGCATGATGCTTTCAATGAATTGCATGATGAACATATTAAGGTAGTCAAACAATTGATTTGCACTAAGAAAATGTTAGAAAACAATGCATGATGTATGAAGAAATTAAAAAGGATCATAAGTTGCTTGAAGATATGAATGCACTTTTGAAAAAGAAAGCACATGATAAACTCACTAGTGTTACTGAACTTGAAAGAAGGGTTGAATCACTACAATTTGATTTAGCAAAATTTACTAATGGTAGAAACAACCTGAATGTTATTCTTGGAAACCAAAAGAATGCAAATGAAAAATCTGGAATTGGCTATAGAACAAATAGGAATGCTCAAAAGAATCATAAATTTTTTAGAACAAAGTCAATTCATGATGTTTTCATTAAACCAACTCAAAGTACATCCTCTGCTTTTTCATGCCATTTTTGTTGCAAAAAGGGACATATATTTTTTAATTGTAAACTGAAAAAGCTTGCTAACAAGGGATAGAAACAAGTTTGGAGAGTAAAGAAACCTGTGATTGAGACTAACCCTCAAGGACCCAATCTAAATTGGGTACCTAAAACCAAAGTCTGAATTCTGTTTTGCAG
>NC_021164.2:22395493-22396688 GCF_000331145.2 Cicer arietinum | reverse complement strand
GTAAAGTATGGTGACAACAACAAAGGCAAAATACTTGGTGCTGGAGACATAGGGAGTGAATCAACAACGGTAATCAAGGATGTTCTCTATGTAAAAGGTTTGAAACATAATCTTCTTAGCATTAGTCAGCTTTGCGATAAAGGCTACCAGGTATATTTTACATCACATACTTGTACACTTGAGCACAAGGAAGATGATAGCTTAAAATTGGTAGGTGAAAGGGTAAATAATATATACGTGATTGATCTTGACTCTTTGCCTGCAAATAATGTTTGCTGTTTGTTATCTAAATCTGATTAAGATTGGTTATAGCACAAGAGAATAGCTCACATACATAAAAACCATCTTAACAAACTTGTTAGCAAACAACTAGTGCTAGGTCTTCCAAACAGAAAATTTACTAAGGACAAATTATGTGACTCTTGTGAGAAAAGTAAATTAATCAAGCCCTCTTTCCCACCAATAGACTTAGTACAAACTAATAGAGTTCTACAATTGATTCACATGGAACTATTTGGTCCCTCTCAAGTAAAAAGTTTTGGAGGAAATCTTTATGGCTATGTTTTAGTTGATGATTTCTCTAGATATACATGGACTTATTTTCTGTCTCACAAAAGTGATGCCTTCTCAATTTTCAAAAAATTTGCAAATCAAGTTCAAAATGAGAAGAATCAGAAAATAGTTTCCATTAAGAGTGATCATGGTGGAGAATTTCAAAATAAATCTTTCGATAATTATTGTGATCAAAACAGAATTCATCACATTTACTCAGCCCCAAGAACTCCACAACAAAATGGAGTTGTAGAAAGGAAGAATAGAGCTCTAGAAGAACTGGCTAGAACAATGATTAATGACTCTAAGCTTCCAAAATACTTTTGGGCTGATGCAATAAACACAGCTACTCATGTGATGAATAGAGTTCTAATTAGGCCTATCCTTAGAAAAACACCCTATGAAATATACAAAGGTAGAAAACCAAATATTGCCTATTTTAGAGTCTTTGGATGCAAGTGTTTTATACTGAATAATGGAAAAGAGCATCTACGAAAATTTGACTCTAAGGCAGATGAGGGAATTTTTCTAGGATATTCACAATCTAGTAAGGCCTATAGGATCTACAATAAAAGAACTAAAACTATAGAGGAATCTGTTCATGTAAAATTTGATGAAATGTTTACCAAAAACTTGAACAGTA